>NC_053114.1:15607223-15947223 GCF_010015445.1 Perca fluviatilis
GAATTGTTGGGTCTTTGTAAATTATAGAGTGTGGTCTAGACCTACTCTAGCAGTAAAGTGTCTCGAGATAACTCTTGTTATGAATTGATATTATAAATAAAATTGAATTGATTTTAGTTGCTGTAGTGTCTCACTGATTGACTGATAGCTGAACAGGACTGTTAAAGAAAGCACGTGAGAGGAAAATCTTACCAACAGTCCCAGGGTCCTGTGGGGGTTGGTTGCCTGATGGCTGCTTCGGTGGAACATTTGAGGCTGATTCAAAAAATGGAGAAAAAAAAATATAGGTTTTACTGATACTCTCCTCAAGTGTTTTCATGGCCTCTCCTCTGCTGTCATGTTATTATTATTCCTCTGTCAAACGTTCATGTGATACGCTATAATGTGAACATTTCTACAAGCACAAACAGATTTTAGCCGATCATGCAGCCCAAGTTTTCATCAGCCCAGAAGATGGTAGAGAGAACTCTAGAGAGAGAGATACACGAGGTGCAGAGTCAGCAGTGAAAGACAAAGTGTGGAGGGGGAGTTTACCTTGGTCATTAGCCATTTTGTCAGAGGACTCAGCTTAACAGGCCAAAGGAGAGCAGGGAGGGAGAGACAATAAAAAGCAAAAAACAGGTTAGCCGAAAAGAGCAGCGTGGGAGACAGAATTAAAGCGAGAGATGGGAGTTGTGAGGAGGACAGAAACTAGAAGAATAAGAACCAAACCGCAAGAGTGTACTACAGACCCAGCCAAGCTGACATTAAAGAGCAAAGCATCTCAGTAAAGATTATAAATAGTGTCCTACAAACGGTACAATAAAACACATACTGCTTTAAGTCAAATACTTTACTAAACATCCCATGAGTAAAAATGTCCTTTAAAGAGGATTCAGCCCTGTAAAAAAAAAAGTATTCAGATAAAAACAAAATAAGGTGTATGCAGCAACACCAAACTGAACCCGAAACGGCTTCAATTTAGAGTTGGGTGCAAATTTGCTGATCAGACTTTGCAGTAATTTGGTCATCCCCTAACCAATCAACAAGGCTTGGGAAAAGTGCCTGTCACAGCTCTCGAAAGACTATCTCACAACAACAACATCATCATCAGGTGAATTTGTCAGATACGTGTTAAGTAGAAAATGTATTTAAGCCAGGACATCCTGGCGCTGTGTTGGCCAATCACATACACGCAAGCACACATTCCTGGTGGATTACTCTGTAATGTGAAGCTCGTAGTTCCACCGTTCACCTTTTGTTGTGCAGTGTTTTTAAAGCTTTAAATGCATTCATCTGTTACTCCAACTGGACTTCCTGCATTGCATTTCATTGTCAGTGCGTCGACAACACGCCTCCACCAACGCAGCCCTGTGCCTTGTGATGTTTTCAGTCTGAATTCCCGCTAAACGAAGCTGTTATGGCATGCGTAACGTTTCAGCAAACAGCTGCAAACACAGCGCAAAATTAGCATTCATTTGGAGGTGTGTTTACTGGCGACCTGACTAATGTAAATCCAATATTCATTCTCTCTCCTTTTAGCTCTTTTGGGAGTTCCACTACAGAACAGCTCTTGAAGTGATAGGTGGGATTAGATACTTCTGAGTATTAAATCATTCTCGAACGGGCAAAAGGGTGGATCCAATTTCATTGTACCACTTGTCCTTATCATGTTCCCATCTCATCTTGTTTTCCCAAACTTACTTTTTGGAGTGCGGAAATGTACGGCCTCAGACATGGGGCCCATGCCCTTTGAGTTCCGGGCCTGGATCTTGAAGTAGTAGGTGGTGTCCAGCGTCAGATCCTGGATCTGGTGCGTCAGGCGGTTGCCCACCACTGGTTCAATAACCCAGTCGTGGACCTCAGCGTTCACATCTGTACTGTAGTAGATTATATAGCCTACAACAGGGAAGGTCAGGAAGAGAGCGAGACAAATCCGTTAAGACTCAGTGGCTTTGATGCTGAATAGATCAACTACAAATACTACAATACTGTTGTGCTACTTCTTCCAAGTCAAACTACACAACCAGAGGCATGTATTGTAGGTTATCATTGGGTTTTTACATTTCACTGCATTATATCTCCTATTGGCAAAAATGTTTAAGCCTGCAGTCTTCGATCACTACTGCATACAAAGTCTGAGGAAAAAGTGCAAGGAAAATACATTTTCTTTTGAAATTTGACATACGGAATCATTTGGTGTAGATCAATTATCCACCTTAATGTGATTAAATGAGTCAACAAGATAGAAGTCAGAAATCTTGGTCTTTTTCAGACCAGAAAACACCAGATTTTGTTGTTATAGCTAGGGAGGGATATATAGGAAGAACCTGAGTATAGATCTATTTGTGAGACCAGAACATGCAGTATGTAACACACAAGAGAGACCGAGACTCACCAGTGATCTTTCCATTGGCCTCAGAGGGAGGCTGCCAGTTGACAATGATGGTGCGAGGTTTGTTCTCTTTGCTCACCACGGTCACGTCTTTCGGGGAGGAGCTGGGAACTGTGGGGGGAGGGGTGATTGGTTATTTGTTGCGTTATTATTAAGTTCAGATAAAAAGGTAAAGATGGCACGAGGTGTGTATAGTTTTAAATTCAACAACATGGTGCACTCACAATATATGAGTAAACTGTGTGTGTATGTGTGTGCGTGTGTGTGTGTATGTGTGTAGCTTAGCACATATTGTTTGGATATTGTGTGTGCATTGAATGTGTCTAGGACCGCCCTCAAAACTCACGACCCAAAGTTTATGACTTGTTTACACGTGTGTGTTTATGACCCCCGTAGATAAAATCCAGTTGCACACTTGTGAAATGAACCCCTGGCTGGGCAGAAATGAAAAACTGGCTGTTCTCCTCATCTCTTAATAAAAACAACAAAAAGCCCAATAAATCTCAATCCAATACCGCATATAAAGATGCCGTTTCAAAGAAAATTAGTTTCAGAACATTAAAAAAAGTTTGTTTTTAATGTTCGGTTCATTGTCAGGCAACGTTTAGCTCAGCACTTACAACTTACAATGATGTATGGGCGCTGACACTTTAGTATCAGCAGTATTGGGTATGCAGCACTGCAGGAATCTTAAACAAATACTGAGAGGACTGGATATTTCCAATACAAGAATGGCCAATGGATTTTTAAGGACTAAAGGTTGCTATGGTGACAGCCCTATAAGTCATTTTAACACCGATATAGTCAATTTATGCAATTGGGAGACACAGTAATCATACTGTCATCCCTCAGATATTGTGCCAAGCAAAAGGTAACATTAAGTTTAACAGTAATGGAATAATAAACCAAAACAAAATGTATTTTGTTGTATAAACTTAAAACCATAAAAGAGTCAGGTCTCCGTTTACTCCTCAGCAGGCCAAGGGGGTCTGCAAATCAAAAACAACGTGAACAAATAATTTGTTTTAACACAAAACTGCATTTGTATTCTTAGGACTATGGTTCATTATTAAGTCATGAGTTTTCCAATTGCGTATTTTGCGTGAAAGCAGGGTTAGTCCAACCTACTCTCAGCGAGCAGAGCAGTGCCAGAATTATATTGGCCAATCACCAAATTGGCTGCAGGTTTCCTCAATTTCCCTTGCAGTTAATGTAAGGGCCCCTGCACACTGCCTGCGTGGCGTGAGCGTGGCGTTTCTGTTGCGTGTCATTTGCGTGGCGGCTGCCTGGCGTTTTCTATGTCTTTGCACACCAGAAACGTGTCTGACGCGGCGCTTTCTGCTGCTAGCCTCGTCTGTACACATGTATAGGTTTCCCATAATCATAAATATATACTGATCATCGGCAGGATTGACGGCAAAATAGGCTACAGAATATTCTGTTCTGTATTGACAAGTGTAATTAAAATGAAAATCGATAATTATTTATTATTATTTTTTAAATTACATTTATATCTGCATTTATGTCAAAACCAAGAGACTTTCAAACATCGAAATGTTATTTATTAAATGTATTCATGTGATAAATATCTTTTCGTATTCTATTTTGCCTGGAAACGCTTCCAACACGTCTCCGGGAAAAACAGGCGTCGGTCCTATTTCTAGCATGCACGCGCTCGGACCGCGCCTGAGGCGTGCGTGTCACGCAGGCAGCGTGCAAGCTCTAACCTGTTAACATGGGAAGCGAAATACAAACGGACACGCCACGCAGCCAGTGTGTAGAAGCTCTAAGATCTATTGATAAACACCTTTAATTATTATTATGGTTATATGGTTGTATACTGTGCAGTGATAGCTTGATTTTCCACAGGTCTGTCCTCTCCTTCCATTTAGGCTGCAAAAAGTGAAATGTTACTCCCAGCCAGCCAGGGGCTCGTTACACTGGACACATGGTTGGTTTATGTCTTTGTGATGTAAGGTACGTGTGTGTGTGTGTGTGTGTGTGTGTGTGTGTGTGTGTGTGTGTGTGTGTGTGTGTGTGTGTGTGTGCGCTCCTACTGGTCTCAAAGGTGGTGCCCTGTGCAGTCATGCTCCACGTGCTTGTGCGGCGCCCTTTGGTGACCATCACGGAGAACTCGTACAGCGTGTTGGGCTTCAGACCCGTCACCATGTGGTTCAGGCTAGTGGTGTTAGCCATCTGGGGAGAGACAGGCAAACGCACAAAAACACACACAATAAACAAGAATTCTGTCTCTTGATTACATTCACTGAACACTGATGGAGTCTCCGGGAAGTCAAAAGTAGTTTTTCATTTTTAACCCCACTAACGATCATTTTTTACAATCCATTAGTCTGCTGATTATTTTCTTGAGTGATTCATATTTTAGTTGATAAAACGTCAAAAGAAATCACAAACCTTCATATTTCTTGTTTCCTCTAACACTCCAAAAGATAAACATATGAAGTTTACTATCAGATAAGACAAAAAAAAGCAACAAATCCTGTTATAAGTGAACGTTTGACACTTTTGTCTGAAAAATCATTTAAACGATTATTCCATTATTGAAACAGTTGTCATTCATTTCATCGACTAGATACAATGATCATTAACGCCCTCACTACTCTGGGAGTGTTGTGCAGAGCTTAGAATATGTTACACACACTGACCACTGAGTGGAACCAGAACCGCAAATATTTCGTGATGCTCAGTCATGTTGGGTATGAAAATATAGTGCCACACAAAGACAAGTGTAGCCATTATGAATACACAGTAAAACCAAATACAGCGGATTACTACCATCATGAATAGTTACACAAAATACGACGCACCAGCGGTGTATTTCACATGTATATAACTTTATACATTTTTAAATTAGTCAGCAAATTAAAACATATTGAGGTATGTAAACATTCATCTTGATATTTTGCTGGCCTGAGCTGGCAGGCTTGCTTCTGGGTCGCAGCAGGAGCAAGTCAGGTCTGCCGGTCTCTAACAGCCCTATCTATAACGTTGCGTGCTATGACAAAAGTGCAGTTCTCCGGTGGGGGCTGTCAAACAGAGGGCAGTGGGATAGAAAAAGAAAACACTCTGTTCTTAAGAGACATGCTGCCAGTTTTAGAGCAGTCGTCTCTTGAATAATGTACAAGCTTGTCTGGCTAGACTCGCTCTAAGAGTGAAGAGGACATGGTGAACAGCGGCGTTAAGGTGAAGGCATCCCTGTTGGTTGGACTGGTCTCAAGATATACAGGATGTACAAGATGTAGTTTTCAGAGTGAAGAAGCCACTGATAAAGAACACTAGAGAAAGACCTAACAGACTTGTTAATATATTGAATTTGGTTAATTTGACAGAAACATAATGAGCTGGTGGTACTCTTTAATTACTGTCACAGTGAGAGAATCAAACCAATTTGAGCATTCAGCAGCAAGACTTGACTGCTGAGTCTGTGTGTGTCTGTGTGTATCTGTGTGTGTGTGTGTGTGTTGGCTAAATGAAGAATGCAGATCTACAGACTCTTTTCTGAATTATTTATCAGTAGATGTAGGCCTTCATCGGAGCTCTGCTCGCTCACAGGATATGGCGCCATAAACACGAACGCATGCAGTAGTATTTGGAGGGATGTAATAATTGAGCTGCATGTCAAGAATCAGAAGCTGAATCTCAAACACCTTGTTTTAGGCTCAGCTCTCCGTGACTCACTACAAATATTTACTACTCTATTTAACGCTTTAGTGCGTAACGTTTTGATATGAATGAACTTCAGTTACATTCAAGGCATCGCCAAATGAGTTACTACAAAGCTAATTAAGACTGTCAGCTCCACACAACTCTCTCTGTATTTCTCAGCATGGCTATGTTCAGAAGATTGTGGCGTCCAGTGACTTTCCTGTGCAGAAACTAGAGTGAAGATAATTATCCCATCTGAAGAGTCCATCATGTTTTTTTAATCCTCCGTGTCCTCCTTGGCTACTAGCAACTGGGGGGCAGAGGCTTGTATCATGTGGACGCGCTGCCAGTGTTGTTGTCATTACTTTTCCTCATGGGGGCAACAGAAACTATGCACTATAGTTGTAACACATTGCACTCATGACTTCTCAAATGTAAGGATTTCTGCTTATTTTGTTCTATACTACTGTAAATTGAATACTTTTGGGTTTTGGACTGTTTGTCAGAAATAAAACAAGCAATCTGAAGTCCTGTGGAAAATTGTTATTTTCATTGTTCATATACATATTTTCTGACATTTTATAGACTAAACAATCAATTAATGAAGACTATAATAGCAATAATAAAGTTGTATTAAACTACTCAAAGAGTGTGAATGATGGAAAAAGGTTGTTGACTGACTTCTTTATTACAACAACACAAGTTTGTTTGGCTGCACTGTAAACAGCTACACCAGTTGCTCTGTTTTTTTCTTCTTCTTTTTTTTAAAGAATATTTTTTTGCCAGTTTTTTGCCTTTATTGGGCAGTCAGGAGTGAAAAGGGATAACAGGAAACAACACGCAACAAGATGCTTCTCTTCTGCTGTATTACCAACAAAGTAGCTGCTTAACAAATCTTAAGGGCTATAACCTTTATAGATTATGAAAAGAATCCTTAGTTGCAGTCAGTAAAAAGAACCCTTTAACGTAATACACCATAGCGAGGCCTTTAGAGTTTAATTAAACCACTGTATCTACGGATACAGACAACCTTTAACAGGAATGCAGAGCAAAGAGAATTTCATTCGACCTACTATACATCCTCATGATCAACTATAATACAAGTCTTGTTAATATCTTGTAAATTAAAATTGTGACCTCTTACTCAACCAAAAACTATGTTGAGAAGAAGACTAATGCTGCAACACAAAATTCCGAGGAAGAATTAATTTCTTTTTCTTTTTTTTTTTCAAAAGGTTGGATGATATAGATTATTGCTCGGTTACAAACATCAGCATTATGTTGCCACTGTTCTTGGGAACTGCTCAGCTCGACATTTTTTTTTTTGAATTTTCAGCACAATAATACATCTCTCTGGTAAGTGTAGGCGTGAAGGGAAGCACTAAGTCCCACTGCTCTGAAATACGCAGATATCGCACTGTATTAAATGAAGGTGTTTGATTAGACTAAAATGATTTGAGTTGCACTTTAGTGAATCACAACGAGTTGTTAACAACTTATTTGAGCTAAAAGGTGCAGAGCTAAACTGGAGCTTCTTTTCTTGGAGAAATCCTCAATTTAATTACCAGTGCGAATTTCAGGCCTTTTCAATCTAATCATTTTAAGAATTCTACTTCCTGAATTGAACGAACAGGTAAAACTGTGAACAAGAATCTCTTACCTTCACTTTAGTGTTGGCAGGGATGTTGGTCTTCCAGCGCACTGTGTAGAAGCGGTTATCTGTGATCTTTTGGTTCTTGGGCAGCGAGTTGTCAGCCCAGGTCACCTTGATGGTGTCGTGGCTCAGCACGGAGGCCTGAACACCCACGGGTGGCATCATGGGAGAGGGATCTGGTACTGGGGTGAATGGAGCATGATAGAGTTCGTACAGGTCAACATCGGGGTCTATGGGGTCTGCACGTCAGGCAGGAAACCCGCATGCATGCACACAAATTAAAATGGGCAAAATTAAAACATAAAGACAAGCGTGGCGGATCAGACAGTGGATACAAAACAGGATGCAGGGAGCAACGAACAGAAGAAATTAAGATTAATGAGTTAAAATGAAGAACAGGGAGGGAGAATAAGTGCAACAAGGATGGGATTGGGAAGGGTGAAGAAAAAGAGAGAGAAGATTCTATTAGAAAAACAGACACCGACCTCTACAATAACACAAATCTACAGACCTGGCTGCTATATAGATGCTACTGTACAGTATGTGGTGTTCTATCTAACAGCTACTGTACAGAGAGAGAGAAAGAGGAAGTGGTTCTCTATTCATAAGAAAAGATTACAGTAAATGGAAAACTAGGCTGAAAGCACATACCCACAATCCTACAGTCAACTTTTCATTTTTCATTTTGCATCTGTAAGTGTAAATACTGAAATGTCTTTCAAAATGTTTACACCACGGAGCTTTACATTCAACATTTGAATGTAAAGTGGATAGACAGAAGGACACTGACTGCACTGAACATTTTTTCTTTTTGCAGAATAACCTCAACGAGCTGCATCTCGTCCTTGAAAACTATAGAAAGAATACGGAGGCTTTAAGTAACAATGCCTGCAGGCATGGAAGAAGGTTATGGACAAGCGGCGGCTGTGGCTGGATGTGTACGTTGCCGAGCGCTGCTTCTGTTCTGAGGCTCAAAAGGCGTTGAGTGAAGTGAGTTACAATCCTAATCCTCAAATCTAGTTTGGATTTATAACAACTATTTATTTTTGTTTACGTGCTGCTGTGTTGCATGTTTTATTTAATACCTAACAATGTAGCATAATGCCGTCCTGTATGATATCTATACATATGTTTAAATTATTTAAATACATTTTAAACTGTATTTTTTTTAAATGCATTTTTAGGTTGTCTATGTATCTATTCAGCAAATAAATACTGAATTAAATTTTGAAATCTAGTGGTATTCACCTAACCCAGTCCAGCACTTATTAACTCTGCCTATGATAAATGGCATTAAGTACTGTATGTATTGTAACAACCACCTGTTGTTTAGTCATCTGTTTATGTAAGAGTAATAGTGTATATATGTGCTCGACGAAGAACACTTGAGTGTGTTTGTGTGCAATGTGCCTGCCCATTACACCCCATAAAACTCAGTGTGAGTGTGTATGAGAGGAGAGGAGGAGCTCAAAACAAGCAGCTTCTGGCCAGGATATTGAAGGATAAATGCTTCAAGATGGCCTGCTGGCCGCTGGTTTCACTGTTGGGATGGAAGGAAAAGCGTTGGTCAGTCACCCATGATGACACTCCTCTTCGACCACTTGTTGGCCCTCTCCTCTCCACCGCACTCCATTTGACACCTCTTTGTACTGAGCTGCTTTCGTTAAATTCCCAAGACTGAGTCAGTGTGTGTGTGTGTGTGCGTGTCTGTCTGTCTGTCTGTCTGTCTGTCTGTCTGTCTGTCTGTCTGTCTGTCTGTCTGTCTGTCTGTCTGTCTGTCTGTGCATGACCAAAATCAGAAAATGCATGTAGTCGTGGAGAGGCACTGAGGATTTTGGAAGGGGCACGCAAACGCCATTTCTTTACCCAGTAGAAAACACTGCAGGAAAGAGGCCGACTTGCCGATGTTTTTTTTTTTTTTTTTTGCCGATTGATAGGTGGAATAATCAAGCCTGCATTTCCTCAAATGTATGTATGTATTCATATTTCATATGTTCTATAATGTGTTATTATAATCTAGGTAGAAGGTCACAGTGATGCAAAGAGGCCCTATGCATGAGAAGATTGGATCTGATCCAGATGTTTAAGTTCTGTGACTAACAAGTTAGAGGCCCTTATTGATGTAGGTGTCCAGGGTTTGTTACGTATTCTGAAAGCCAACATCTGAATAACAATTTATGTGAGGTCCACCTATGACCTTTGGAGGGGCCTACAGGACACTTGAGTCTATCCGAGCATGGGACCCTTGAAGTGTTAGGATGAGATCATGAATAAGGGTTTCATGGTGGGCGGCCCCAGAAAGTATAAAATGAGTGTTCAATCTTAAGATCGAGAGACACTTTGGGTACATGCAGCTTGTGTGTGTACACATGGTTATCTCCCTTGTTCAATATTGAATAAAGCTGCCTATAATCTGAAATCATCTGAGTCGTCATCTGTGAGCATCTCCATCATCATTTCCAGAGAGTTCCATCTCTCAGCCCTCATTCGCTGCTCTCCAGTTAAGACGTCATATTATTATTAACTTATTCAACCTAGCACTCTCTCAACCGAAGTTCACAAAGTTTTTCTGCAGTTTTTTTTTAAGTAAAAGTACTATGTAGGTCAGCTCGTCTTTTTAATCCTGACTTGAACAAACTGGCAGGAAGGGAACGCGCCCCAGAGGATTCAGCAGAAGACGATGGTGGTGGGCTTTGGTTCTGCTTTGAGCGGAAACGTTTGGATCTGACGAAGGGTTGCCAAAGCCACCACAGGGGGTCGGCATGTGTGCAGCGCTGTCTGTGTGTGTGTGTGTGTGAGTGTGTGAGGAAGAGAGAGCTTCATAGAGAGAAGTGAACAGTATGACAGCGTGCGGGTGTGAGCGAACCCCCGCGAAGCATGTTGACACGATTCATGTCATCCAGCATCCCTCCCCTCTCGAGCTCAACGATGCAATGGCGCTGCGGCAGAGACTAACTGGAGTGATCAAGGCTGAGCTGGGGAGGTGGGAGGCTGGATGACGGAGGAGGCAGGTGCAGCCCACATTCTGGGACACTCCAGGGAGCAGGGGCCGGCTGTCGTCTGACACTGTCACGTAAATTGTGTGAACTCAGCTAACGCGCAGCCTAACTGGCAGTGTTTTCACACTTTAAGATCAATTGTCAAGCATGCTGAATCAAGACTTAAGTTCTACTTCTAATTGTTAACAGGGTTGTGATCTGAGGCTTAAAGAAGTAGAGACTGTCGAGCTGGCAGGCAAACTGCATCGTCCATATTGTTTGGTTGATGCAACAAAGTTGTTTAATTGCAATGAACACAGATACGCAAAGTTAACATTGCAGACGACAGTGTACAGTCCGACTAATTGTGGCCATGATACTGTATGTATTGAGCTGGATATTTTACATTTGAAAAATAAACTTGTAAATGTTCTCTGGTAGAACCACTGTAATGGTTACTCTGTTTCTAAATTACTTAACTAAACTAACTACTTCAAACTGTATCTTTGGCACTTCTGTCAGCTGATCGTATGGCTACTTTTTGTTACTTATTGACAGATACACGTATATACATACATTTGTTGGGCTCTAGTACAAAGTATGCAAAAAAATATATATTTAGACCCTGTAGGTTTCAATTGTCACCGATAATCTCAGAGCTAAATTTGAACATTTGATTAAAAAGAGACTCAAGTATACTGGGAGCCATTAAGGAGAGATATAATTTCAGTAGTGAGACACCCCGATGATCCATTATGTCTTTGGTAATTTGGAGTCGAGAATCATTCTGCCTGATAATGATCTCAGGTTAGAGAGAGCGAAGATAAATGTCAGACTACAGCCATACAATGCGAGTATATCCCATAATACTGTATGTGGCTCAGGGACAGATGCATAGACTGTGTAAGTGAAGCCAAAACATCTCAACCCCTTCGCGGTTGGTCGGGCGGGTGAATGGGCGGGGCTTTGATACCGTGGCTCCACCGCCCGATCACTACTGTGCTCCAAAATAACAAGATGACGGCCATATCCAAGATATGTTTGCTTCAGTTTTGTACAGTGGGAGGAAGTGGAGACGCGTTTTTTTTTTTTTTTACAGTCTATCATGTGGCTTCTGTTGTGTATGAGCAAAAGAGATTTAAGTTGCCACCATTTGCAGTGTATTAAAATGTAAGAGCTTGTGTGTCCAGGTAAGGAGGGAGCAGATCTAAGTGTAGATTTAGATGTGTGTAGTTCATACCTGACTGTGGTCTGGTTATGGCACTCTCATACACAGGAATCCCCTCACCCACATTATTGTAGGCCTTCAGTGTGATCACATAGTGGGAGCTGGGGTCTGAGAGAGAGAGAGAGAGAGAGAGAGAGAGAGAGAGAGAGAGAGAGAGAGAGAGAGAGAGAGAGAGAGAGAGAGAGAGAGAGAGAGAGAGAGTGTGAAAGAGAGAGGTTTAAGACAGAGTGTGGCGAGAGAGACAGGAAGAGCGAGATAAGTTAGATATCACACCATCTAATCAAGCCAAAACTCTCGAGACCCTCAACTCATAATTGCGATATTGGCCAGAATGAATACAATTTGAATACAATTATTCCTCTTGCTGTGATTGTAATGAAGACTTCAATTATGCATATTTAGATATTTTGCAACAATTCCTCCCCCAAATCTCTCCATTTCCTAAGATTATTTTGAACTCATGATCCATTTCTATACCCCTTCCCGAAGCTTTGATTACTGTAGGATTATTGTTGGTGAGTAATAATAACCAACAACACATAATGACCTATCAAAACAACAACAAATGTGTGTCTTGCTTTTCATCAGAGCGAAATCCATGCTTATTACTCTAAGGAGAACTATAAAAACAGTGATTTCTCGAGTTTTATCATGACATTCTTTCATCTAAAATTCTAAAAAGTGAATGTTAACAATAATTTGTGTCAGTTTCTCGCAGGTTCTGATACTACTCAGAAAATGGCACCCATGGCGCAGTGGGACCCAGCAGACCTTTCATTTGACATTTCATTTGCTTTGATGACAGCAAGAATTAAAATCAACAATACAAGTTTGTTTTATGTAAAGGTCCCATGACATGGTGCTTTTTGGATGCTTTTATATAGACCTCAGTGGTCCCCTAATACTGTATCTGAAGTCTCTGCTTTGGTGAAAAATTATAGCCACTAGAGCCAGTCCCACAATGAGCTTTCCTTAGTATGTGCCATTTCTGTGTCTGTAGCTTTAAATGCTATTGAAGATGAGAGAGGGGGGTGTGGCCTTAACCAACTGCCACTTTGCTCGTTTGAAAGCCATGATGTCTCTCTCTTTCTCATGGGTGGGCCAAATTCTCTGGGCGGGCAAAGCAGAGAAAGGGGAGGTAACCTTTCCCCTTATGACATCATAAAGGGAAGATTCCAGATCGGCCCATCTGAGCTTTCATTTTCTCAAAGACAGAGCAGGATACCCAGGGCTCGGTTTACACCTATCGCCATTTCTAGCCACTGGGGGACCATAGGCAGGCTGGGGGAACGCATATTAATGTTAAAAAAAAACTCATAAAGTGACATTTTCATGCCATGGGACCTTTAAACATTTTGGATTATTGTGTTTCCATTAGGCCGATCTCTATAATTAGCGGCTCAGGCGTGTGGTGGAGAAGATCTCATTAATTCTGTAAATACTTACTACGAGGCACAGATGAATTGCTTTATTGTGTGTGTGTGTGTGTGTGTTTGTGTGCGTTTGCTCATTTATAATTAAAATGTCAAAGAACCATTATTATATTTATATTTTCAAGTAGGCCAATTACAGCATTGTTTGAAATGCTGGCAAAGATTAATTTGTCTCAAATCAACATCACAGTAAAAAACAAAAACAACACAAGCATTGCACTATTTTGACAAACATGTACCAATACAGGATGAACAACAGTGGTTTCTTCTTACCGAGGTTCTCTATAGTGTAGTAGCGCTGCTTGTAGTCCACTTTGATGGTCTGAGCATGGGGACTGCCGATGCCATAGCCGATGCTGTAACCGCGCACCACAATGTCCTGGTTCTCTGGCGGCGTCCAGCTCACCACGATGCTGTTGACCAGCGGCCGGACATGGAGAGAGCTGGGCTGGTCTGGCACACGGGATTCTGCCGAAAGAAATGCAGGACAAACTTACGTAGAGCTCTTCGATTCCAGAGAGACAACAAAGCAGTAAAAAAGACTGGAAAAATAAAACGGAAAATCTGATTCTGGCCTGGTATGAATTGAGTACAGCGGAGGTTTTTACCATCCAGGTCGCTCTCAAACGTCTCTGCTGTGGTCCACTCCGTGGCAGGTCCCGTGCCGTTCACCGTCATGGCCGACACCCGGAAGGAGTATTCTGTCCCACGCTCTAGACCTGGACAGACAACACAAGCCCGGTCAGATTCAAAGCATGGGTATTCTGACGGAGCTGTAATCTGAACTTCAAGCATCAATCCAATTTCTTTCATTAAAACTTCACTCTATTTGTAAAAACCTGATTTTATTTTATAACTGAATGGTGCTCTCTCCTTGGCTGGTCAATTGGGGTTTGGAGTTGCGGACACAATAAATATTTTGAAAGCACAAATATTTTAAACAGATGCCCGATACTTCTCTACACAACTTAAGGAGAAAATCTATAAGCCTGTCTGGGAAAGGATAAAGTAAAGGTTTCTGTGGTGCAATTAACTTTCTTTTCCACTCAATATCATGGAAGTGATTGAGATTTATTTCTGTACCATTGATTAACTTGTTTTTGTGGGGAAAAATGGGACAAATTTATTTGCCTTTAAAAAGAAAAGTGTGTAATAGCAGCCAGCACAAGGCGCTAAAAAGAGTAGAAAACTAACTTTTGGAGTCTGGATTTTTTTTCATATTTTAAAGTCCCCTTCAGAAGGAGCCGTTTCACTGCTGGTTGCCGGCGTTGGTATTCACAACAGAGGGGGAACGCCTGCTGACAAAATGATGTGTTGCCGTATTAATTTGCTGTAAGAATTTTCATCATCGTCATATTGTCCCATTTGCACGCTACACGCTAATCCTGTAGTCTTTTCTCTCTGTACACACTATTCTGGGCCACCCTTGGGGGTAGCTTCTGAGGACTGCCTAACTATCCGTGCCTGCAAGGCTACAACATCTCCTTCTAAATGCTTTTGAACCAACAAACGCCGCCCCCCTCTGTTTCACCCCCCAGAAAGTTCTAAAAAAAAAAAAAAAAAATCATCTTTTAAGTGTATATTCTCTTTGATGCAGCACACAGCGTGAGGCCGGGCCACTTGAAACTTTCTGAGACAACATCTAATATTAATCATTGCTGTGTGCGTCTCTGGTGATATTGTGCATATTTTGGTGGTAGCAGCAGGGTAACGTTCGGGTACAGTAAGACATGTAACTCCATCTCAAAGTATTATAAAATGCAGATGTTGACTAAATAAACAAACTTACAGCCAGACTGACGCCAAACAACACATCAGACATGTCTTCAGTCTCAAGATCCAAGATTTTAAATACTGTAGCATGTCCGAATTAGCTAACAGTATCTAAGATACATACAGCAGAGATAAAACGGAGTCTGGTAGCATAAAGGTTTTGATGTAGGACCTATATAAAGCATCAAAAGGGAACATTGGGATTTGGGGCTTCCTGGATCCACCATTTTAAAATGATGTTCAACAATTATATAGAAAGAGTTGGAGATCATCTATTGACCTGAATATAATACTAATCAGTCAATGGCACAAATTATTCACAGTGATAGGAGTAGCAAAGTGAAATTTGACCACAAGAGTTGACTCGAGATGCTTTTAAAATGCATTTTACAGCCAGGTGTGAACCGCTGTCCAGTCCATCTCTACACAAACTAGATGTAAAGTGCTTGGTTTAAAACTGAGAAACAACAACAAAAACCCGAGTGCCCATTACCCTCGATGAGCTTGTAAAGCTGGGTGCCTCCGGTGGTTTCGGCTGCTTCACTCCTCCGGGATCCTTTCCTGTATCTGATCTTGTAGCCGGTGATCTCCCCATTCTGGCCGTTAAGGGGCGGGGGCTGCCACCGAAGCATGATGCCCTAAGGAACGAAAAAAAATAAAATGAAGGCGGATGAAACAAAAAAAAATACATTTAGCACACGTGGGACCATCTGGTTTCAGGCCTGCGGCTGTAAAGGTGACCTCGTGGCTTAGCAGGTATCCTCACACCTCGGCATACGGTAGGCGTTTGTGTTCACGTAGCGCTGCAGGGTTTACTTACAGAAACACCGTCTCACCTGCCCCTCCCCCCCTCCTCTTGACAGTGGCGCAAATGGGAGGGCTCCACAAAAACAAACACCTCGTCTGAGCATGGGTGACGCAGCGCAGATTGACGCAATTAGGACGAAATAAACAACTGAAGGAGGTGTCCTGAGGAGTTTGGGGTGTGTGTGCATGTGGTCAGGTAAACCCTGCAGAGACTCTGAGGCACAGAGATGAGTGGAGGACGTTTTCTGGCAGGCCCGTGCTGCACTGTTGTGGGATTCCTGCATTTGAGTTTTTGTGTGTGTGTGTTTAAAGAGATAGGTGGGGGGTAGCCCAGCGTGGGAGAAGAGTTAATTAACGCTTCCCCACTGTCACACTGATTCACACTAAACCTAACACATACACACACACACACACACACACCACACACACACACACACACACACACACACACACACACACACACACACACACACACACACACACACACACACACACACACACACACACACACACAGCTCCCAAGTCAAGGGAATTGCGCAAATTAAATTTGTGTTAAGTGTGTTCAACTATTCCATTTTTCTTATTACACTATCGGTCCCAACTCGTTATTTCTCCCTTCTTCTCTCTATTCATGGAAACCTGTTTTAATTGACTTTTGGAAAACCACAGGGATTAGGTGCCAAAAGGGAAAAAAAAAAAAAGGTGTAAAATAAGATCACAAATAACATGATTTTCAGGTTGCCTTGCAGGTAGAAGATATGTGGTTCTGCTTGACAAGGCCCACAAGAGGAGACTGAATATTAAATGCATGTTAATTAGTCGTCGTCGTCCGTCCCCCCCCGCTCCCTAGTTCCATTTGGCTGGGCGTATCAAACAACTAATTGCATAAATGCTTTGTATCTATAGACTTGTACCAGAATTATTGACTTAATGAGTGTTTACATTCAGAATTAAACAATGACAACAAAGACAAAATTTAGAGGACTAATTTCAATAATGGTTAGTAATGAAGGATGCCAGATGTTTGTTTCATAGCTTTAAATGGGGTTTTCTGGGTCTAATTGCTTGGGGAGGGACAGCTGGATGTATGCTATCCATTCAAAAAACAATTCCGCTACAATGCCTATCCTTTCCACAGAGCGTCTCCTCTTCATTTTACTCTTAACATTAGCATGAGAGTGCTTTCTCTCCGCAAATCTCAGCTGAGTATCCCTCAGCATGGGTGGCCAGTTCTCACTCAAGCTGGGAGTGTGTGATAGGATTGACTACCAGTTTATTATTTTTTTTCCTAGTTTTCTTTGACAGTTCCCTCTCACTCGGGTTCTGCATCGACCAGCAAAGGGCTATAAGTGCCGGCTGCTGCTTTAGTAGTCAACGCGTGCACCCCAAGGTTTTTCCCGTATCTTCTTCTCTTTGCTGCTCGCGGTTTTGCACTCGCGGTCTCACATGTCATGAGGGAGAAACATCTTTTTTTTTCAAATTTAATCCATCACTTGGGTTTGAAGTATACAATAAACAGGCCTACAGCTCTCCGTTTGAAGATCAAAATGGCTAAAAGGGACAGGCAGCTGAGGCCGGTTTCCTGTTTTAAAAAGGAGCCTGTTGTGAAGTGCCTGCAGCCACCTCAGCAGGCTTATCTAATCACGAGTGTCACGCAACAACTACAGTATGTTGTAATACGTCTGATATACCAATGACACTTAAAAAGAGTTTGAGACACCAGGAGTTGGGCCGCCTGGGCTGTAACAAATCTGATACAATCTAGATAAAATAAGTCTCACTTTCAAACACTTAAATCTGTTATAAATGTGTTTTTATTGTGTGTAAATTTATTGTGTCTCTTAGAAAACATGCTAACCAACAGGGTGAAATGGCTGTTGCCAGGGTAGCTTTGAATACAGCATCCCAATCAGCATTGATTTGTCAATGTATAGGTCAAAAGACACCTAGGCATCTAGGTTAACTGGGCTTATTTAGTTCAAATGTGAACATTCTGAGTAGAGATGCACCGATAGACCGGCCGGTGACCGGAATTGGCCGCTTTTCGAGTGCTCGCCCATGACCTGCGACCGGCAGGTCAGTGTGACATATGCCGATTTCATTCCGGTCAACGCTACAATTAACTGACAACATGAGTTATACAAGTTACACTTCTCAAGGACTCACGCACGGTCTCTTTTTCCTTTCTCTCAACTTTTCCGCCGTGTGTCGCGCGTACCCGCTCGCGGTGTGAAGCGCGTGTCCCCGCTATTCTCGCACATGTCGGGAACCTCGTGAATTAACCTGCAACATGTCAGCTGTTTGGAAATTCTTCAGCGTGTGTGTGCAGAAGATAACAAGTTTGCAATATGCAACACCTGCAAGGAAAAAGTAGGGCGTGGAGGGACGACACCAAAAACCAAAATCACATTTTTTTAGTTAGATATCAGATGTGAAAAGAAGGAAATGGTTCTAACATTAGATGTGTGTGAATTTCCCACACCATGAGTAATTTATGTAGTTCTATTTTATAGTGATCCATTATCTGCTAAAGAAAAGATAGATTGTGTGTTCTGTAAAGTGGTTAGAAAAAATTAAATTGGAAAAATTAAATCTGCTAAAATCGGTATCGGCTGGCCTAACTCAAAGAAAATCGGAATCGGCCTAGAAAGTTATAAATCGGTGCATCTCTACTTCTGAGCGTTGTCTTAACTTCCTAAGTATTATTTTTATCGCGTCTACATCTCCCAGGCTAATATTGTTCCGTAGCCATTTGAATTTGAGCCGCAGGCTTGTTTGCCAGTTACTGTACAGACGGAGAGTGATACAGAGCATAAAACCCTCTGACAGGCGAGTCTCCCGCCGATGGGAGGATCGATGAGGGTTCACACACCCTCTTAACCAGCTGGGCCTAAAGGCGTCTGACACAGCTAATCACACAGAGAAACAACGGTGTTCTGGCCTGCAGGCTATGTGCCGTATTTGTTCAACTGTTTGTGTTTGCAAAGAGTGAGGGTATGTGGATTTGGTGAAGCGGCTACATACACTGTGGACCAGACATTCAAGCTGCAAGCAGTTCAGGCGCATATCTCATTTTTATGTTGCATCCGAGGGAGTGTGTGCAACAACCGTCAAAGCTTTTCATTCCTTAAAAAAAAAAAAAAAAAAGGTCCTGCAAACGGTCTTACCTTTGAGTTCTGAACCTCCAGAGTGAGGTTTTGAGGAGCAGCACTTGGTACTGTAAAACAAAACAAAAGAATTTCTTCAGTGTGAAACAAAACTGAACACAGAAATTAGACAATCAAATAAATCCATTCGTTGATTTACAGAAAAGTAATTGACAACTATTTTTTTAAAGGGATTTTTCAAGTAAAAATGCCAGCAATCCCCTTGTACCATAGCCTGGAAAAACCTGACGAACTTCCGGCAAATTTGAGATTTGCTCTGCAAGTCCGTCTGGCCAAGAGCCCATTCAAGCCCATTTCCAATTTTTTTTCCCCAAATTGAGGCACCAATCACAACCGTTGAGGCGGGCTTTACAAGATGACGATAGCGCAGCGACGGCGAGCAGCTTTTTGTTTACATTCAACATGACTGCCACCGAAGCGCAGCAACCCGTTGATGCCGCTAGTCGCTGCTACGTCACCCGGATCGTTGGTCTGATTGGTTGAAGGACTATCCAATAGCGCCCAGAGGCATTTGAGCGGCGTCCGTTGGTGACGCCACTTTTGGAAATGAGCTGCGAATTAACCTTCCCCAGACCCACTCTCAGTTACAACTGAGAAGGGTCTGGTGTCAACCAGGCTACTAGTACCAGCTTCTAAATTGTGAATGTATGCTTTTCTCTGCATTATGTGATAGTAAACTGAATAATTAAGGTTTGGGTGTGTTAGTCTAAAAAAAAAAAAAAAAAACAGGCAACTTGATATCATCACCTTGGGCTCTGGGAAATTGTGATTTTTCACAATTGTGATGTTAGAGACAAAAGATGAATCGATTGATGGAGAAAATTATTGGCATGTTAATCGCAAATAAAACAACTGTTAATCAACCGCAAAGTAAAAGTTAGTCAGTATGAGTAAAATGGGTCTTGCTGGATCTACATTGACAGCATACTGTAGACTATTTAACATCCATCAGGCACACACAGGTATATTGATGTTCAAGTAAATTAGGGAATGTTAAACCAAAAGCATTCTTGGTAGACATTCTCTTCATCGACCAACTGACCGTCAGACAACGTGCGAACGACGACGTCGTCGGTGGAGACGCCTGGGCCGTGCTTGTTGTTGGCCACCACGCGGAAACTGTACTCGGTGTTCTTCTTCAGCCCGGTCATGGTGTGGGACTGACTCTCTACGTCAACGTCCTGGAAGAGAGGGAGAGGAGAACGTTACTTTAAAATCTAAAACAGAGATGTGCGACTACAAATACAAACGTCTTCATTTCGGACATTTTAAGATTTTAAGACATAACTAAAGTATACCTTCATAGGTGAATGTGCTCGCTGGCAATTTAAAATGCTCATATTATGCTTTTTGGATTTTTCCCTTTCCTTTATTGTGTTATATATCTTTTTTGTGCATGTTATAGGTTCACAAAGTGAAAAAGCCCAAAGTCCACCCTAAAGGGACTTACCATCTCCAACAGAAAACACTGTTCACAAACTGCTCCAAACAGCTCTGTTGTAGTCCAGCCTTTACTTCCGTGACGAACGTGCGTCACTTTGTAACACACGTTATAATGCTCGCCTAGCTGCTAGCATGGCACGCCCTCATACTCTGCTTCTGACTGGCTAGTAGTCCTTACCTAGCTACTGTGCATGTGCGACTCCTAACAAAGATAGAACAGAAGTGCGATGCCTCACTCTGTAGCTAAAACAGAGAGCTCAACACACAGGGTGAAAAGAGGAGCTGCACCAATGTGCAGTACAACAAAAATATGAGGTTTCTTGAAAATTAAACCATGTAAACCTATTCTGATATAACCTCTAAATACAATTATGAACCTGAAAAGGAGCATAATATGAGCACTTTAATATGTGAAGACAAGATGAGAATTTTAATTTTAATGAAAGTTTAAATGAAAAAGGAAAAATGTTTTATTCTTAAAAAGGTTACCTGAAGAAAATAGACAAAACATACATTGATTTGAGTATTTCCCTACTGACATTTTGTAATTTTTGTATTCTGGGTTGATACTGGCACAAACGCATGTAAATGAGACTCTCAAATATGGCAAAGCTACAAAATGTGATTTCATCATTCAATCGCACTAACGTTGTTTGTAATTCTGTGTAAAAATGTCATCTTCCATTGAGAAACAAATCATGCTGCCTGTGATCACGACTTTTTGATTTACAAATTGGGCACGCTGGCACATACCCAATTACTTCAAGCCAATTTGCATTCAGCTCTCTGCCTGTGACATTTTGAGTAAAATGTAGGGACTTCGTGGAAATCTAATCTTGCCTCCAGAGCGGTCCAATCACAACCTCTGAACTCGGGGCGGAAGATCGCCTGTGACCACATCACCCTCGAAAATGCATCATAGGTTGTGCCTGACTTCCCCGTCCTTAAATATTTCATATCCTTTCAGCACTGCGTCTTTCTGACTTCATCTCTGCCCTGTCCCTTTCCTTCACCTCCTTCTTTCTTTTCATCCCTCTCTTCATCTCTTGCCTTTTTCACCTCATCTCTGGCTCTCTTCTCCAGGGAGCTGAGGCATCATTACTCAGTGCGCTGGCCGACGTTTCATCCATTATCATATTAAAGGCTTTTTAATGCCTCACTGGCTTGCACACTGCTACTGCGGACTCAATATCTAACCAGCTGAATTCCACTCTTGTGACAGAGTTAGACCTGCAGGGAACAACTTGGTGAATCATATCGGCTTTCTTTTTGGACAAAACGTGTTTCTGTGTGAGATGCATAACAAAGAGTGTGGTCAAAAAGCAGTACAAAGAGTCTTTTGGCAAATGATTAGGAACTCCTTAGCTCATCACAACTTACATTAGGCTACACAGTCATAATCTTTTATCTAATGAAGCCTGCAAAAGCAAGTGTCAGCTACATACAGTAGTAAAGTAGTGTGTGTAGTGTGAGTAGTGAGACATAAACTGCATGTTTCTGTCCAACTTTTAATAATATGTCATCAATGAAAATGAAGGCAAAACACACAAGGAAACACCACAATGTTTGGCTGAGTCAGTATCTTCGTTTTCATCTCTACTCAAGAAAATGTATGTTATTCTGAAAGCATATCCAGATTTCACTCGATTTTTCTGGTTTATTTAATTTTTGGGTAATTTATTTATTCTATTTTCAATCTATCTTAATGTCTTTCTAAGTCAAGCGTCTTTATTATTTGGTTTCTGAATCTGTAGTTCTGTGTGAAGCACTTTATAACTTCATTTTGAAATGTTATCTACTATAAAATAAAAAAATAAAAAACTTTCATTCTGGAGCAACTGTCACCAAAACCTGTGTATGTAGAGAGATGTATTTAGATACCTGAAAACCTTTCTGCTATCATAAACTACAGCTGAGTGAGTGAGGACCACATCCTACCTGTTCGTTGCCAAAGCTTTTGTCTGTGTAGTACAACTTGTAGGTGAGCATGTCTCCGTTGCCAGTGAGGGGCTTGTCCCAGCTGAGAGAGACAGAGGTCGGCGTGTTGGACACCGCCTGCAGGTTAGGAGCAGGGCCGGGCACTTGGACTGAAGCAGGAGAGCAGAAATTAGAAAAAAAAAGATCAAACCTCACCATTTTGTTTTGTTTCATCTTGAGCCCTCTCCATTTTTGATGCTACATCTGGAAGACAGGAACTCAATTTAGCGATGTCCAGTGATTGCTGCCAAAAAAAAAAAAAAACACATTTCTTGGCTACTTCAGAGCCACATTTCCCCCCGTGTTAGCAAGAGCTTAGATTAGAGACGGCTCAGTCCCCTCTGGACTGGGCTGTCAGCCATATTTGCTTGTTATTCCCACGACAAACAAACCTGAAGGTGTGCCTCAACTAAAACATCAATGCGCATCTTGCATTCCACCAACATTTGCCTCAAGCTTCTATTCAGCGTGGTAGACAGTGTATCTTATTGTGTGTGGTTATACAACATAGGGGCCAGGATTAGACAGAGAGAGTGTATTATAATGTGTCAGCTGTAGTTTTTGTAAGAAGAACAGAGAGGAGGGCAGAGATGTCAATCTTCAGTGTTTGGCAATGTGGTATACTATCTTAAAATAAATGCTTACACAATTATTGGTCTACCTTTAAACTTGGCACTGTGTTCATTTTATAGTGAAGATTACATCCTTTAAGCTTTACGCAAGATCTGACATCTTATAAGCGAGAACATATACATTAACATAGTATAAGTTTATGTGAACTTGTCCAATTACTTTACATCCCCTGAGAATAGGGGACTGTGGATAAGCAGGGCTACTATTTCTACACTGTTCACCTGATGCGAATGTAAACACGCTTAAATTAAAGCTGACAGTCAGCACTTTAACATCTAAGTAAATATTTAATTTCATATCCAGTGTGCTGGAAGACAGAGCTAACATTACAAAATATGTATGACTGCCCTAATAAGTTGTGACTGCACTGTATACAGCATTTGTCAGTAAGTATATGGACAGTGACGTTTCTTTCTGTGCCTGTACTGTGGCATATTGGATTTAAAATGAAACAATGACTATAAGGTTAAAAGTGCTGACTGTCAGACACAGATATATGTCTTTACTGTATATATGTGTACGCTTTAGCTGCAGGTGTCCCTGACAAAAGAGAGAAACTCCTATTTTCCAGGGGGCAGGGATATCCGAGGCGTGGGTTTGAGTGTGTGTGCGTGCCTGCGTGTGTGCGTGCATGCGTGTACACATGTATCAACCCAGTCTCTGAGGAGAGGTAATACGGTGCAGCGCTGCATGCACATGCCTGGCACTCAGATGCAGGTCAAAAGTTTAAGCTCCAATTCGTAGCATGTTCTGCCACTAAAAGTGCACACACACGACAGAGATATACTGCACAGTTACAGGCCGGCCCCGCTGGTATCCCCACAGGTGGCTAGGCGCCTGCTGGCAGGCATTGAGGTGTAGTGTGTGTATGTGTGTGTCGATCCATCCGCCCTCCAACCAAGGACACAGGTAGAGAAACGGAGGCTGACCTACAAAAGGGACAGTGACTGAGCTGTAGCTGAGCCAGGAGGTGAGCCACATCCACCCGGACAGTGTGCTGGGAAATCCCCATCACAGCACTTTCAAATGTAGGTGAAACTGAGTGATTTGGAGCAGCAGCCATAGGGAAGCTAACCCACTCAAACACAAAGAAAAAAAGAAAGAAGTAGAGAACCACGTCCCCTCTCCCCCCACTTATTTGTATGTGTCCTCCGCTCAAAACATCCTAATGAGCATCTGTACAGAATCGACGAGGGTAATGCTTCAGAAAAAACCTGGGATACTAATTTCAGACATTCACTACTTCTAGGTAGACATAGCTTAAAGCAACACACACACACACACACACACACACACACACACACACACACACACACACACACACACACACACACACACACACACACACACACACACACACACACACAGGGATTATAGTAAATGCTGGGGCATAAACAAGAAGACGCTTATAAGAAGAAAACGCTGCATTTCTCTGGTCTGCTGTTGGGTGGTCTGCCTTAACGCACAGCACCAAACAGCCTTGTGTGTGTGTGTGTGTGTGTGTGTGTGTGTGTGTGTGTGTGTGTGTGTGTGTGTGGTGTCTCTGTTTGAAGTGAGCGGATGCTGTATGCAAGTGAATATTTGTTTGTGGAAATGTTTATTTGCACATTTGTGTGCTCCTTTTGAGTGCATCCTGTTTGCATCAGTGTGCCAGTGTGAGCATGTTTCCAACAGTTCACCTTTATGTTTATGTGTCCTATTTACTCAGCACAAATGAATGAATGTTTGTGTGTGCGTGCGTGCGTATTTACCTTCAGCCTGGGTGGCCACTTTGAGCGCTGCAGAGCTCTCTCCCTGGCCGTTGCTGTTGTGGGCCACAACCCTGAAGCGATATTTGGTGTCTGGCATGAGGTTCTGGATGGTGACCTGCATCTCCCCTGGACGGCTGGTATTCACTACTCGCTCCCTGATGTGGACACACAGGCGCACACAGACACACACACACACACACACGCAGCAGCAGAACATTTTAATAACTCTAATTTCTTTTATTAAAAAACATGTTACATATTATACGTGAAAACATAATTGAAAGGTTTAGTGTACTACAAAAAGTGTTGGGTACTTTTGTATTGTATTCATATTGCTTGGTACACACTATACAGTTATATATGATTGTGTATTGTAAAGTACTTATAACATCTTGGTAATAGACATAAGTGTGCGTATTTGCTGCTTTATGCAAGGCACGTTTTATTTCATTATTGATTCATCTTTTAATTTATTTTTTTAATTAACAGGTCAAATCATTTATTCTGTGAAATGTCATAACATCGTGTAAACGCCACTCAAATCTTCCCAGAGATCGAGTTGACATCTTGCTTGATTTGTCAAAGCAGCGGACCAAAACTCAAAGACATTCAATCAACAATGATATAAACCTGAGAAAGCAGCAATTCCTCACATTCGGGAAGTTGTAAACCGTTAATGGTTGATGAAATGACTCAAATTACTATTTTTTTGTCCATAAACTAATCAATTAATAAAGTAATTGACTAATGATAAGCATATTAGCACTCATCTGTCTATGGTAGAAACAGCATAGTTAGTTTTAGGCAAAATAGCACATGTACAACCACACTAGTTTTTTGTAAATAGTACTCTACGCTCCATGCATTTTCCCATATAGTAACGCATGCATTTGCATCTCAAGCTCTAGCAGAGAGTGAAACAGTTTTTATGTATTAAGCCACTTCCGAAAATGCCTTACAGCTTATTTTACAGGAAAACATCAAAAAGAAGCCAAAACGATAAAGAGAAATTGTGAGAAAATAAAATCCTCTACACATGAAGCTGGGAGAAATTATCGCAGAGCCACTTAAAAAAGAAAGTGGTTTTGTGTTTTGTTTATACTTACGATGTTAAAAGATAATCCTTTGAGGAAGTAGGTTTGTTTTAAATGAATTACCACTTACTGCTATGATAAGTGCTTTAACTGTTTTAATTAGATATTTTCAGAGTGGGCTGAGACTCCTTCACGAGAATGTGTGTTTATTAGTGCCCTGCTGAGTCCAGCAGTAATGCGTGTATTAGTACTCTCCTGGCAGTACTACAGTTTAGTGTGTGTACTACCTGCTGGTGCCCTCCTGGCTGTAGAAAACGGAGTAGGTTATGTCGTCTCCATGGGGTTCGGCTGGCGCTCGCCAGGTCAGCTTGATGAAGCGGGTGGAGACCAACGAAGCTACAACGTCTCGGGGGGCAGAGGGGGTGGGCCCTGCTGGACTGGCTACGCCTCCGGAGCCTGGCGTTACATGGTCAGTAGTGTTAGGAGTCAGTGAGGGGGGAGGGAAAGAGGGCAGGGCAACATCTTTGGGTTGGGAGGAGGGAGGGAGGGAAGGAGGGAGGGATGGCAAGTTGGGTGCAGCGAGACAGGGAGGGGCAGGAGACAGCAGCAGCGTGGGAGGGGAGGAGAGAAATATCACGCAGAGGCGTCCGACAGGTACAGGTCGAGGAGAGGAAAGGAGTTGAAATGGAAATGACAGTGAAACGGGAAGGAAGGAAGGAAACAAAAAAAAAGAAGAAAAAACAAAATAACAACCACATAACAAAAAAAGCCTTTTGGCGTGACAAGTAACCACAGAAATAAAACACTTCTACTACACTCACAAAGCTGACAAATACAAGCACAATACAAGGGGGACTACACATGCAGATCTACACACAGCTCTCTAATGTAAGGGTAGTGGGAGCAGAACATAGCATCATACATGTAAAATGTTCATAGACGGCCTTCCCGCCAATCATTTGTGATTTAAAATGATTGGGTAGCATTTTTGTTACATGTCAAACAGAGGTGGACTTTGTTTTGACGTGGGACAAAGCCACCTTCTAGCCCCTCAAATGCACACAAGGAAAGCGTCTATGTTTTCAGGGAATTAAACCGTTTTTATTTCAGACACAGTGAAACGACTACAGACTAACCCAACCCCTGAAAAGATTTATTCTGAAGTCTAGATTCTCTCGACTAACACACTTTTAAACACTTTTGCTGTCACATTCCACAGCTTAGCCACAGAAATGTTGGGTGATTTCATTTGGTGGTTATTTTTGAAGTTTTTTTTTTTTTTTTTGGAGGAACGATCTGCGGTCGGACTCAGCATGATCTGCTTTCCATTTGCCTGGCAAGTGGGCGAAACAAAACCATACGGAAAGAATGTCAAGTCTGTATGACATCTCCATTTGTTTACAGGTCAAGGAAATTGACTTGAGGGCAAAACTAAAATACGGAAAAGGAGCAAGGAAAGTGGAGTGTACAAATGGTGTATTATTACCAGAGAATTTGTTTGGAAATACAAAGCGGCTGTTGGAACCTTTGTCTGTCATGGCATGTGGACTAACCACTCACCCGGTTGTCGGTATTTGTTTGCATTTCAAATTCCCAGAGTTCACGGACTTTTGGGATTGGAGAGATATGAAGGATTTGCTGCCATTTGGTCCACATACATTCTTCCACTCTCACTCTCACACACACACGCTGGAATTCACCTTTAGGTTTATGTGTCCTGTTTACTAAGCACATATAAATGAACGTTTGTTTATGTGTGTGTGTGTGTGTGTGTGTGTGTGTGTGTTTGTGTGTGTGTGTGTACTCCAAAAACACTTTTTGTGTTGTGTCGGCTCGGTATTTGAAATGAAACAATGATTTATGAGGTTAAAGTGCTGACTATACTCTGTCATCTCAGGTTATTTGACAACAAACCTAAAAGTAAAAAACTAAATCAATTCATCATAAGGTTTGGTTGCAAAAGTCGACGTCTGGCTGGCGCTACAACTGAGAGATGGAGCAGACACATCTTTACTTCTTGCTTATTTCAGGGGATTTTTGCCTTCAGTCTGGTCGTAAGCGAGTAAGACTCAGATGGATTGAGTGACTGGTGTGGCCAGTCAAGATCATTCCACTGGTTGGTCCTAAAACACACACCTGTTGTGTAACTCTGTTACCTTGTCTGTATGTTTAAGGAAATAATATTGGGGGACTAATGTTTACATAGGGCTAGAACTCCTACACTATATCTAATATGGATGACAACAACCTCAAACAACCTAAAAGCTGGAAGTCAACACTAACCTCAAAGCCACCGTTTCATTTCAAATCCAGTTGGCTGGAATGGAGCCAAAAACAAAAGAAAACATAATTTTCCTAATACTCTGGCCCTATCTTTGTGGGGATCCGTCATTGACATAATGCATTCCCGAGCCCCTTACCCTAACCTTAACCATTACAACTAAATGCCTAACCTTAACCCTCACCCTCACCCTAACCATAACCTAATTCTAACCCTACTCCTAAAACCAAGTCTTAACCCTCAAACAGTCCTTTAAACTTGTGGGGTCCAGCATTTTGGCCCCACAAAGCTGTCGGGACCCCACAAGTATACTGGACTCCCAGTTTTTGGACCCCACAAATATAGTCACACACACACACACACACACACACACACACACACACACACACACACACACACACACACACACACAATCACTACATAACCATAAAAAGGCACAGAGGATGAACAAAAGCTTGAAGACTGTTTGTTGATGAGGAAACACTTCCTGCATTACTAAAATGTGACCACAGAAGAGAACACAATCCAAGGAGCATACATAGTGGATTATATGTAGTGAGAATACACAGCAAATACTGTCACAAATTAGTATCGGAGACAACCTTCCACATAGAAGGCCCCTTCTGTACTCAACAACTTCAAGCTGTGCTCCAGCTCACAAATAAGATAAGAAATAAGGCTTGACAGTTATTGGCAAATACCCAGATTTCCCTTTAAAGCCCTTTTACCTTCCCTTTAAATGAGAAAACATTTGGACATATGTAACTGGAAAAGGAGGACAGGATCCCATGTGTCCAAAATGTGTTGCAGGTTTACATCGCCTGGAGTTGAGCCACCGCTTGTTGACTGAGACAAAAAGAATAAGGCATGACGAAAAGTGGAGCCAAGCTCTTGGACATGTACTGTATGTAGACATATTTAGAAAGAGAAAGTTCACTTTGGCTTTGTTGCTACGGGCGTACTGAACTGTTGTTGAGGAATCATTTTAAAGCAAACAGACAGAGCTTGAGTGCTGCTGTAGAGAGAAAGGTATCTCAGAGGCCAGAGAGGGAAACAGGTCACACTGCTTTAATTCTCTCAGTAAATTTGTCCAGTGTGGGTCTCAGAACAAAGGAACTGAGAAAAGAGGTTGGATGAGGCCAATGCAATGAGGAATACCACACTTCAGTGTCAGGTCAGACAAAGACATACAGTAAAGACGGCTGAGAAATGCATTGTGGGATAAGCAAAGGACCATTAGATGTAGTTCCCATCTTTATACACCTTGTCAGATGTAGATAATTGACATGCTGGGCAGTTTTCTGTGTCCTTCTGACAATCTGTCTTGTACATGCATGCCTAAAATTGTTACTGTAAGGAGGTGTCAGCCTCCCACTGCCACTGCCAAGCTCTATTCATAGCTGATTAATAGTACCATTAGTCTCTGTGCCAGAGGTAATGAATGGCTGGCATTAAGGCTTAACGAGGAAGGTTACTCTAGATCTGCATAATGAATCTGGGAAACCAATACGCACAACAGTCAAGACAAAGACATGCACAGCAACGCATTCATCTTAATATTCAATGGAAGCCAAAGACCTTTTTGAAATTAAAATAATTGGAGTAGCATTAAAGTTCTGATTAAAGCCTTAAACTTTTATCTTGTGCTGCTTGTGCTCATAATCCTTTGCTGTGCTCCCCAGTGAGTGTGGCTGTAAAGTTACGCCAAGGAGTTTTTTCATCATCTGGTCTGAGTACACAGATAAGGGAGCCTACCTCAGTGGCTCAGACTACGCACCTCCACCAAGAGAGCATACATCTACTGAACGCAGATATCTGCCAGAAGCACCCACAGCACTGTAACTACAGATAGCCTTTTCAGAAGGAATTCAACAAGCCATGCCAGGCCTTTGCTAAATGGATTTTCTCAGAAACTAGTTTCCATGTCTAATGTGGTTGGGTAATGATGACTGCATAAAAGACAGATCCAGCACAATGCTAATGGTCCATTACTGAGTCACTACTTTTATCTGCAAGAATGAACAATGTACTCAAAAAGCCTAGTTCAGAGCTTTCAAAAAAGACCCAACACAAAGCAGACTGTCGGATTCAAAGTGGAAGTCTTTGTCATTCATACGAACATGCACCACGTCGCGTGGTAAGAAAATGTATGGTTGAAGTGCATGAAGGTGATTACAAAGAAATCATAGATTCCTTCTGAACAAAGTCAGAAATGCACTTCCAGAATAGTTCAATTGCTCTTATTGGTTCTTATTGGTAAATGTGGTGGAAAACGGTTGGTTCCTAAGAACAGCAGCTGACAACTATGGCTGCTTTTTTTACCCCTCGCTCGCTTTAAAAGTGGAAAGATGAACAAGCGTGACAGCTCATGACATCAGAACAGCTCCTTCATGCATCGACAAAAGAAACGCAGTCGGAAAGAGGAGACAAAGTGAGAGGTGAAGAGAGAAATGGGGGAGTGCGGGTGAACCAAGTATGGTTTCTTTTTTTTTGTTCTCTTCGTTTCCTCTCGACTAACTTGTCGAGAACAATAATAAACTCAATTTTTAACACAGTTTTCAACACTTACAAAGTGCTTTACAAGCAATACAACACTAAATGAAAAGCAATTATATGAACAATAAACATGCAAGACATTCATCAACAAAGGATAAAAGCGCTTTGTGCACAAGGGGAAATAATTAAATCGCTGCTAATTTCACCGCAGGGGCACCCCTTGTTAGGAACATAAGATTTCCCTTTTGGAACTTTCCTGCACTTCGCATTGTTCCACCTTATCACTGGCCGAGGGGAAACCGACTGAGATACAGCATCAGATTGGTGCAGCGTATCAGTAACTGCACACGTTCCCTCTCGCTGTCATAATCAGAGACAGTCAAGATTAAAGTGCAGCTCGAGCCTCACAAAGGCTTAAACTGACGAGGTGTTGCAACTCGCTGACATAATCCGAAAAGAAAAAACTCTGTGCCTTGGACTCATTCTCCAAAAAAAATGTCAAACAGCAGGCAGTCAACGGTTCCTCCCTCTCACTTTTCTAGGGCATGTTCACCACGATGGAAAACTTTTTTTGAAATCTGGCACGTTCCCTGGGAGAGAAATAAGCTTTTATTAATTAAAAGAAATACGTACGTAACAATCCCAAAAATGAAATGTTCTCCTCATTGAGGGGTTGCAATGTTCTTTCTGGAACAAGCTTTAGTTGATGAAGATGCTGATGGTGGGGACAGAGGGGACACATCAAAGTCAGGCAAATTAAGAGAACTTTGAGAGGTATAACTCGTATGGTCATGTACAGATTATTGAAAAATGGGGCAGCTGTTACTACTGATGCTGCGTGCTTCACAACGCAGAAAGTGTGTAGGTCGACATTCTGACAAAAACAGCATAACGCAGCTCGTCTGCCTCATTAAGCACAGACCATAAATGCTGTTATAAAAGGGTTTGGAGTGGGTCACAGATGTATTTAGGTCTCCGTGCTCCCTAAACACTCCTGCGGTGGCAGAGACAAAGTGGAGTGTGAGAGGACCCATCTGATCGATCCACGAGTATCCACGTGGTGATGCAGCAAATGCTTCACTAGGATGGAGGGAGGTGTTTTTTCTTCCGAGGATGGAGGGAGGTCTGTCTATCCATCTATCCATCCATTTATCAGGCGGCTGACCTCTAAAATCTTGTTTAACAACTAGAAAAGCTGTCCCTTTGAAACCCTGCAGAGATTTCCTCTTTTGTGTGGTCCTTCGGGTCACCAGGACCCGAAGGACCACACAAGGGTTATGTACTTCCGTTTACTTTGTTGAGAATTGCTCTCTAAACCCTGTCTCTTGTAAAGTAAGTAAGTAAAGTTTATTTCTAGAGCACATTTAAACACCGCTTAAGCTGACCAAAATGCTGTACAAAAAAGCACTAAGGTGCTGTGACCCGAAGGACAACACAAGGGTCAAATGGCAGAGTTTCTTTTAAATTTTACTATATTTGTCTTGCTGTTCACATCCAAAAATCAACATTCTCAAATTCCCTGAGAGCCTATATAAACAAGAAGAAGGCATTTGTATGGCTATGTTTTGGATGGGATGATGGTATGTTTGCATCCACTCTGGGCCCTCTGGCAATTTACTTTCTGGTAATTTTGATTACATTACATTATTACATGTCATTTAGCTGACGCTTTTATCCAAAGCGACTTACAATTGCTATATATGTCAGAGGTTGCACGCCTCTGGAGCAACTATGGGTTAAGTGTCTTGCTCAGGGACACATTGGTTGACGTATCGCAGTGGGAATTGAACCCAGATCTCCCACACCAAAAGGCACGTGTCATATCCACTGCGCCAACACCACCCGCCGAAGAAGGGCGCACAGCTCCCGGCGGCGCTGCAATACCGGGTCGATGTGCGAAGTGATTCGGAGCAAGCCCCTTTTTCAACTCCCATTGCTAAAAATCCATGTAATATGATGTCCCCTGATAGAGGACATATCAGATATTAAACTGATAAGAACAGATACTACACTTGATCTTAGCCAAAAGGCAGAGAAGTGATTAACATCATTTAAAATTCATTAAAAATTTGTCAATTCCTGCTCCGGGTTCCTCCAAATAAACATTACACACAGGGGTTTAACGTGTGGGAATGTGTAGAAGGCCATATACATTCTACTGAGACTAACCACAGATCTCAACGCGTAGGGGGAAAACTAACGGCCCTATTTGGAAATGACGACAGTAATTGAATGGGGTCGGGTACATCAATAATTAATCATCCACTGTGTGTACATACAGCGTCCCTTCACCATCAAACACATGTACCCCCTTGATCCTTGAGCCACTGGTGAGTTAATTTGGGTGTGATTGCTTTGTTCCCCTGAACGCCTTGCTTCAACACACACACACACACACACACACACACACACACACACACACACACACACACACACACACACACACACACACACACACACACACACACACACACACACACACACACACACACACACACACACACACACACACACACACTTGCAGAAACATGCACGCTCATGGGGCCAACAGCTGCATGCCCAGACTCTGTATGCAAATGAAGATGTGTGACTCTCCCTCCCACTTTGACAAATCTGCATCATATGCATCACGTGCTCCACATGCTGGCTGGGAGAGCGAAGCGAGGCCTCTTGGGCTCGCCTTTTCAAGCAGATCAAAACAGCGAGTGATGCTGCACATCTTCAGAGCATTTCGCCACTATCGTCCAAGACCGCAAATAAGCTTTTCCCTCTGCAATGCCCCGCTTTGTATCTTATTACTTTGGAGGTACACAAATACAATTCAACCTTTCCAGGGGAACAGAGCAAGCATGGGAGGAAGTGATTGATTCCAGAGAAAGCTCTTTGTAGCAGTGTGTATGTGTGTTTACGTGCACTTGCAACATGTTATGTATAAAGTGAGTGGAGCTGAACAACCAGGAAAGGGCTGAAAAGGTCAAATAGGATGTTTGCAGAAATGGGAGCAGCTGCACACCCCTTGGGAGACTCACTAACAAACAGGCCAGCTAATCAGACTCCTAGCAATAAAGCAGCCTCCGTGGGTTGGACCCACTGAGAATCCGCTATCGCACGTTGCTAGCAGGCAGCGGGATGCCCACAACCCACTGTGAGGTTACTCACTATTCTACTTTTAGCTTATGGAAACTGGGAGGCTCAGTGGAGAGAAGCGGGGGCTGCTAACAGGAAAAATAAAAGCTCCAGCTTTGGTGGCGCCGCTTACAGGGGTCAGCTGCCTGCAGCTAAGGGGAAGGGTGTGAAGGGAAAGTGATGTTTTTGTGCCATGTGGTACTTCCAATTACAGCACCCAGAGGACTGCCCAAGTCCAAAAACATCAGATCGGCATCCTGAATGAGTGTGTTGGAGGCGGATGGTGTTTTATTGTAAATAAGGGCACGCTTTAGTGAGGTGTGCAAAAACAGACCGTCAGGAAAAAGGCAGATCTTACACACATACATATACCTAAAACTGGTGTTAATAACAACACTGACCTTCAAAAAACACAGCACTGACGCAGGCACTGAAGGACACTTTTTAACCTTTTTTTGGCTTTCCTGTGCAAAACAAGAGCAAAATAGGCACCCGTAACATTTTGCAGTTAGCACTTGGGCGACAGACCATTTATAAATGAGGCAAAGCCTTTCACTGCGGTTGAGTAAATACAACCCATAAAAAAAAGTTCAGCCTGTGCTGAGAGCCTCAGCTTGTAAAAAACACACACACACACACACACACACACACACACACACACACACACACACACACACACACACACACACACACACACACACACACACACACACACACACACCTGAGAGACAGAGCCACAACACAAACACTTACTTTGTCATCAGCACCTCAATAAACAGCAATTCGGCGAAGGCCGATTTCAGCTCTTCGCAAATCAATTTTGGCTACGATCCCTCTGATCAACTTCCTACAGCCCCCAGTGAGGGAACACATTCACTAGTCACTAACATGATGTGTGTGTGTGTACACACCAAAGAGATTGTGTGTGTGTATTTCAGTCAAGACCCTGTGTGCACATTTCAGGGTTTTATCCCCAAATTTGAATTTCAATACATTTTGCTACAAGGCAGAATTTAGTGGGATATATTCACATTTACATATAATTAATATTCTCCATCAAACGCCGCTGATTTGTTTTTAATGTTCCCTTTTCATGATCACAAGCATTTATGAATATAACTCAAATGTTCTAAAAAAAAAAAAACAATATTATCATATCTGTTTAATCAATTCACCAATCACCAATAGCAAATAATACTCAAGACTGCAAGTTAAGATGAGATACTTATAATTATAATAGTACCCGCAGTGTACAGAACCTGCAGCTGTAGCTGTTAAAGAACAGGTACATTTGAAGTTGATGACTGTAATACTTTACTTGAAGGTATCTACATAAGAGTGTCATGACAGTGTCATGAACACATGACACTGTCCTGACAGTCATGACACGGTCATGACACATGAACCCTAACCCTAACTTTTCATGACAAAAACCGAATGACACTTACTAAAAGAAGTGTTATGTCATAAATGTTTATGACCGTTTATAATGTTTATGACACGTTCATGACAGTGTCATGTCACTGTTATGTAGCTACCTTCAAGTAAGGTGTAACCAAAATGACCATAGCGTTGAATTGACACCTCTCCAACAGAGATTGAACAATACAAAGTTCATGAAATTAGTAACTGTTGCAGGATGCCTGCAACGGATTGCATTATGCTGTCAAGTTTTCCTGTCAGGCATTTTATCCACCGCCCTACTGTGTGTGTATATATACAGTACAGGCCAAAAGTTTGGACACACTTTTTATTTTCATGACTATTTACATTGTAGATTCTCACTGAAGTCATCAAAACTATGAACGAACACATATGGAATTATGTACTTAACAAAAAAGTGTGAAATAACTGAAAACTTGTCTTATATTTTAGATTCTTCAAAGTAGCCACCCTTTGCTTTTTTTATTAATAAGCGAAAAAATTCCACTCATTAACCCTGACAAGGCACACCTGTGAAGTGAAAACCATTTCAGGTGACTACCTCATGAAGCTCATTGAGAGAACACCAAGGGTTTGCAGAGTTATCAAAAAAAGCAAAAGGTGGCTACTTTGAGGAATCTAAAATATAAGATATAAGTATATATATAATATAAGTTTTCAGTTATTTCACACTTTTTTGTTAAGTACATAATTCCATATGTGTTCGTTCATAGTTTTGATGCCTTCAGTGAGAATCTACAATGTAAATAGTCATGAAAATAAAGGAAACACACTGAAAGAGGTGTGTCCAAACTTTTGGCCTGTACTATATTATATATATATATATATATATATATACATATATAGTACAGTATGGGAATGTGTCCTTACCCCAAGTGAAGGAGTTCAAGTACCTTGGGGTTTTGTTCGCGAGTGAGGGGACAATGGAGCGGGAGATTGGTCGGAGAATCGGCGCAGCGGGTGCGGTATTACATTCCATCTATCGCACCGTTGTGACGAAAAGAGAGCTGAGCCAGAAGGCAAAGCTCTCGATCTACGGTCAGTTTTCGTTCCTACCCTCACCTATGGTCATGAAGGCTGGGTGACCCCGAAAAGAACGGATCCAGGGTGCAAGCGGCCGAAATGGGTTTCCTCAGGAGGGTGGCTGGCGTCTCCCTTAGAGATAGGGCGAGAAGCTCAGTCATCCGTGAGGAGCTCGGAGTAGAGCCGCTGCTCCTTTGCGTCGAAAGGAGCCAGTTGAGGTGGTTCGGGCATCTGGTGAGGATGCCCCCTGGGCGCCTCCCTAGGGAGGTGTTCCAGGCACGTCCAGCTGGGAGGAGGCCTCGGGGAAGACCCAGGACTAGGTGGAGGGATTATATCTCCAACCTGGCCTGGGAACGCCTCGGGATCCCCCAGTCGGAGCTGGTTAATGTTGCTCGGGAAAGGGAAGTTTGGGGTCCCCTGCTGGAGCTGCTCCCCCCGCGACCCGACACCGGATAAGCGGACGAAGATGGATGGATGGATGGATGGATGGATGGATGGATGGATGGATGGATGGATATATATATATATATATATATATATATATATATATATATATGCAGTCACTCGTGTAAATCTAGTACAGGCATGTCCAAGGTCCGACCCGAGTCATATGTTGTAAGCTTAAATATTAAACTTTGCATTACGCATAATAAGTCATGTTTAAAATGAAAATGAGCTTAAGATTTTTATCAACTTCAAGTTTAAGGTATTCCATACAGTGTGTTCGGTTATCCGACTACAGATGTAAAAGTAAGGCAGAATTTTTTCTTTAATATATTTGTTTACGCCTGAGTGGCATGATTTTTTTAATTTATTTGGTTACATTGCCATTAAAAAAAAAAAAAAAAAAAAAAGATAATGGTGACAATGAAAATAAAAATCGTTATAGATCAGTGCATTTGTATGTAACATTTAATGTTTAAAAGAATGCCAGAAGGGACCATTGGTCCCCGGGACATCTTCACATTATCAAATCTGGCACTCTTTCAAAAAAGTTTGGACACCCCTGATCTAGTATGTGACAAAGATGCAGTCGGAAACAAAAGGAGAGTCAAGGCAAGCGAGAGCGGCCTTGACATCATGAATGCCGACTTGAATGAACAATGACAACGATTTAGTTGGATTAATCAGTACACATGATCAGTTTGTGTCCCTGTGATGTCATGAAGCCCTCGTAAAGGCCATCACCGTACAGGAAAATAAGTGTGACCATATGTGTGCATGCGTGTTTGTCCCAGCAGTACATGACATGTTGTTTAACTGTCACATTTTCACACCGGTGCCGGCTGTTGAGGGTACACTTACGATGCAGACTGTGCCAACAGAAAACATGGTGCGCTGCCCTGCGCTGTGCTGACACATTCACATGCTCACAACGTTACACATTCATTCCTGCTGGCCCAGCCATGACCCTGCCAGCAGATGATGGAGCACACCGTATTCCCTGAAGTGAGCCTGAGCTTTTATTCAGTACGGGTAAAGTCTGGCTGGAGGGAAGGGTCTTTTAGCAGCCTATTCGCACTTCCTGATTTGAACAGGGAATAAGGGTGGCGTTGGGATGTCGAGGAAGGATACCTGTCTGTGGCTTGTCTGCTACGAATGTGTTAAGGGGGAATTGTTTTAAACATTTCTTTTTATTGCTCTGCCTACTCAAACTTGACTGAACCCGTTTCTTTGCCGTTTATTCGTGATCTAGTTACATTTTATATTAGATGTATTCACAATGAAGTGACTTTCTTTCCTCAACACCAGAAAGAGGCGCTACTACAGTATACCACACTGACAGCAGCACTGGGACAGCAGAGGCCTCCTTATTATTCCTTAGTATCTCTCTTTATCTTTCCCTTTACTTTCAATTCAGCATCAATTCAAGTACTTCTTGAATGATTTGTATCAGAAGAGGACACCATTAAGATGCATTTGTACATAAAAGCCTTCCTGCTGGCATGTCTACACAACAGTGGATCTAGGCTGCGGTGTTCCCGTCTCTTATGTGTATCAGTAGTCCGTGTGGAAATAATTACTGCTTGTGTTGAAATGATACAATATGACTTCAATATTCGAGTTCACGTTTGTGTTGCTAATTTGCTGCAGATATGAGTTCTGTTCAGAAAATGCAGCCCTCTTTGAGGCTTAGTACAACATTTTGTACATATGGTGGAAGAGTGTGGAGCTTTCTCTGCTTTTTGTAGCTCACGGTGTAGCAGAATTGCTTCTGGCAACCAGGTCCATAACATCTTTCTTTGGCTGGGTTGTGTTCAGTTTATAGTCGTCTTCTTATCTGTATTTTTTATGTTGTGGTTGTTTCTTGCCAATAGTTTTCTTGCTGGTTCATATTTCTTATTTAAGTCAGCTTTTTTTGGTGCTCCAGACAACTAAAATGTAGCTACCTTCATCATTCGTATTCTAGTATCTTTTTCTTTATTCATGCCTTTACATAAATATGTATAGATTCATTTTGTCTTGCTCGAAAACCATTGTTAGATAACATATATGTTATTATACTAACAGTACAGAACCCTACACGTTGCCTCTAATTAATTTGTCTTCACGTGCAAGATTCAACTTCCACTTCATTTGGTTTTATGCGTTGTAAATTAGTGACATCTAAATAAAACTTTTCTAGTTTTCTAGAGGCATAATCTTTATTAGGTGTTAACGGTCTTGGCCCAGATCAGAGTGAATGAGAGTCAGCGCTTGTATCTACTTTTGGTTGTTAACGGTAGCGTGAAGTCATCCGCAAATACTGCAGGAGACTCGGTGCCATTTCAGAGGGAGGTCTGGTGCTCAAGCATCTGCTGTAATTAATTGATTGACTAATGAAGTTACGGTATGTGCGACTCTCTAAATAAGCCTTCCAGTACCTTCCTGTGCCTGTTGTACTTTGTCAAGCTGCAGCTTTGGGGACAGCACACGTCACGTGTCCGTTTATCGTGCCAGCCCTCCCGATGCCTGCACTCATAAATACACAGAGTGATGGAGGGAGAGGAAAACCAGCAGACACAGTGAGCACTCAGGCAGTGATGAGGCATCTCCATCTCTCAGTGGGGGTCTAGTACCTCTGATAGGGGGAGGGGGGGCAGGACTCTTCTGTTTGCTGCCACAGGTCTAAAAGAGGGGGAGGAGGGAAAACTAATGGCAGCATGGCTGGATAAAGGGGAAGATAAAGGGAGAGGAGGAGGGATAGAGGTAGAAGGAGGGAAGCAGAGAGAAAGGGAAGGAGAAAGGGATGAAAGAGAGAGAGGGATCGAGGTGGACTGCTTGCCTGTTTAAGCTTGGGATTCAACAAAAGCTTAAATAAATGCATTTTGCATCAGAAATAGCGTGTCATCTTTCTTTCTCCATGAAACTACCTGAATAATAGCTAGGAATACCAGCCTACAGGATAAAGACTCTAAAATGTATGCAGCTGTGTTGCACAGCATCAAGCATTGACTGATGTTTTCTTTTTTATTGGGTTATCTTTTATCCAAAGTTTTAACTAAGTGAAATGCCTCCCATTCATTCACCTCAATGAAATTGACTTGCAACAGTTGCGGCTAAAGTAGCCTGACAGCTCAGAGCTTGTACACCCAAACAAGCTTTCAGGCTCTCTAGTGAAGTACTTGGCTTGGGCACTAGGAGGCAAAATGTCAAAACATTATTCATGTGAGCTGTGGGAATGGAGAGAAGAGGAGAGATGGAGGGACAGACAAACTCAGACAGAGGAGTATTTTCATATCAAAGCCAGCACTGCATATGGAAGGAGCAAAAATAAGTATTCAGATGCAAATGGAAGTGCATCTCTTGAATTTATGCAAACATAAAAAAAACATGCACTTAAGGGCATACAGCAAAGTGAGTGCATCCACTTCTCTTTTGTTTGCCAATTTTAAATGCAGATCTGTCTGCAATTTCCATTTTAAGCTTTTACAGTAGGTGCTCAAATGTTAAAACTGCGGTTATTGACAAGTGGGCATCTAGTAAAAAAATCCTAGGCTCATACGTGTGTGGCCCTGGGTTTGTCATTGTTAAAATGAGAATACATATTGCTGAAAAAACATGCAGTGGCTTTTTTTATTCTGGATGTCGGTTTCTAAAATGTAAATACTGTATGCAGGTCTCCACTTCTAGAAGGCAACAACTCCAGCTATCCTTAAAACTATTCTTAAAACTAATATGTCTTTAAGCTCTGCTCTAGATCTTAAAGAACTAGACAAAAAGCAACCCGTCTGCAAAAACTGGGCATACATTTTAGTTTGCCACCTTATCAAACTTCAAACACAGTCTCTGTCTTTGTACTGTATATGGAAAGATGACAATCGTATAAACAAGTGCTTTGTCTAGGCGTGCACAACTTCAAAGTTGAAAAACGTGACCCATTTCCTCTCCAAGCTGTAATTGCAGCCTACTACAGTATAACGCATCAATGCTTCACATAATCATGTGCCTGGAAAAGGCAGACAATTGTTGCTGCACTACATCTATAGAATACACGTGACGACAATCCCTAAAATAGCATATTCTCTGCAGCTGACAAACCCCCTTCACAATCGTTTTGACAATAAGGTCTACATGTCGACAGCAAACACATAAAACCACCAGCAGGGAATCATCATGATGGCTATTAGTGGTTATATTTATATATTTAGTGTGGAAAGAATGGGCCAATCTGCTAGGAATTTGATAAAACCTCATATACAGTATGCATTTGTTAAATCAAACTCGTTAGTGAGGACATTTCCTGAACATACATATAATTATATGTGAGAAAAGTATTTAGTATTTGTCTTACCATACCAAATGAAATGATTGCTTTCCTTCTCAATGGCAAAATGTGATGACTTACATAAACTAAATACTGTAGTACCACTACACAAACTTCCAGCTCTTCAAAAAGATGACGTCTGAATGTGGCAGTTTTTACAAGGCACTTACTTGGCCTGCAGTACACTGCATAATTAGGCCCACTTTTGGAATTTGTGCTCCTATTTACCCACATCTGTTTGCAACTAGTTGGCCCATATTGCACATGGCTGTGGAATGTCCAGGAAAATTGTTGGAGACTGCAATCAACGGTCCTATTTTTGACCTCCACTCCCCTCCCAAAAAATCTGTTTTTCTAGATTTTAAGATTGCTGAAGCAAAATGAAATGAAAAAAAAATAAAACTTTGAAGAAAAAGCTTTTTTTTTTCCTATTCTGCAGAAGTTTGTCCTTGTACTAACCCATTTTCACATAGTGTACAGGAGTTCAAAGCCAAAGTTATTGATGCACGGCGCACATATCACTATAAATAACTGTCAAGATGCCTTACTGTACATATGCTAACAGCTGACCTTTTTTCCATTCCAAACACCCCCAAGCGGGAATCATCAGTGGAGCCACGTTTAACTGCAGCTGGCAGTGTCAAGATGCAAAGATTAGGAACACTAATGAATATTAGCCAACGTGCAGCCGCTGAGTGTTTAGACGCAGGTCACCCCCATTGATTTCCCTGTTGGGTGAAGACAACTTTATCCCTGTGGCAAGTCCCTGGCTTATCTCCCCCGCCTGCAAGGCAGCCGACAGACACGCAGGGTGTTTTCTGGCCCCGTTTCAGGATGATTCAAGCCTGGCAGGTGTGGGATACCTGACTAGGGCACAACACACAGTGGCAGCAATGAGCAGGGCGAGTGTTTGTGAAAAAGTGGGTTAGGAAGTGGACAAAGATGCCCAGCTGTGACGGGGTAGCCACATAGGAGGAATGTTCAAGCCACCACAATTAACACAAAGCCCAGTGTGTTGGACTATCACAGAGAGCAGGTGGCTGGGAAAGACAAGAAGAGAGAAAGTGTCAGGAAGTGGGGAAAAGGGTGGCAGATGGCTGTAGAATTGGATGTGTCCAGGAGGAAAGAGAGAAGAATGCAACAAAAGGAGAGACTCTCAGGAGAGAGATACAACTCTACTAGAACTTAAAAGAGATTATTTCAATCTCACATCACAGAGCCGTACCCACAAAACACTAATGGCTGTAGAAAATGAGCTGATTTTCAAACATGTTCTCACTGATTCACTATTGCACCTCCGAGAGAGGAAATTACCTTGACACAGTGAAGCAAGCGTTTGTGGAGATTGCTGCAGTGGATGTCTGTACGAGCACAAAAACATCAATAATGTACAGGAAGAATTAACAGCATCGCTGCGACTTTGTTATTTTCTAGATCTATCGTCTGAGACTCGGATGATGACAGGATAGTAAACTGATGAATCAACAGGAGACTTATCTGGTGCTAAGTGTGTTTGGATTAGTAGGACGGTGACAAAGACTGAGGTATACACTCAGATTCTTTGTGATGTTTTTGGATTAAACAGAGATTAATTTCTTCAAAGCCCAGCTCAGGGCAAACGGCCAGCTGCTGCAGTAATTCATCCCATTTATCTTCAACTCAAACAAAAACAGGAACGACTCGGGGCCATGTAAAGTGGCAAAACCCTTATGAATGGTGTCAAACACAAATACACAATGGGCTGCAGGTCATCATTATTTCTGACTTGCTGTCCTCCAATCAGAGGGGTGACACAGCTGGGGGCCACCGGTTGGACACTGCTATGCTAATCCATTAGCCACCTGCTTCGAGCGAGAGGGAGTTCACGCTTGATTAAATTTTGTCTCCTTCAACAAAATGGGAGAGTCTGAGTCCACACTAAAGTAGTGAATGTAATATAGAGAATATACACACAAAAAAAACTCTGATTTGTGTTGTATTAGGATTGTTCATTCGCCATGTTGTGTTATTGTTCCTCCATTTTCCACCTTGTTTCATTTAGATTATGATTTTCAGTGAAATTGCGTCTTGGTTATCATCTTAAATGTCCTGTTGTTTTATTGTTATGTGGAGAGTTTTTTTTTTTTTCTAGCCCTGTGGGTTAGACTAAGATCATTTTGACGGTGCAAATGATCTCACGTTTAAGTTGTTCTTACATTTTCTCTAGTGATCAGAGGTAATGAAACTAAATTACCTCAAGAACTAGGATGTTCAAATTATTTTCCACATTTGCTTGCATTTTCGGGGGCACTTTTTTTTTTGGGGGGGGCGCCACTAGCTACTGTTCTTGGTGTCTGCTTTTGTCGTAATCTGCACTCAGCAGCTCCACACTGGGAATTAGCATTCAACCCTCTCCTTTGGCTTTAAAGGAAAATGTACAACAAGAGAGGCTATGCTGCAGCCATCCAGGCGCTCTCACTTTACTAGCACACGAGTTCATGTTTAGGTACCGCTCGGCCTTTTAAATGTCTAAGGATGCCGCATCCAAGCACAGGCGTTATGCGAGTCAGCTTTGCTGACGTCCTCCTCACAACATTTCTGTAACACTAGATGTGGAATGGGCTGTGTGCAAACCTAAGCATCGTTTGCCCCAGATATAATTCTGTTCCCTCTGAGTCACCTCTGGCTTAACAAGATCCCAGTGGTTTCATTTCACTGTTCACTACACACTCTCACTCTTCACACCTTCACAGATGTGCACAGCCTCCAAAAATACAGCTAGGTGTTTATAAATGAGGAAAACTGTATAGAGAGCAGAAGACCCACCGTATTACCAAGCTAGCTCGTGTTTTACAATCCTATGCTGAAAGCGTATTTTTGCAGAGATCGTTTTTTTATTGCTTTTTCTAAAAAAACAACAACATTATACTAGAACTTTCTGAGCTACAGGTATGTAGTATTGTAGTTGGTATTTTAACAAAGATAAAAAAAAAAAGATTACTTTATTAGCATTTAAAGGAACACGCCGACTTATTGGGAATTTAGCTTATTCACCGTAACCCCCAGAGTTAGACAAGTGTATACATACCCTTCTCATCTCCCTGCGTGCTGTAAAGCTGTCTGACGGCTCCAGCGGCAGCAGGCCATCACAGAACAGGCAGGTGAATGGTTCCAGTAATCCTACTGCTCTGAATAAGTCACAAAATAACGCCAACATGCTCCTATTTACATGTTGTGATTTGTAGAGTCACAGCGTGTACAAAAAAAAACGTAACATGAGACACAGCCATCTTCTAACCGTAAACAAACCGGGAACTATATTCTCAGGCGGAAGAATATAGTACTTGGGTGGAGTGAAATGCTCGCAGCAAGCCTGTCTGAGAATATAGTTCCCGGTTTGTTTAGGGATAGAAGATGGCCGTGTCTCATGTTAAGTTGTTTTTTGTACACGCTGCGACTCTACAAATCACAACATGTAAACAGGAACATGTTGGTGTTATTTTGTCACTTTTGTCACAATTCGGAGCAGTAGGCTAGTTGGAACCAGTTACCTGCAGGATCTGTGCTGTGCTAAGCTAATGCTGGAGCCATCAGACAGCCTTACAGCACGCACGGAGATGAGAAGGGTATGTATCGACTTGTCTTACTCTGGGGGTTACGGTGAATAAGCTAAATTCCCAATAAGTCGGCGTGTTCCTTTAACAACTCCAGCGATTGTGATTCATAGATGGTAAGAAATAATATAATAACGATGATCGTTGCGGTGAGACTGCTGTTGATGTTCAAAAGGCTGTGAACAGAAGCTTGCGTTTACAACCGTAGTGTTTTGGCTGTCTGAGCAAAACTGATCAGACGTGATTCATTTCTGAGTTGCTCCTGGCAGTAATTATTGAATCACCGAGGCATTTGATCAATTGTGTGCGTTTTTGTCGTCTTCTCAATTAGGAATCAATTTGATCTTGTTAACTAACACATCTGATTTGTGATGGCGAGTGGCGTACCGTGATCTAAGATGATGAGTTGGGCGCTGGACTGGATGTTGCCTGCGTCGTTTTCTGCCAGGCACTGATAGAAACCCTCGTCGGACTTGACCAGACCCAGAACCTGCAGGTTGTGCTCCTTCTACAGAACAGGAAGGGGCGGGGAGAAAAAAGAGGGGGGCAAAGACAAGCAGTTAATAATGTTACAAGTAGAATTTTCAACCAATCTCATACTCTTCATTGTGACACTGTGTTGATTCAAAATCATGCACATACTGCTAGTACAATGTCTTCAGTGCAGAAAAGGGAGAACGGTGCCACACTTTAGTGCCAAATTAACTTACAATTATTTTGAAGTAGTCACTGGGGATGACAGCATCTCCATTCTTGACCCATTTGACAGTGGGAGCCGGTGACCCAGAAACCTCACACTCAAAGACGATGTCCATGGACTCATAGGCATAAATGTTGTCTGGCCGCTTGACAAACTGGGGAGGAACTGTGGAATCCAGATGAGAAAAATGAGTCAGGGAGGTTTAAAAACTAAAAAAAAATTAAAAATTAAGCATTACATATACTGTGAAAGTTCAGAATAATTGAGTAAACAGTTAAAGCAAAGGAGCGCGTAAGAGATGACGATGAAATTCAGCAACCAATTTGTCAAAACTAGCCCGGCACATCAAACTCCAGCACTCTGGTTTCTGCCAGAACATGAACAAGACCAAGAACAAGACCTTTTCAGCAGATGGCAGCACTTGGAATATTTGATTTATACAAAACCTCTGTTCTTATTTATTCAAAAACAACAGCCATTTTGATACCGGTACTGTGTGTTAGCGTGCAACACTAATGTCACTGTCCTGGTAATGAGGGCCAGAAAGGAGTTATTTGATCTGCTGGGGTGATACAGCGCCTCATCAATCTGTTCTGGAACAAGGTCACTGGGAGCGCAGGGCCCAGGCCTCAATCCTCTCTCTATAATTGGACTGCATGTGTATGTGAGGAGAGACAAGAGTAAGACAGACTGTGCATGTGTATGTGAAATGCGTTTGTGTGTGTGTGTGTGTGTGTGTGTGTGTGCGCGCGACACGCGACACACACACACACACACACACAAGTACCTTTGCCATCTCTGTGCATTCTCTGATAAGCAGCAACCTCGCTGACCACAGTTTAAATGACTGTATTGTTAGTGAGTGGCAGTGTGTCAGGCTTCACCAACAGCCTCCTGGGCTCTGTCATTAGCATTTATTTTGCGGCTTTTTGCGTGGGCTGATTGGATATTAGTAGCAGTAGGCGGATAGGGTCTTTTTCTGGCTTTATTCCGCAGGTTGTGAGGTCAAGTCCCCCTCAATGCTTGATGTAGCTGTGGCTAATTTACTCGAACATGAAATTGCCAGTTAACAGATTAGCCTTCATTCTGTTGGGACACATTGTTACTAACAGCAAGAAAATGAAGACTCCCTATTTTTTTTGTTATTAAAACCGCTAAAGAAACAGTTCCCAGCATACACATTTCTCCACCAATAATAGCCTCAATAAACCACAAAAAGCAGTGCAGGGACAGGACACAGTGGGCACTATGACATGTTTGTCTTTTCCTGACCTTAAAATGCACTTTGCCCATCTGTTTGGTATTTTCGTGCCCTACACAGAGCACACAGAGCAAAAGTGAGAGGAGAGGAACTCAAAAACTCAATAGAAGTGGCACACAAAGAGATAGCCCAATGCCATTCCCACAAAATGCTTTCTCTGTATCCGCAGATATGTTTTTAATCTTCAACATGCAGTTTTAAACAATGTGCAAAATGTGATAGACTCTTGCGTCACTCAAAGTTGTGGCATCAATAGCAGATTAGGCAAACTATAAAAAAAAAAACAGAAACCTAACGGAATGCTACAAATTAACTTCAGTCAAATCAACCACACCATTTTGACATTGTGTGCCCCACATTTTGTAAATGCCTTGCGCTGGTGATGGCTACTGTGCAGTCAAAGCGATCTGTATCTGTTAACTAGGGTATGCAAGTGATACACATGGGTGCTACTGTTCACCGTTCTCATCAAGTGGCCTTGGGAGCTGTACTTATAACCCCATAGGCAACAAATTCATGTATCACTCAGATTACCAAAATGTATTACAGGGTGAGGTTTCCTTCAAGTTTGATGCTACAAAATAAATTAAAAACCAAAAGCTCACAGTATCTTTTTTATTGAGACTTCTAAATGGCAGAACAAGTCAAACACGAAACAACTGGATAGTGCCACAGAATATTGAAACATCCTTGTCTTGCTTTGCTTATCGAGTGTCTAGACTATTCTGTGAGCTATTGTGGTAAATACTGACAGAGGCAAGGATGGAAATGAGGATGGTGATGCTTGTGGATTGGATCACTGTATTTGATTGTCAAGACAGCCATCACCCTGCTCTGTGTGTGTGTGTGTGTGTGTGTGTGTGTGTGTGTGTGTGTGTGTGTGTGTGTGTGTGTGTGTGTGTGTGTGTGTGTGTCTGTGAGCGTGCACGCATGCGTGCGTGCAGTTGTTCCCCGTAGCGGGATGTGTGAGCTGTGAATAATGTGTGGTGTCCCCAGAATATTTGCCTCTAGAAGCTGTGCAGCAGAGGCAGGTGGAATCCTTGGTTTACTTCGGTGTGTCAGGGACAAGACGTTAACACACCAGTGAGTCAGCGTGCGTGTGTTGAGCCATGTGTGAATATGAATTATTTCAAAAGTGTCTGGATACTTGTTTTGTCTCATTATTACTGGTGCTACAGTATATGCTATACATAATCGTGTTTGCGTCCTTCCCTGCCGGCAATATGTGCATGGGTAGATTTTATGTTTTGCTGTTTGTAATACAAGTGTGTGTGTGTGTGTATACAAGTGCCTGCTAATGCATGCAAACATATGTTTCTGTATGTCCATGCTGTCTCAATCTGTGCACGTTCATTATAGTTCTATGAGCTTTTGCATCACATTGCAATGCCTTTCTGTCCGTATATATATTGTATGTGGTGTGTGTGTTTGTGCGCAGAGCCCCCTTGTGAGGTTTTCTGGTGACAGGTTTTGATGGTGACTGGTACCCTGCGAGTCTCTCTCTCTCTCTCTCTCTCTCTCTCTCTCTCTCTCTCTCTCTCTCTCTCTCTCATTTTTCTCCCTGACTCTTAATCTTCCTATTACTCCCCATTTATCTCTCCATCTTTAGCCTCCCCCTCCCCCTCTCCATCTGAGCAGACATGCACCATTTTCTCTAAATGGAGTTCAGACATTTGGGACCTATTAGACTGAGCAATAGGTTCCTAGAAATGCCTATATATACACAAATATTGCTTGGGCAGTGGGGGTGGAGGAAGCTTTCAGGACTTAACAGAGGGTGACTTGTGTGTCAAGGAGTGTGTGTCTGTGTGTGTGTGTGTGTCTGTGTGTGTGTGTGTGTGTGTATATGTCTGATGACCTTCCTTAATTGGCTGTTTACAGCATGAAACATGCATATGCAAATGTTAAGTTAGTCACATTTACAAAAGGATTCAGAGAAGTGCTACCAACGCCAGCTGTTGGTCAACTCAAACAGCACTTTAGTTACTGTGAGAACATCAATCTTCTTTCTCAAAAAACAAGTCGGGGGGCACCCAACTTTTGTATTCATGAAAAGACAACATTTCAAAGTGGCTTGGTGTATATTTTTCCATGTAGCTCTCTGTCTCGGCCCCCCATCAGCACCCTAGCAGATGGGTCTGACCGCACTGGGGGCAAGAGGAGCACTGCAACGGGTAATTGCATTGTTTAAAAAATTATTACGTTTGGCATGGCCAGATATTTTATAAATATTTTAAATAACACAAAACAACTAAATGGTGGTAGCTAATACATCGGATTTCATATACTGCTTTAGTAAAAAAAAAAAAAAATTACCTGGCTGACGATGGGAGCAGCAGGACGCAAAAAACGAAAATCACTGTTGCAAAATGACTGTTGCACTGGACGTCTTGCCATGCCAGTAAAGGTTTCCTAAATGCCATGTATATAAATTTCAGCTTGATTGCGCGTTTTGTGTATATTTGGACTTTTATACGTTTATTCCACTTTGTTTAAACGGCGAAGTGGAGAGGCCTCGTTCACCTGTTTGGAGCTGGCTGGTGAATGTGACGCGCGTATAGGCCTTGCTGGATACACCGTGACATTTTTTGTGGATCTACTGATCGCTGTGGATTACTTTTTTTTTTTTCTTCGTGTCATTTGATTACGGCAAAATACGGATCTTTTTTCTTAACTTGTCTTAACGTTTTATGGTGTGATTGCGCTGCGTTTGGAGAGGCATCTCAACAGACTGTAGGTCGAACACTGATCGTTCACGGTTACATTTTAGTTGAATTATTCCACCACCGCCTGTCTATTGCGTTCCAAGACAGCCGTGCCACGATTGGCGAGTGATTATTACCCATGTGTGCTTTGTTGAATGGTCTCAATGTTTTATTGTTTTATTTCATGTGAATACTACTTTACTAGAGGAGTAACTTAGTATTTGAAGTAATGCAGTAATGCAGGAAGTGTGCATTTAGTTTCCATGCTTATTGTGTTTCCACAACAATGTTAGTGAGTAAATCTACTGAAATGGCCACCACACCATAACAGAGGAGTGGGATGCGTCAGATGAGAAAGCAGAGGTTAAACCGCGTATCTCATAGCTGTATACAAACAATGGGCATCTGTACGTCTTTACCAAGCGCAAACCGGTATAGAAGGAATCAATGAAATGTTGGGGAGGGTCATGCCTCTTTTTCTAATCATTTTGCAGGGTCATACTAAATTTATTGTCGGCGAAGGGAGGGTCAAGTCTTTTTTGACGAAAGGTCCCAAAACTCCTCCGGTGGCCCCTTAAATAAATAACGAACAGTCCCTAAAGCAATGTTTTGATCAGCGGGCTTCCTGCATTCTCTGGAGTAAAAGCACATGCACTACGATGCACATGAATGCCATGAGCATGGGGGTTGCCAAGATAAACATGCCGACAGCAGAGCAGCGTAACACTGGAAACAATACACTGTAAAAAGTATATGCAAACAAAAGGAATTCAGGTTTCAACAAAAGGCTTTAGAAATCATTTTTACTGTAAATTATCATGAAGTCAGAAACGTTCAAAATGTCGGACCATAACGATGTTTACGGTGCGTTTTGTTGAAGAACTGTGAATACAATTGTGTGTTTGTATATAGCCTAATGGAAATTACACATGCATGTTTGGAGCATGTTTGCTTGATTGACAGGTGTCTTAGACTATCACACTCTGCAATGCTTTGGCTGCTCACACGTTTCTCATCAACTCTTCCCCCCCGGCTGCAGCCCTTAGCCAAATTTGGATTTTCTGGATCCAGTAACTGACAAAGATGGTGACAAGTGATATATCCAAATCCTGAACTAAAAATATGTCCCTTCATGAACATATTGAATGACGTCACATACGCCAAGTCCATGTTTTTCTACACTCTACGGTTCACAGACACACAGATGCTCAAGTCTAAAAGATGGAGTGTGTCCAAACAGGCTGACTTGTATTGGAACATAAATATCATTCTCTAATGAAAGAGAAATCCAACAGAGGCAGAAAAACAACAAATGCAGATCTGCAAAAGAGAGAGAAAAAACATCAAGACAAATATAAAGGAGGGAGAATACCCAAAAGAACTCTGATGTCAGTTCTTTGGGGCTGGTATTATCTCTCTAGCCCGTGGCTTAGTAAAAGAAGCTTTAAGGCAGACTTACATTGACTCTAGTGAACTACTAAAAGAGGGCCACAAAAAGGTCATGTGTGTGTCTCACTGTGAGCTTGTTAAAACAAAACCCCATAGGATTCCTAAAGGGATTGTGGGCAGATTACTTAAAGCTTCACTGGTAGCCAGGAATACACTGAATATAGATATACTGAGGGGACAAAATCCAGCCTCTCATCTATTGGTACTGGTAGAAAGAGAAAAAAGCTGGAAAAGCAGCTGTTACAGTTGGGTGTACATTTGGAGTCTAACGTTTTTAACATACATTCTCCAACATTTATGCTACAGTAGTCATCTATTAAGGCTTAATATAGGATTGTTAAAGCTGAGTGATCCAAATATAAAAGACATTTTCCTACTTTGTTACCTTGGGCGGAGTCCAGTTAGCTTCATACAGTTAAACAACAGCTCTTGGGCAGTCAGGGTTTCCTCTGAGGACAAGCGGAACTTGGACTGCGCTAATTACCCATCCTGCTCGTCCAACGATAACACTTCTACTCTTAATCCTGGCCAAAACAAACAGCATCAGCAGTAAGGCAAGAAAGATGCTTGGGGTTTGCTTTCCTAGTTATTGAGGAGAACATAATGTTCTGTTAGAGGCAAAGTCAGAGAGAGGGAGTTTAATCTTTGGATTGTTTTTTGTCGACTCTCTCTGATGGTTCGAAAATGACTAGAATTGAGTGAAAGCAGAGGCCTGAGATTGTCCATGAAATGCTGAAACAAAGCTCAATCGATGGTTTGGTTACAGCATGTAAGAGTTTGTAGCGTTCATTTCAGAGAGAAGCTCTAAAACTGATTTTAGGAGGAAAATATCTAAATGCGATTATTTTTGACTGATCTTGCAAATGCGATATGATTCACGATATTGGAGGGAATGATCATTTTTGCATCATTATTATACAAAAATATACTGAAATTATCATGCCGTGATTTTTTTTACAAGGATCTGTCCCAAACAAAGATTTTTTTCTAAAGCCTGTAAACTATGACTTGTAGGCCGGGACATCTCTGCAGCGCCCCAATACTTAGTTCAGAGTGGTATTTTACCATAAAATTGTGATTAATTGTGTAGCCCTGCTTGAGGAGTAGGTTTGTTTGTCTTGAATACTAATACAGTAAAAGTTTAGGATGTAGATACTTCAGTTATTGTAAAAAAAAAAAAAAATTGTAGAGATAGATATATATATATATATATATATATATATATATATATATATATATATATACACACACACACACACACACACACACACACACACACACACACAGCTATAAGGGCTACAAATGGATGTAACATTTCCCTAAAGATGATCAAAATCCCTGTAATAACGGGCATCTTAAAGGACAGAATTCTGGCTCAAAACGAACCTAGGGGTTAATAACAGATGTGTACCCACTCGATTGCTCTCTGGGACATGTTTTCATGCTAATCGAATTTGTTTGTAGCTTGAAACAAGCTAGCGTGGACCGCCGATTAGCTTACAAGGCTAGTATTCGGGGCACAGGGAAAGTAAAAACAAATCACCATTTATACCACTAAAAAGGCTTGAAATATCACCACACTTCAACGGCTCAATGAATCCACTTTACAGTTTGACAGGCTGAGTAATTCCTGTCAGAAGCTGCAGCCCACTCAAACACCTGATAAGGTTGGCCCGAGCTGGACCTGGTTCCCCACTGCAGAGGGAGCAGCATGGGACAAACTAACACAGCAGCAGCTCTGGTTGAACAAAGAACTTGGACTCAATGTAAAAACACAGAGACGCACATCATGCAGATGTGAAATTAGACAGAAACACCTGCCCACACCTCTTTATCTTTATCTTTATTATTTCAGGACAATGCACATTTGATGAACATGTACAGCAGTACACGTAAAAATGCCAGATTGTAGCCCAGGGGCTAATTTCCATCTGTAGTCCATTAGGCAGGTTGAAGTTACAATTAAAAAGGACATAAGATATACAGTAGTAACATTTGCAACTCTACTCTACTACTCTGGCTGAGAAGACACCCCCTGTGAAAAAGGGAAAAAGGTGTGTGCCTGTGGGTATTGCTTCTTATCAGATTAGTGTTCTTTTAATGGATGGAAAGTTTATTTTTATTTCGACCAGAATACATCTGCTCTGTGACAGTGGAGGGGGGGGGGCAGGAAGATGGCATGCCAAAGTAAAAACAGACCAAAATATCCACTAGATCTTATCAGATTGCTAATTCTTCCATGAGTCATTTAAAACAACTATTCCTGTCACTAGCTGGAAAAAAAAATGCTTTGAGAACAGTTCAGGAAAAAATTCCCTCTACAGCATTTTCAACTGAGATGTTAAAAGAAGCCACACATGCTTTGACCTTTGTTAAGTTACAGTCGCAATGTTTTTTCCCAGTGGACCACCGTGAGCAGCCTAAAGTATGTAGATGCGATATAGAGGCAATGTCTTATTTTCTCTCGCTACAAAAGAGTAAAGAAGAAGCTAGAACTGTGAGATGAAATGTAGCATATTTTGGGGGGGGATTTATGTTGCTGTCTATTTTTGCCCATTTATACAACAAGGCAAAAACACTCCTGTCTGTGGTTATAAATCCTTAGCCCATAGGAGAGACGTGAAACTTTTAAACAGGGCAGGGATTTCCTGCATGTGAGCGCTGTACAGGGAAAGAACAATTAAGTTGATGACATGATAGCATGAGGCCACGATAGACTCGGAGCCCTATTAAACTGGAAACATGCATGTTTGTGGAGAAACTATTTCTGTCCTGCAAACACACACATACAGAGTCCAGGTCTGGGTGGTGCCCCGGTCACGCAAGACCATAATCAAAAGCTGCTGCCTCTTCTGGCCTCGTTCATCCTCTTGCCAGCTTTAATAGAGGGTGAGATGTCACAGCAAAGTCATACTGAACAGAACAGAGACACACACACACACACAGACACACAATACTAGATGTGATGTAAAAGGAAGGACAAGTTAAATGTGTTATTGATAACACTTTTATATAGAGCCTGACATTCTTCAAAACTACCTGCCCTGAGTTCTACTGTAGTAGAAGAAAAAGTGTAGCCTCACTATAATGCCACATTGTGTTTCTGTTTACACAAATACAGACTCCAGGGCCCTTTATCTCACCGGCACTTAGATTGTATTTAATAAAAAGATTTGGAACATGCTGCTCTGAGATACCTATTTGCTTATTCATGACAGCCGCTGACATTATCTCTTCTGCAACGGTTTGTATATCATTTCAAGAGGTTATCCTGTTTGTTCAGTTGTTCTGTCCATATAAGCTACGCAGCTAACTGCCTTGATAGCATGGAGAATGACTAGTTAAGCCATAAATCTGCCATTGTTTGCTACCAATCTTACTTGTTCGAAAAAGACCCCACTGTGTCACCTGACTGTCCAGACCTTCTCCGGGCTTAAAAAGTCTCAGCCATAATGAAGTGGCAATCACAGCGGTGTGATCAGTAGGGTTCACTGCTGAGGGAGTGTAAATGTCTGGGTAGTGTCTGGGAAACCGTTTCCTCCCTCTTCCACGTACACTACAGTTAGAGACCACTATAATTCATACTAATCAGATTATTTCAGAGATTTGACTGGATCATACTTTGCTAATTCACATACTATGACATACAGTATATCTTTTTCAGAACAATCTGTGTATACTGTTAGGGCACTGTAAATCTATACGTTCAATAACATGAAACTTAGTTTTTGTGTCTAGCAAATAGTAGTTACCAAAGCTTATTGATTGAAAATAATGTGTATTATACTTCATGTTAAACATAAATATATACTGATTTGATTACAGCAAAGACAACGTCGGCAGTATTGACGACAAAATAGGCTACAGAATGTGTGACACGCACGTCTCGGGCGCGACTCGAGCCTCGCCTGAGACTCGCGTGTCACGCAGGCAGTGCGCAAGCTCTAACCTGTTAACATGGGAGCCGAAATAAAAACGGACACGCCACGCAGCCAGTGTGTAGCCGGCCTTAAGTCAACTGAAGAGCCACCATAGCAGGTTCAATGTCTGAACAACAGACACATCTGAAAACCGTGCATGTGAAGTGAATGCATACAGGTGTAGAAAGTATGCGTATAATTGACATTGTGTGGCATCATTATGTTTGCATTGTTGTGTGTTATGGTGCGTTCTTTTTGTCCACCGAAGTCGATCTACGAGTCGTTTTCCGGAGTTACGACCCGGAAGTTGCAAAAAGAACGCCCCCGAGGTCGTATTTACGACTCGTCAAGTCGTCTGAACTCCGAGGACCCCGAGCTCACTTTCAAAGATGGCTACGTCGTGCATCACACGTAGTAAACATTGTGGTTTTCTACAATTTTAAGCACTTTTGTCATTGTTGTAACCAAATGAAGAAGTCGTACACATAGCGCTGTATACTGCTACCTATAGGCATGTCGCTACAGTCTTATTAGGAGTTCAATACCGCCTGATTAGTTATTTTGTAGCTTGTGCAGCTGAAATTGGCTAGAGACGCTCGGTTGCTATATGACAACAATGGCTTTAAGCCGAGTCTTGAGGAGAAAGCAGAGCAGTAGCCTAACGTTAACGTTAATCAAAACGTAATTTTCATGTATCAAACTGTGAGATATATTTGTGTAATATGTCAATAACTGGGTGAATAGAATCCTAAATGTTACTAAAAATGTTACAAAAATCCATCTTTTCTCCGACTCGTTGTATTGTGTGACAAAAAGAATGCAACAACGCGCGGTTATTTGTTTTTCGACACGGATGTGACGTCACGTTCGAGCTACTAGTCGCGATTACAAGACAAAAAGAACGCACCATTAGTGCGTTAGTCTCTGTGTGTGTGTGTGTGTGTGTGTGTGTGTGTGTGTGTGTGTGTATATATGTATGTATGTATGTATGTATGTATGTGTATGCGCTCACACCTGCTGCAGCCCCCATGCATCGCTCCCTCCAGAGATGAGCACCAGCTGCATCACAAACCCCCAAGCTATCTCCAGGCTAAACCTAACGATGTTTTACCGTATCAAATCCCCGGCTGACTCTCTTTCCCGAAGCACAAAACTGTCCAGTGTTTATGGAAAGCCACTGGCCGTAAACACACATTTTCTCTTCATTACTGCAGCAAAAGAGGCCCTGTTTCTAGAAGCAGTCAATCATAGGAAACAATTGTTATGACGTTAGTATAGATTCAGACCACACTGATTTGTATGAGGGTCTTTTACCAGCAAAATTACTTCTTTGAGGGAATCAATTGACCTTTCAAGTGTCACTTCTGTTGTCAAGGGAGCAAATCAATGCCACAATCTGGTTGCTTCATGAATCGGGATGAAGCAAATGCAATAAGGCCTGAGAGTCTACAGCACGGGATTGAATCAAACCGTTTTATCGTATGACAATGACCGTCTCAACAGTATTCCATGAGTGCTGATCAATCCTCTACAGTCGTTGTCACATTGGAGGTGGAGGCTGGCAGGGGTCAGGTCAGAGACACGAGGGATTTCTGCGAGAATTCGGTGGACAGACTTGAAGACTGAAAAACCAGTGAAGTCAGATGTCCTCCTGTGACCTGATCCAATTTTCCATTACTGTCTCCTTTAATCACAGTGAGCAAGGGGAAATGATGAAAGCGTGGTGGAGGGGTGATGAAGAGATGAAGGGATTTGGGGAAGAAAGAGATCGAGTCATAGCACGATGTGGCTGCGTGTGAAATGCAATGAAGCCGGGAATGAGCCTCAGGGTGTGTCCCCCCGACCTAAAGTTATTTCATACCAAATCCTGTTGAGTTGCTTCACCTGGGAAAAGCATACAAGCACACTAGATGTGTTTGTGTTCATGTGTATTTTTCTTAACAACACACAAAGTCTGACAACAGTAATTACAAGGCAATTACTGTGGGTGTGTCTCATATGTGTGAGAACAATTTAACTTTAAATCAGTAGGATTTCTCTCACCAATGCATAGATGTTAATATTTATGGGCTAGTTGAACACACACACACACACACATATACGCATACATATATACATACATACATATATACATACAGACACACATATACACACATACATACATACATATATACACACACACATATATATATATACATACATATATACACACACACATATATATATACATATATATATATACACATATACATACATACATACATATATATATATATATATACATACATATATACACACACACATATATATATACATATACATACATACATAAATATATACACACACATATATATATACATATACATACATACATATATATATATACATACATATATACACACACACATATATATATATATATACATACATACATATATACACACACATATATACACACTACATACATACATACATATATATATATATACATACATATACACACACACACACACACACACACATATATACACACAACATATATACACACATATATATACATACATACACACATATATATATATATATACACACATATATACACACATATATATATAATATATACATATAAATATATATACACACACACACATATATATATATATACACATATATATATATATATACACACACACACACACACACACACACATATACATACATATATATATAGCATATATATATATATACATATATACACATATACATATAACCAACAAACATATATATATATATATATATATATATATATATACATATATATATATATATATACATATATATATATATATATATATACACATATATATAATACATATACATACATATATATATATATATATATATATACAACAACAAGACACATATATATATATATATATATATATATATATACATATATATATATACAACACATATATATATATATATATATATATATATATATATACATATATATATATATATATATATATAATTAAAAAAGAAAAAAGAAAAAAAAGAAACAGCACAAACATAAAAAATCTCTTTTTAAAACACAAAAGACCAGCTCCCTTAGACCCATGTCAGCCTGCGAATTCCAAGCAGCAGTAGCAGCATACCTAAAAGCACATTTCTTCCTATTTCAAGACTGACTTTGGGGACAGATAGCAAAGTAAGTCTTGCGAATATGGCATAATATGGCAAATATAAATAAACAGTGATGAGTCAAAGTTCATCTAAGTGAGTTCGGAATATTGACAACTTATTAGGATGATTTCAAGTGCTGGTCATTTGTTATGACGGTGCAGTGTGAATATTAGTAAAGGTATCACTGGTCACACTATACCTGTACATTATAGTTGTTTTTTTAAAGAGGTTATACATTTTTGTATTTTGCACCATGGCATAAATATCCAGCTTATTTATGTATTTATTATGGACCAGTTTTGTACAAATTAAAGCAAAGACTAGTCAGCATTCACTTGGGAAAGTGTGATAATTAATACTCATAAAAAAATATGTCTCAAAACGAATACGTAGAGAATTTTAATTTGCTCATCAACACTGAATGTTGAGTGTTAAATACTACAGCATCAGCAGTCTAGTTTCTTCACAGAACTGACCTAAAATGAGATGCATAATGAACACTATTTCGACCTGAAGCCCATAAACTGCCAGAAATTCAGTTTAAATCATGAACAGGACAAACCTTACAGTATATACACAGACAGGTGTGTACACAGACAGGTGTGTACACAGACAGGTGTGAACACAGACAGGTGTGTACACAGACAGGTGTGAACTGTTGCTGCAATGTCACATGGAGCACAATGATCAAATCGCAATGCTGATTGTTTTGTCTACTACTTAATTACTATTTAATACTAAGCAGAGATGCACCGAATCCAGGATTCGGCTTCGGATTCGGCCGAATATTGGGCTTTTTGACGGGGTTCGGTTTCTGCCGAACCTTAGAATTTTTTCACCACGAACCGAACCCTGCGCTTGCACTAGGCGCGCTACGCTGGTCGACGTAATGACGCCGCCATTGATTACAGGAAGGTGTTTACGTAGGTGGACCGTTCAATGCAGTAGGCTGTGAGAAAGTGAAAATGGAACTCAGGAGCAGAAAAAGTGTCGATTGGCAGTAGGCCTGCACGATTCGGGAAAAAATAGGAATCCCGATTTTTTAGCTTAGAATTGATATCACGATTCTCTGCCACGGTTTTTTTCTCACAAAGTGTAATGTTTATTGCACACATGAACAATGACAAAACAAAACAAACTGGCATTACCAAACAGATTATTATATTTTGGCACCTATAGCACATTGCGCATCACCACAAGCCTGTAAACATAAATAAAGTACATAGTGGTCATTAATAAGTACCAAGATAAAGTGACACAGGTAATAAATAGACCCTGATACAGGGCCTATCTAACTCCCGCTTGCAACATGTCTTCACATAATTAAAACATGTTAATGTCAAATGCTTTCAATAAATTAATTCAAGGAGAAAAAAAAAAATAAAATAGAAGTCATTTAAAATGTAATCGCAATCTGGGGTGAATCGAGATCACGATTTTCTAACGATTTATCGTGCAGGCCTATTTGGCAGTACTTTCAGTCAAAAGAAGGTGATTCAAGTCGAGCTACTTGTTCAATATGCAATGCCAGTTTGTCTCGTGGTGGCAAGGACCCTAAACACTACACAACATGGCCGCTGTTAAAACATTTGTGTATGAAACAGCCGAAAGAATACGAGTTGTTCATGAAGGAATCTACAGACAGCAGCCAAAATGCAGCAGCTTCAGGTACGGCGAACGAAAGACAGACACAGCTTAAAACTGGTGTTAACTAGACGACCATTACCAGCTTTGCTAGCCCTACACCGAACAAACAGTGGTAACTATGGAAATTGTCAAAATAGTTTTTCCCACTTGTCTTCCTAGCATAATTCCCTATTCATTTTCTTTTTTTTTTCTTTTTTTGTTACAGTTAAAATAAAATGAAAAATACACTGCTGTGCATGTTGTTTACTTCATTAATGTGTTTACTGTGTTAATGGACTGAGGATGGGAGTAGGATTCGGTATTCAGTTTCGGGTTGGGCAGAATCTTAACCAGTGGATTCGGTATTTGGCTGAACCCCAAAAATCTGGATTCGGTGCATCCCTTATACTAAGTGTGATTAGTGTGAATGAATTATTTGGACAAACATTTAAGAAAACACACTGTATGGTGCTTCACTATGTTGTCTGGTATCTATATATAAAAAAACAAAAAAAAAACAGCTACTCTTTCAGTCTCTACTTATTCTAGTAGTTGTCTTTCTCCTGCCAGTACCATTTGCAGCTCAAATCTTTCTGTTGTTCCTGTGTGGGGTGCAGTGACCATATGTGAAACGGCAGATATAAACAGGTACTAAGACTCCATATGCTATCTGCTTCTGCTATATACATCGCTCACTGTCAAAGCTGCCTCAATATCTCCAAACACATATTCTTTTTCATAGTGTGCAGGACATCTCAACATGGCTGAGTTACCTGCTTGTGCACGTCTACATAGTTTGCATGCAAGACACACACACACACACACTTTCATTTCAAACTAAATTGTCATTTGCTTTGTTTCAGGTCTGGGATATGCGTCCTCGGGGCATTTAATAAGCTCATTCCCAAACATAATCAGACGAAATGAGACGGTTTCCAGCTCTCCACCGCTGCACTCTGCTTAGTAACTAATTAATGCATCCTTACTTGCCACTGCTCTTCAAAAACCTCCAATCTATGCCTCAGTTTTAGCCTGTACGATCACTTTGTTCCTAATTTACTCCAAAAAATAAAGCCATGAGTATGTTCTAAGATTGGCTGACTTGTAACTATGTAACCTGATTTATTTTTGATCCGTGCTTCTGGCGGTGTAATGATTTTGTGCCTCTGGTCGTACAACAGAAAGCCGACAATGTGGGTTGCTGAGGGTACCTTGTATGGTGAGTTGGGCCTGGGCTTCAATGGTTCCATTGGTATTTTCGGCCATGCAGGTGTAGATGCCGGCATCCTCCTCTGTGAGATTAGATATCTGGACACTGCCTCCTCCCAGCACCTCCACACGGCCCTCACTGGAGACAGAGAAATACAAAGTTGTGGGGAAGGAAGAAAGATAAAATGATTTAGGTGTGACTGTGACCAAGTCACCTGACCTGCTCCTTTTCATTTTTTTTTAAAATAGCATGAATGACCTTTGGGGCTTTGCTACACGTAACACTGTCAGCATCACATGCAGGAGACCTCAGGCCTCAACAGTTTTTGGAACCAGACTTATGTAAAAAGTAATTACAGCCCATTTCCATGAAGCATAATTCCTTCCAACTCATTCAGTTCGCTGAGTGGTAAATGTTGCAGCCTCTGGAGCTCCATGTTCACCTACTAGCCTCAGGTTGACTCCATCATCTTTCACCTTTTACCAACTCTCTGAATAAATAAAAGATGCTAAAATCTGAGTCAACTGCCCTGAAAAAGGCAATCTACAATTCTTCTGGACTGCTTGAGAACTCAGAAATCTCGTGGCATTAATAGTTTAAAAGAGTACATGTACCAAGGCTAACTGAAGTAACAGCTGGGGCTTGTAGTTTGTACAGTGTCACCGCCGCGGTTGTTACATCGCCATAACAAATGTTTTTGTTCTCTTTCATCAGCTGTCAATGAACTGGGGGTGACGTGCATCTACAAAATCTAAATACAGCGATCTGTCATCAAGGAGAAGTGATTCTAACTTCAAGAAGTGTGGTTTCTTTCCATCAAGTATTGACAGAGGTGATGTATCCAGACCAAAATGTGCATACGATGAAGGTTTACAACCTCATCGTTTTGAGTATTTTCCTTCTCTCATATAGGCTCTACGTACTATTCACTCTGTGTTGTGCTCAAATTTCATAATATATATTGTGTCCTTCGGTTAAATCATTCTTTAAAAAAAAAAAATCTTTTCATGTATAAAAGATCTATTTACATACTGAAATACACAGTGGCAGGAGATAGAACTAGCTCACTGAAAACTGGATAACAGTTGTTTGATTCATGTTTTGACTCATTTCAGAATGGGCAGCCTTAAATATTTATCATTAAAAATATAACCACACAAATATTTGTACAGCCTCTTTTTGAACCAATGACCCTCCTCCATTTTAAAACAGTCCTAACTTTGATTTTCAGAAAATAGGCCCAGGGGGAAGCAGTCTGCGGCCAAGCTCTGGCTTGATTCAACAACCACTGGAGCATTAGAGTAGGAGGAGGCTGAGAGGACAGAAAACCGAAATCAATAGCTTACAGAGAGAACTCTGCGTTCAGAAAGAGAGAAACATAGAGGCAGGGGAGACAAGTAGGAGCAGCGGGACCGGCTGAGGAAGATAACAATTCAAAAAGGGACCACAGCAAGTAAGATGCAACCGAGGAACGCAAGATCAGTGCATAATGGTTTTTGCACAGAGTGAGTATACGTGCAGAGCTAATGAGGGCACTGAGGAGTGGCCGGGTTAGCTCAGTTGGTAGAGCAGGCGCACATATGTAGAGGTTTACTCCTCGACGCGGGGGCCGCGGGTTCGACTCCGACCTGCGGCCCTTTGCTGCATGGCATTCCCCTTCGCTCCTCCCTTTCGTGTCTTCATCTGTACTGTGGAATTAAAGGCCTAAAATGCCCCAAAAAATAATCTTAAAAATAAAGAGTGCACTGAGAAAAACAACACTATGCTGGGGGTTGATTTAGTTTTAAACCAGTCTTTATCCTTCATAGTTCCACTTCCGGGATTGCTCTGGTGCTGCAGGAAATTCCGCCGGATGCATGCATTTTCCGTTTCCTTCTGCTTTCTTTGTGTTGAAATTCTAAATTCGGTGGATTTCTGAGGACTATTGTTAACTGCTCCTCAGATCTCTGCAGGGCAAATAGAGACAGCTAGCTAGACTATCTGTCCAATCTGAGGTTTTCTTTCCTCGCACGACTATTTTACAGCGGCTCTGTGCAGAGTTTAGCACCGCCCATAATGATTCTGATTGATTTAAAGAAATGCCATTAAACCAGAGCACATTGTCCTCTCATCCCCGAATGCTATGTGGAGTAGCCAGACCCACCTTCAGCGTGCCTGGGAGGAGGGTCTGGCAAAGCCAGACTAGTTTTAAACAAACTGCTGACTAGCTAGGGCTTCCACATGAGCTCCTGTTTCTCTTTCCCTGACTAGTTCTTGGTTTTGGCAGCAGTGGCCTTTTTGAGACTTTCTGTCTGCCTGTCTGTCTGTGCTGGAGTGGAGCTTCAGAGTGGCACTTGACCTGCTGTCACCAAAATGACATCACTGTTCCACTTGTATTGTATGGATAAATTAACTTCAGCGTAAACCGCAATCACATAAAAGTGTAATAGTCAGCTAACCCTTCAGGTTAGCGAGACTTGCTGTCTTAAACGTGTGAAACTTTAGTGTCTGAAAAATGAGAAGTGCAAAATTATATGTGTAGAAGATTTAAATGCAATTACAGACCGCTGCTTTGTAGGCTTTTCTGTACATTTTCCTTACCGATGGTAGGGGGCAGCAGTAATGTGTCCAACACCACTCTCGCACAAAAGCCCAGACGCAGATTAATCAAACATGCTGTTTAACCAGCATTTGACCCTTCTATACCAGACTGCTATAAAGGTTATATTAAGGTTAATATACCTGGTTGTCATTGTTCACACATGATCCGGGTTTGCAACTGTACTTCCAAATTTCAATGATTATTTTATTTGTTTACGTTACAGTAATGCAACTTATATTCTCAAATAATGTTGAAATATCGAGACTGAGAGTAACATAATAATAAACCAGTGTTCACCTATGTATAGTCTCGCTTTGCCAGAACTTCCTCTACAGCGCTGCGGAGGAGGGTCTGAAAAACGTGCTCTCGTTTATTGGCATTTCTTTAAACCAATCACAATTGCCTTGGGTGGCGCTAAGAGCCGGACGGAGCAACCATGTCTCTCAGAACAGCCTCGGGAAGGAACTTGTTTTGGTGGAACATGTGTACGTTGTTTTAGTCGTGCAACAGAAAACTCAGATTGGACAGGTAGTCTAGCTAGCTGTCTGGATTTACCCTGCAGAGATCTGAGGAGCAGTTAACAATAGTCCTCAGAAATCCAGTTTAGAATGCCAACACAAAGAAAGCAGAAGGTAACGGACATCCGGCCCAAAATGAGGGACATCCGGCGGAACAATCCCGTAAATGAAACGTCCTCGATATAGACTATCCTATTTTTAACAAATCTGGGTAACACTTTACTTGAAGTTTTCTACATAAGAGTGACATGCCATGTCATGAATACATGACACTCACATGACACTGTCATGACACAGTCATGACACATGAACCCTGACCCAAACCCTAACCATAACATAACCATAACGTGTCATGACAAAACCGAATGACACTTACTAAAAAAGAGTTATGTCATAAATGTTTATGACTTGTTTATAATGTTTTATGACACGTTCATGACAGTGTCATGTCAGTCTTATGTAGAAAAGTTAAAGTAAAGTGTAACCCAAATCTGATCTGTGTAGGACCTGTTGTCTGACCCAGGCCAGCAGCAGGTTTATTGGGTCCGATCAAAAGAGCAACGTTGACCCGTTCAGACCGACAGTAAAACACCCAGATGACTAGGTCAGTCTAAAAGTGTGCTATCAAACACACTGAGCCAATTCTGACAGCAGTAGATTGTGTAATAAAGAAACCGTACACAAAAAATATGATGCTCAGCAGGACGGCTGACAGAGAATGCCCCGGGTCTTCAAGATGGGGGGGAAACATAAGTAGGCAGCTGTCTTTTTTTGGGGGTTCTGAGACCGCAGAACATAACACAGAACCACTAGAAATGCCAAATGGCTTTCTGTACATTTGACTACTTCTCTGTGCACATTACAGAGTATGGCTGACTCTGCTGAGAAGCTCTGCATGACAAATCCCTGCTGAATGAGAAATTCCTCTGAAAGAGTTGGCTGTGCCAGGCATTCCTGCAGCCAGCCTCACCAGGACAACTATTCAGACTCTTGGCCTTTAGTGCCTCATGCACCATTAAGGGCATTGACAGCTTTCTCTTGTACTTGAAAGAGGAACACACAGCACGTATCAAACCACCAGGCAATTTCTCATTCTCATTCAAGTCAATCTTACTGCAGCAGCTAAAGTGGCCTGTGGAACAAAGAATGTTTTACTGTTTATAGACCATGAGGGAGGGAGACAAAGTAAATTGGCTTGAGCCAAATGGGCTAAAAGACACCTCGCGCTATTGTGAAGGATCACTTGTAGTCATTTAAATAAAGACAAGGTGCCTGCTGTATGGATATGAAGGATATGGTGTGCGTTAGCTGCAGGTCCTTGGCGAGAGATGCTGGTAAAATGAGGCTCTAATTAAAACGGCATTATTTGGATTCACCTGCAGAGAGCTGTTAAAATCAGCTCACCGCTGCCACTGTCACTTCATTTCGTTACAAAAAGCAGACGCACACGTGCGTGCACTCGCGCAGTACAAGCAGCGTGAAGATTACAGGGATGAGGTGCGCTGATGCTAATTGGCGACTTGCTCTCCCGTTCAGGTTTGGTGTCAGCGTTTTTACTAATCCCACTTCCAGCAGCTACGACTTTCCACACTGCTTCCGTTGTGGTGTGCATAAAAAGGACACATTATCTTGTTGTATCTCGTTACAAACACGCAGTCAAATATAGTTTACCTTTCAAAAAAAAAAAAAAAAAAAGTCTAGATATTGACTTTCCTTGTCGTAACACCTAAAAAAAAAAAAAAATTGTATTTCAGTTTCAAGATGTTGGAAAGAATAACATCCTCCTTCTGAAGCTCTCTAGTGTGTAGCTGGGTACAGGAGAGGAGTTGAGAATGTCCTGTCAACATGTAGAGGCCTCTAACACAATCGTGTCCCCTCTTATGCCATTCAGCTTTGAAGGCGGTGGCAGCCACGGAGACTTCAGAGAAGGGCTTTGGGGTGGAAGAACACATTTGGTATGTGTGAGTGGTGACTCAGCCTTCCGTAACACAGAGTGTCAGCAAGGTCAGCATACCTGGGCGAGGGGACGCTGCAGATCACTAAAGAAGTGTGTGTGTTTGTTTGTGTGTGTTTGTGTGTGTGTGTGTGTGTGTGTGTGTGTGTGTGTGTGTGTGTGTTGACGAAGGCAGTGCAGTCACCGAGCAATCAGTGGCGCTGTGACAGTGGTTGGGCACGGGTCATGCTATCTGCAGCACAAGGGGGAAGGCAGGTGCAATCGCAACGGTCACAAAAAAAACTTTTCTGTTTTGCCTCTCTTTTCTCTTGTTTTTCTCTGTTCAGATCAAGTTTCTTTTTCAGTCCTTACTTTCCTCCTCCTCTCTCTGTATATCTTCGTCTTTGTAAGCAAATTGAACTTCCATCCTTTTGACCGGAACATAATCTCAACAGTTCTATGAATTTCAATCATGTTCAAGGTGTGAAAAACAAAACAAAAAAAAGCAGCATTTACAGCCAATGAGGAGAGACCACGGATTGGAATGCTTTTTACCGCTTCCAAAACAAAACATTTTGTTCTTGAACTATTCCAGTTCACATATGAGCTTTAGTACATGGGTTAGGGTTGGGAAAGGAATGCGAGACACAGCAGAGGGAAGAAATAAATCAGACTAGGTAATAGGTAATAAATGACTGAATAAACAAATAGAAATGAATGTGAGAAACAACCTGGTGCCAACAGCACGGGCTGGGGCTTCTCAAGTGACTCAGCCATGAAAATGTTTTTGTTTTCCTCTGGCTCGTAATGAAAAGCTGCAGGGCCCTCGAGACAAAAACAAATCTTGCATACCTGACTTTATTTGCTTCTCTTTTTTTTTTTTTTTTTTAACCCTCCCAGGGTCCCCAGGAGTAAACCGATCGTTTGATTAGTGCATATTACAATGAAGCCTGCAGCCCATAACTCGCATATTGTTCTTTTAAATGGCTCCAGTGGGCCCTTGGGGTGCTTAAAGCAACGTGAACTCTGTGTGTCCTGTGCTGTGTCACATCCACAAAACGTCAGCACTCCACCAGATTATAAAGCCTTTAAATAGGACATATACCCACATAATGTCTGATGAAGGGCCACAGTAAAGCCTGAAGGTGAGTTGTTTTATGCTGTGAAAGACAATGTGCAGGTTCAGGCTATAATAAAGACCCACATTGGGACTTCTATTTCTACTAATGATGATGATGTCGCACTGTTTTAACACAGTTTCTAATCAAACAAATGCAACTAACTGTAGATACAGCCAATGGCCAATCCCCAATGTATTCCTCTTATCCTCGATTCCTATAGGACAATAAACACAACATGACAAGAATTCAAAAGAAGAACAATAGATGCTTGTGCGTTTGTGATGTGCTGGAGACTAATGCCTGGCTCACACTACAGGAGTTTCAGGCCGATTTATAAAAAAATCTTGTCGAGGACCTCGATCGGTTCCGATGTTCGGCGCAGATTATCTGGTAACGTGAGGCGTTGACAGATCGAATCTTGCACCTCCCGATCTGCTCGCAGACACATCGGGGCCGCCCCGATAATATCAAAAATGTTTGATATCTAGGATTATAATCGGGCGTGAAACGACCATGATTACGTCAGTACTTCCACAATAGCCAATGAGAGACAGGTCTGCAAGGAGACGGAAGGGACGGAAACTTTTGAAATCGTTTGAGTGTGTGAGCATGTTTAAGATTTGAGGGAAGAAAATCTGCAAAGATTCTCCTCAAGTGTGTGCTGCAACCAGATTTCAAAATCGGTTAGGATTTTAAAACTCCTGTAGTGTGAGCGAGGCTTCAGAGACATCCTAAAAGGAGACTTCCAACGCTCCACTGCCAGAAAACCATGTGCATTTCTTGTTTTCTCAGCCCCACATGCCAGCAAAACCACTCCATTACCTTAACCCACTCTGCTGCTGCCATTTATCATCTTACCAGTGGTGAAGAAATTTAAGTTTCTAAGCAGAATTCTAACCTTATGGGCCCTTGTGTGTATCTGGATGAACGTGGTGTGCTGGACACCTACAGTACCGTACATGCCAACCTCTCTCAATGAGGGAAACATGTGGAGAGGAAGAGTTTCTATTAATACTCACATGGATCTTAACTCTTCCTTGAGCGCTACTTTTTACACTTTGATACACCTCTAAAATCTAATTCAATCCAGTAAAAAAGCTCAGCCATAAATTCTACCTTTACAAAGATAATAATGCCCAATTTTGATTGACACTATCAGAGAGGTATTGATTTAAAGTGCTCATATTATGCTTTTGGGCTTTTTCCCTTTCCTTTATTGTGTTATATATCTTTTTTTGTGCACGTTATAGGTTTACAAAGTGAAAAAGCCCAAAGTCCACCCCAAAGGGACTTACCATCTCCAACAGAAAACACTGTTCACAAACCGCTCCAAACAGCTCTATTGTAGTCCAGCCTTTACTTCCGTGACGAACATGCGTCACTTTGTAACACACGTTATAATGCTCGCCTAGCTGCTAGCGTGGCACGCCCTAATACTCTGCTTCTGACTGGCTAGTAGTCCTTACCTAGCTACTGCGCATGTGCGACTCCCAACAAAGATGGAACAGAAGTGAGATGCCTCACTCTGTAGCCAAAACAGAGAGCTCAACACACAGGGTGAAACGAGGAGCTGCAGCAATGTGCAGTACAACAAAAATATGGTGTTTTTTTTAAAATGAAATCAAGTAAACCTATTCGGATATAACCTCTAAATACAATTATGAACCTGAAAATGACCATAATATGCATTATATTAAGATGGATTTCTAATAAAAGATTAGAAACTCCACCATTAACTATGACCTTAGGCAAGGCGATTTCATTTATACAGCACATTTCAAAGGCAATTCAAAGTGCATTACATAAAACATTAAATAGCAATTAAAAACAGTCATTAAAGAGAATAGAAAATAAAAGCAACTTAAGATAGAATAAGACTTAGTATTAAAGCGCCCATATTATGCTCATTTTCAGGTTCATAATTGTGTTTTGAGGTTGTACCAGAATAGGTTTACATGGTTTAATTTTCAAAAAACACCATATTTTTGTTGTACTGCACAGCTCTCTCTCACACTGCTGCAGCTCCTCTTTCTCACCTTGTGTTCAGGTCTCTGTTTTAGCTACAGAGTGAGACATCTTTTCTTCTGTACCATCTTTGATTGCACTCAAACATGCGCAGTAGCTCAGATTGTAGATCATGTCAGCTAGCTCCATAGACAGTAAAAGAAAGGCTGTTTCTCCAACTTCGGTCAGTTACAAGGCAGGATTAGCTGGGAGACTTCTAAACGAAGTTAGCATGCTAGCGCTAGCATGCTAACGGTTGTGGTTAGCCAGCTCGTTTAGGCTACTGACGTGCAGATTTTGAACAGCTCACCCAGAGACTGAAGGCAGGATACATTCAGAAACCCGTATCTCACTCAAAACAGCATGGATGGATTTTTTTCAAAGTTTGTATGCGTTTGGAAGCACCAGAGACACAAAATAACACCCCAAATCCCAGAAAAAAAGTGATTATTTTCATAATATGAGCACTTTAAACATAGATTAGTTAACACCTCTCGGAATGTTTTAACAAAAACTGTAAGCTTTGTTTAGGAAGGAATATATGCAGCAGAGCTGTTGTATTAGATTTCATTACATTATACAAGTGTACCTAATAAAGTGCCTTCCATACTCGCATTCCAACACTTAGATGACAAGAAATTAGGATTCTCAATTTTTTCACCCTGAACAATAGGCTAGGCAGACTTCTTTGGATTCTATGGTCTGAGTAACTGCTGTATTTGTCGGCTGAATCTGTGCTTTCCAATGACATGTCACTAATGGTTAATCTGAGGAAAGGAACAAGTTAAAATCATCAAAGTCATTAGATTTTAATAGGTTGTATCTTTGACAATCTGAAAGATTACGTTGCAACCCAGGTTTTCTTATTGCAGTGGCTGTATGAAAACAACATAGAAAAGAGCAGAATGGTGCAGAATGTCTTAAAATTGGTTTGAAAACTGAAACTGAATGTTTAAAAAAACCAATGGCAGCAGCTTATGGTGCGGGTGTTAACAATGTAAGTGCACTCAAAAGGATGTAGAGAACATAGCCGGTTCAAGTTCTGGTGTCACTTTTTGACTTCACTCAAAAATGCAGACAATTATACATGATTGCATCTGAAGGATTGTTAGCTTGGATGAAATTTTAAATGGCAGTGGCATTTGCTGGGCCATGCTGCCCTTTTCAAAAGCAGTAGAACCAATTCTTCTGTGTGCGCATGCAGCATTACCAGAGCTATCAAAATTGTCAAACAGTTATAAGAGTGCCGGTGGTTGGAATTTTAAATCATTCAAATTCATCCAGAATTCCTACTGCTAAATGTCTGTTGTGAATTGGAAATTTCATTGCACATTACAGTTATAATGCTTCAGATTTTCATAACATCTAGTGTCGCATTGCCAGACCTATCTCCACAGTGTCAGCGCTGGAGTATGGTCTGGCTACACCAGCTAATTATTTTGGGATAGGGGGAAAAAAACACAGATTTATTTCTTTAAAAGGTACACTGTGGTAGTGTTTTAAGTATATCTTCATTCATAAATATGTCCTCATTGGTGTAAAATTACCTCCGCCAATGATCTGACTCATCCTCGTAAGCGAAGAATTTCTTATCTGTATTTACATTGGACGGGCAAGTCCAAGGAGGCTTCCATGTCATTCCGCCATTTTGAAAAACTGTAATCGGGACATAAAGCACTAGCAACGCTTTTTCGTTCAGAGCCAGCGTCACGTGACTGAAACCAGCTGAAACGGAGACGGAGATCAGCGAGAGGCGATTGTCACTGCCCCGGCAAATCTGAAAGCCTGCACTGCACTTCAGTTCATAATGGAGGACCATTACTTATGCCGAGCCGCAAGAGAAGGAATCATCGTCGCAGAAAACAAGAGAAAAAGGCAACGTGACCGGCGAATTCAAAACATCAGGGTAGGGCGCCTGGTTAGCTCACCTGGTAGAGCAGGCGCCCACATATATAGGTTTACTCTAAAGGGCTAAAATGCAAAAAAATATATATAATCTTTAAACCTTTAAAAGGGTAAACATCGGGGTAGCCTTTCCCAGGTGGAAAGAGCTAATGAAGGAGAAAGACTTTCAAAGGGATTCTGAAGTTGCCGGCTTTCTTCTCGACAGGTAAGTCAGTGTTACGGTCTAAATTACGAGGGTAATTACTTATACATGCTCACACTAATGATTCAACTCAGTTCGCAGTTTGTTTAAAATAACGAACATCATCACCCAAAAGAAAACTCTATGAATAGCTTCTTGGTACATAATGGCTACCGTAGTTGCAACACGCATTTTAAAAAGCGGGGCGCTAGAGAGCACTATTCGTTTGAATGCAAAATACAATTTCACCGCTAGATGGGAGAAATTCCTACACAATGTACCTTTAAACCAATCACTACCATCCTGGGCAGCTCTAAGCCTTGATGCAGCGACGGTGCCCTTGCAAAACAGACAGCGGAGATAGCGGAAAGGGGAGGGACATCGATTTCCAGCTTTTTCAAAGCAATGTATGTCCGGTAAGCCGGACTACATTACATCTAACCCCTTTTTTGATACAATTTATGACATCCTTTGTGCTGCCACTGGTCTATAGTGTAGCCTGACAAGCCAGACCCACATCAAGATGTTGGGTCTGGGAACTCAACATTGGCAGGGCTCAATCTGAGGGGCAGGATAAACGGTTGTCTTTCAAATTCCCTCTGCACTCATAGCCAACCAGAGCAACGCAAGTTGATAGATTCAACTTTTGCCGTATCCGGTCGGCAAATCTCCGAACACATCTTCCTTTTTTTAAGAATGACTTCAGTGCTCAACTCCCAAGTCTTCCAGAGTCGCGGCCAAAGCAGATTCCAAAGACCGCTGTTCGCCAGCAGCAGCAGCCATCTTCTTTGTTTTCAAGTAGCAGGGAATTCACATGGAACCGTCGCAACTATGCCGTCATTATGTTAAGCCCGCCCACCGACTCTATACACGACGTGATTGGCCTGATCAGAATTAGATTTTTCCAGCTCGCAAGCCAACAGAAAGTTGCTAGACTGACCCTGGCTGCAAATTACATTTGCTGCCGCTAGGGTGCATCTAGATTTCTAGGCTACTATATGTGTGAGAATTCAGACACAACTTTGAGACTTGATTACCAGTATTTTACCCATATTATAAAGTGTTACCATATAAAAGCAATTTGGGAACATCCCTCGGCTTTTATGCATATTTATATTTATGGTGGTGGTGGTGGTTTTTAACTACGACTAGTGGTGAGGTTTGAGGTTTTCCTAAAACTAAATCTAGCAGGATGTTTATTTAAACCCCCCCAACACTAAAATTGTTGAGGATCTTAATGTAAACCGGTGGAATATCTCATGGCATGGACAACAGGATGAAAACTATTTCTTCATTTACTTTGTGTGGTTTGCATGGTAGCTCACTAAAACTAAAATAAAGACTTTGCATGGACAGAGGTGTGCCTATGCATTTGTGCGTACATGTGTGTTTGTATTCCCTTTCTTCTCCTTTTCTTCTTCTTCTCCCACCCAGAAAACAGCAGAGTAAATAAGGTGATGTGTGTGTGTTTGTGTGCTTTTGTATGTGAGATATATGTAAAAGAGGGTTACATTGCAGTCCAATTGCAAACAAATTTCTCACACCATGCTTCTCTCTCTATAAATGCAATATACACAATCATATTTAAATGAAGGCGAGAAGACAAGGAGGAGAGCAGACGGATGGCTCGGAGGCTTTGGAAGGGGGTTGATTTACACGCTCTGTCAATTCCCTGTTGCTGGCGGACATGCATAATTCATCCATTTTATTGACTGCTGGGGAATTCTATTAGGTGATAGAGTGATATTCCCAAGAACAAAAGATGACTGCCCTTTTCATGAGTGTCATCAGGACCAGTATGTGTGAGTACGTGTGCACACTGGCACCTGCTATAGATGACACAGAGCACATTTTTGCTAAGAATGCATTTTCAAAACCTTGACTGAACAGCTTCAAGTGTTACATATTCTGTCACAGTGCTGCTGAGTTTAATCAGAATAAATGGTAAGCTTGGTGTCCTTGGCAATAGACTTGCTCAGAGCCTAAATGAATTTGAGGGTAGGATTTGGTGAATACATAAAACAGCATGTTACAGCAGAATAAGTCATAGTGTATGTGTACCACAATATCATTCAAGATACTGTGTGGAGATTCCCTAGTTAAATAATTTCACACAAAGAGAATAATAGATTAAGTAGCATCTCCTACATCTCTCTGAAAAACTATATTTACGCATTTAAAAAAAAAAAAAAGGTATTAGACAACCAACAATCTACTTGTTCACTTTTGTCACTGAGACAAAAAAAAAAACATTCATTTAATATAAAATAATAACTGGCTTTTGGATTGTTAATATATAAATTTAATGTGGGATTAAATCAGACTACACAATATCAACCCGATGACAGTCTGACCTGACAGACATCAGGATTGCTTGTTTATGTGTAAAGTGTCATAGTGGAAGACAACTGATGCAGCATCTGGGACGCCGCAGGATGTCCCGATAAAAAGACAAACACGTCAGATTTTTTTGTATCTGTCAAGTCACAGCAAGAATTATTGACTATGATTGTCCAATGTGGTGACGATCTCAAAAGACAAAAACATGTAAACATGTAGCATACTGGACATTTAAGCGATATATGCAGTAGCTCAACAGAGAGAAATAATCTTCTCTACATCTGAGACTTAGAGAAGCACCTGTTCTAAATTTCCATTTCAGGTCTTTACTCTGATCCCATCTGTCATCGAAGGCATCAAAGAGTTTTATAGCAGCCTTTAAGTCCTACATGGCAATATGGACAGGTGATACAAAAGAAACACCGATGTCTGTCTTCTGGCAGGTTACGAAAAACATACTAATGAGATTCTTCAAAGACTTATAACAGAAATCCTTTATGTGGCACATTTTGAAGACATTTGAAGGATTTCACTGTGTCTTTAAAAGTATCCAAAAGTACTACTGAGGAGTCAGTCGCTAGAGGAACAACTAGCAAAGAGTTACAAAAGATAATTAGACAGCCTAGAATCAGTATGGTCTAAAACCACCATACACAGTTTCATGTTGCACTTCTTTTTGAATCACCTACATTATCCGCAGCTCTGAATAAAACTGTCTTTCTGCTATTGTGAACACAGGCCGAGAGAGACAGGAAGAAACCGAGACATGACCAAGTTAAAGCACCAGCAGCAGAAGCTCAATGTGATAATCCCCACTGTCAGTGAGTCCCCCTGCCTTCAATTGGTAGCTTTGGCACATCTTTATAAACCTTCATCTTATGTCTACAGCTTCGGCGTCGCCACTTTAAAGGCTGTTTGTGCTGTCCACCCAAGACCAATTAGACACTCTTTGCAGATTTGCCTCTCTCTCTATCTTAGACTGTATGCCACACAGATTTTTAATTGACAGCAGCTCTTCTTTGTCTCATGTAATGCCTGAGAGGGACAGGAGAATTCCACTTCTACTCTTTTTAATTGTCAATGTCGTCTTAAAATCAAAAGAAATTTGGTAATGTATTCGCCACACAATCCATTTCTGCTCTGAAGGCAGGAGCATGAAAGTCCACTTCAAAGACTTCCCTGATTGTTCAGGGTATGCTTGCTAATTACCAACAGAGACACCCTAGGGGGGTGGATATGCACGCCGCATAGTGTTTTGCAATTAATACAAGGTAGATTAATAAGCACCTTTTTAACCAGCTCCCATTGGAGGTCAGATGTACTCACACAGGATTCCATCGGTGTTGAAGACATTTAACTTGAGATGTGGTGCTCTGCTTGGAACTAAAGGTTGGAAAGTCTAATGATATTCTAGTTCACACTGCACTGGAGCCCTGTGGTTACCAATGTGAAGACCTTACATTTAATTTCACCGAAGGTAGAAATCCCATTCTGGGGCCGGATTTAAATGAATGAGCCTAATTTAGCTATTTTCTGTCGACCCCACAAGTTGCAACGTTATTATTCTGCAGGACCGGTACACAGGGTTTAGGTCAACAAAGTGCTTTCTTAATTGGTGAGAATCAAACTTCCCAGAGCCATTGCAGCTCTCTCTGAGGGATTGGAGCTGCTGTGCCTGAGCTAATGAGAGCCAGAGGAGTGAGAGCACAGGCACTGTGACACTCTCTCTTGGCTATTAATTTGTGAACTTCCCCTCAGCTGGCAACCCTGCAGCCTTGAATCCCAGCTGAAGTAGTTTCATTGACAAGTCCAGGTCCCCCCACCACCCCCCCTCGGGGCTCTTTGAGTAGCAGTGGCAGAAAAGGATAAACACTTTTGAAGACCGGAGGCCCCGTTTACAAAAGGAGCCGTACATTATGGTCTGTGTTGCTAGAAATATGTAATTATTGTCAACTTTGATGGGTAAAGGTGATTTTGAAAAGTTGATTTGAATAAGCACACCGGTTTCAACACGACTAAGAGCAGAAACATGCCCCAAGAAAACCTGTAGCATTTTAAGTAGTGCTGTCAAACGATGAAAATATTTAATCGCGATTAATCGCATTCATGTCGTAGTCAACTCGCGATTAATCGCATTCATGTCATATTCAACTCGCAATTGATCGCACATTTTTATCTATTCTAAATGTCCCTTGATTTCTTTTTGTCCCATTATTTTTTCTCATTTTAATGGTCTTATCAACATGGAAAAGTGGATCGGCTTGCTTTGTGCTTTTGTCGCCTGGCTTTGACAAGGGGGCGGAGCATTGGCATCAGCTGTGTGCTCAGCCATCAAGTGATATATCAGACTGGACGTGCTGCGATGATAGCTCAGTTCACGACAACAAAACACAAAGATCACTTTGGTCTTGTCAATGGAACCATTTGGCAACTTTTTAAAAGTAAACTTTCCATTCAGAATCTTATCGGCATCCATTTTGGCGTATTGCGCTCGCCATCCACTCAAAACGTAACGTTAGCCTACTACTCTTTGGCTGGCTCGCAAGCCCAAACAAGTGTGTGCGGCGTGCCTGTTGTTTTGTTTCCGGTCTTGCTAGATCTGGTGTGGTGTTGTTGTTTTTCTAATGTTACTAGTTGTTGCAACAGCATATTAAAAAACTACAAAGTTTGCTAGGCCAAAAAGAACGTTAATCTCGCGATAAAAAAAAGGTACGCTGTTAAAATGGGTTTGCTTTAACGCCGTTAATAACACGTTTAACTGACAGCACAAATTTTAAGGCTTCTTTAATTTTTGAGATGGTATTGTTATTCAAATATACAGCCACAGTTCATGCTCATACCTTTCTTCCAGCAGCTTGTCTCCAAACATCCAACGAATGTGTGGTACAGGGTAACCAGTGACCAGGCACGGCAGCAGCACGCTTGCGCCCACCACCTTGTTCACAGGCACAGGCTGCACCAGGAACTCCAGCTTACTCTCTTCTCCAGTTTCTAGAGAAAAAATGCCAGGGTTAAGGCTGAGGTTAAGGTTGGGGTGAGTAAGTGAAGCAGAGCAGCAACCTCTACGTAACGGGTGTCATCTGTCTTAAAAACTTCAAAAGAGCTCTTGTCTAATGGGCAGTCCCTTCCTGACACCCAAACCAAAGAATGGTCACATGAATAATGTCCATGTTGATGTCTGAGACAGCTGAAGTATTAGCTCTTTAGGAGTTCAAAGTGATCCCATATATAATTCCAGCTGCAACTAACTGCCTGAGTAGCAGCCTGCAATACCCAGTCAGCACAAACACAGGACTTTAGCAATATCAGTTTATCCTAGAGACCATAATTCTATGAGGCTCAAACCAGGAATTTAATTAAAAAACTGAAATGTATGAAATAGTTTTTCTCTAAGCCCTTTTCCAACTCTCAACGTCTCCCCCCTGCAAACACCCAAAGTATTGTATCTCAAGCTGATTTGTTGTTGTTTAACGAAACCAAATAACTATAAATGTATTTCTAGTGCTGTCAAACGATTAAAATATTTAATCGCGATTAATCGCATTTATGTCATAGTTAACTCGCAATTAATCGCATATTTTTATCTATTCTAAATGTCCCTTGATTCCTTTTTGTAGCATTATTTTTTCTCATTTTGCCTTAACGCCGTTAATAACGCGTTTAACTGACAGCACTATGTATTTCTGTCGCTTAAACATCTGGTCCCATCGAGACAACATTTCTTTGAATGTCTTACACATCTTCCATGAGTTTTCCTTCTGTATGCATGCAGCCATTCCACCACACATCCTTGGATGAGACATACAGAGATAAAGACCCCTACTGGGGTCTTGTTGAAGTCTGATTTACGACCTCTAATATCTTCTCAGTGCTGCCAGGAGCCTGGTGCTTAACAACTCGGTAAATAAAACTTCTAGAGGGGTGAGACGAAACACTGCCACTATGGTATTCTGCCTCCTTTTGAGCTGCATTACTGAGTTACTGCAGCATTACTGATAACCCCACTGGGAGTTCTACCACTCCCTTTGGCATTCACCCATCCCTCACTACAGTTAGGCAGATTTCTTCATGCTAAAATTAGTGAGCAACCCAAAGAGGACACCATGTACCACTTTAATCAAGTGATGCACTTTAATTTCAATTGACTGCACAAGTGGTTCTACAATAGAAGCTCTAACATAATTGCAGTGGAATCAAGGATGTGTAAATGTTTTGATTAACAAGCTGGAAAAATGCTTTCACCATTAGGTAACAATTTGAAGTATAGTGTGAAAAATCTGAAATCCTTCCAGTAATGAAACCATACTGTTTGCGACTGAAATTATAACTATGAAATCCTATTTCTTCTCACTGATCTGCACTCTCACTGGATCATTTCACCCGATGTCTGAAAACACTATTTACTCAAATTACCTGGCAGTATTTGGAGCTGGGCCTCGTCGCTGGACTTGGACGACCCCACATTTTCCACCAGACAGCGGTAAAGGCCGGCGTCTGCCTCCGAGGCGTTGCTGATCGCCAGGGCTCCGCTGGGCAGCTGGACCAGTCTGGTGCTAAGCTCCAGCGGCAGGCGGTCTTTCTCCCACCTGGTGAAGGGCACCAGATCGGAGTTGACCTCGCACGCCATCACCTGGTTGTTCCCTTGGTGCACGGTGGTCGGCGATGGCTGGCTGACAAACCTGGGCATCCCTGAAAGACAACGACGAGGCATGGATGTAAAATCTGCACTCCCTTCCAACATCAACAGAATTAGTGGGAAGAAAGAAAGATCGTTGATCAAACAGAAAGAATTCAAATGTTCTTCCATATACATGTACGTTAAAACCTTTAGAAAGGCCCTAAAAACGTGTTTTCTCATCAGCTTCTAAATATGAGCGATGGGACTCTGGTATTTGACTTTTTAAAAAAAATAGCTACTACTGTTATGCCGGTAAGACTGTTTTAAATGTACTTATTCAACTTTTAATTTTCACAACATCTGAAAGTAAGCCATACTTTTACTGAGACAGGTTGAAAAACACAAGCAGACGGATCTTGGACTTTTAACACAGAAGCGAGGGATGTTATAAAAACTTAGGAGTATCTGGTTTAAACTATGAAGATGTATAATTGGTCTTATCTTTAGAGCTGGAAAACATAACTGAATATTCAAAGCGACATCTTGCAATCAATATTCAGGATAGATTCTCAGGAGTGGAGAAGGCCAAAGAAATGCAACCCCCACCCACCCCTAACCTCTTGCATACCCAAATCATGAGGCACAGACACAGTTGCACAATCCCTTATCTTCGATGGTGGATGTTAATTTGCCACGCAGAGCAGGAGACACACAGCACTAATTAAAAAGGGCTGGATCCACAGGCTGTTTGTGCTGCTGTACCCCGACTTTCATCTCAACGCAAAATAATTATTTCCTGCGTTTGAAACCATTGATCTGAAACCAACAATCGCAGGCCGCGTTCTGAACAATCGCAAACAATGGCTTTAATTAAAAACAACTTACAATGTGTGAACTGCAAATGGCATTCTTGGGTATATTAGTGAAGAAGAAAGAGTTGTTTAAAAAAAAATAAAAAATAAGAAGGCCACTCCATCTACAATAAAAAGAATATCATGTTGCGTTATTACCATGGAGGGCCTCTTGAGTTTTTGGGCTGACTGTGATGGTCTCCTTGGTAACGTGTGTGTGTGTGTGTGTGTGTGTGTGTGTGTGTGTGTGTGTGTGTGTGTGTGTGTGTGTGTGTGTGTGTGTGTGTGTGTGTGTGTGTGTGTGTGTGTGAGATGAATGGATGGAAAGAGGAGTCCCATTTCAGTGTTTATCTACTTACAAATATACGTCTGCCTGCTGTAACTGTGTTTTCACACAGGAAGTGATGCTGAAGGCTTGATGAGTGATGATTTATCATCTTCGCCCTCTCTCACCTACAGACCGCTCTTCAAATCCCCTGCCAAGAGTGGCTCCAGGGTAAATCACACGTTAAGATAAGGCCCCAACGGCTACAGATTCTCGTCTGGCCCGGACCAACGTGCACAGCTTCTCTGAGTGTATCTCGGCACAATAGTTCAGCTAATATGGGCTTAGCCGATTCTAGTACTGATATCTTTGTATGAAAGCTGCCAATCACCTACTGTATAATCATGCGAGGGTAGAAAAGCCTCAGCTGAATCATTTAGATTAGAGTCACTGAAGCCCCCCACTGAATCAAATATTTTTTTTTAATGATTAGCTGAGTAATCAGTCTAGCCCACGTTAGGGGGAATTCTGGGATACATATATCAGGACTTCAATGAAGATTTAATTCATCAAGAAAATTTGATTAAATGTTAAAAAAAATAAACTTCCCTATAGTTTATGTAGCTGTAGTCAGGATCATATAATTGTAGTTACATGATGGTGGGGTTTACAGTAATAATGAATGTCATGTTCTTTTACACTATAAATTATAAGGGGATATATGCTCACTGATGGTCCTTTTTCTTTCAAATTATTCTGATCAATTTCATTGCCTTTAGAAATTAAGAAAATGTACATGTGTCATCTGTGTGTGTGTTTCATGTTACTATATTAAGTGCCTAACTATATTTCTATGTGTATGTGTCTCTCAGCTTCAATGGAAAGGTCCTCCTCGGCATCCTTTTTGATTTTTCTTTGGCATTATATGTGTTTTCAGCTAAGGAGTGACATACTAATAAACTTTATTCAATTCTCAAAGTGGACAATATGGGGTGGCTGGTAGCTAATATTTTAATAAAAGGACAATATCTGCTCAACGTAATGACAAGCTGATATGTTTGTCTTACAAAGCACAATAAACAATTGCAGTAACCTCTAACCAAACTATAGAGGCACAGATTGGCTTTAACTGAAACGTTAAACTTTAGGCAGTGCTTCGGCCCATGGAGCAATGACATTTCAAAAGATGAGGTTGAGGACGATGGCCTGAGTTAATGCGCTCCACATCTAATAGCTTCAGATATAAACCACGACTTTGTGTTAACGACTTGAGACTTGACATTTAGCCCAAAGAGGACACAAGAGAGAGCCCTAAAAAGTCATCTGCAGACATGACAAGAAATGATGGTTCCATAAAGACTGAACATTCTCAGAGAGAAGAGAAGACATCGCCCTAACAACTTCAGGTCCGATTGCTGTGAGCACTCCGTCCTCAGTGACTCTGCTGTGCTTCAAGCTCACAATCGACTAAAGACTTACGGTGTAGCCAGCGGTAATGAAGTGGATGCTTCACGTTATGATGCCTTGGATATGTATGTGTAAATTCATGCATGTGTGTTATGCAGACTAACTAAAGTCTACATAAGTACATTAAGTGTGGGTCGAGGCGGGGCGTTGTAGATGGGAAGTGGTCCCGCTAACACTATCGATTCCAATTAATCACAATTCTCCATTTAAATTGACTGGATGGGAGCTTCATTTTCCACACCCTTGCTCAGCACCATCTATTGAACACAAGGCCCGTATTGCCAATCTGCCAAATTACCAGAGTGTGATGAGGCAAATGATTGCAAGAGAGCAATAATGTCTCAGTGGTCAAAACACAAGAACGGAGAAAGTTTTAATGGAAAGCAGTGTTTTTGTTCATTTAAAACAGCACAACATGACAGAAGAAATGTGACACTGCTGATCTAATTGTGCCTCCAAACAACATTTTCCTAGAGAATAAAAGCGTTTAACCCAGTGGTGGCACCAAATGCCTCCTTCATGAAGCCTGGCTTGTTAGATTCACCAAAACCCTACAAACGTCTGCTTGGCTTTGCCAGCAGAGCGTAAAATCATATGAATGCTAATGAACGAATGTGTCCATCATTGGATGGAGATTAGCAGAAAAGAATTGTGCCGCAGAGAGCTACGAACAGCCGTAACGACAGTCTACCCCGCCTCAGAGCAAAAAAAAAGGGAGTAACATTGCTTGCACATACACTTAAATCACACAGTTGGGTTTCTACTATTCTTAATTAAAATCAGGTATAGAATAACAATGAGCAGCTTAATGCAATATGCAGAAGGCTTTAAGGATCTCCCTCCAGATTCGACTGAATTACTAACTGGCTGCAGAATGGCTGCCTTTCACCTTGGATCAAAAATACAACAGTGCTCTATGTTACATATTTTTAGTAGTAATTAAGGAAATAAAGCTCACATTTTGGAGCTGCCCAGAGGGCTATACCTACTTACATGCTTTCTAGCCTGACAATGTGCTGTGTTTGGTCTGGCAACATGAAATAACCCATTTTCCACTGTGAACATTTGGAATGTTAAAAAATAATAGTAATCAAGCGATCAAAAAAGCGCACACGGTTAACGCATCCGAGCATGCTTATATTTTCCACGTAGACTGTAACTGTTTATACCAACAGATAAGACCTAACTTGAGTACATCATCTGAACGGAGATAGCTGCATTTTCTTTTAAGCTTGAATTCTTTACTTCCTAAAAGCATTTGACATTTTGCAATCACGAACAATCCGAAGGAAGAAATACATCACAAAATGCGGCAGAGTTCACAGTTGTTACACTGATAGCAGAGTCAGTAGACCAGAATGCAACACAGCGACAACTGGGACTGTCATTCTTATCACGCTATTATTTCCAATACTTCTCTCTCTTTCTTCCTCTCTGAAGTCAACAACTTCACGCCCATTCTCTCAGGGATTTGTGAACGTCATTCTGGGAAATGTGGGAAATCAATACCTGAAACTGAAGTACACAAGTCTGGTTGAAGGAAAGTGGGTACACTAAAAAAGTAAATTAAAGCCCTTCACGTCAAAATTATTCCTAGAATGCACTGACTGTTCCAAATTGATAGTTACTAGTGTATGACCATCTAAAGGGAGTTTTTCTTTAAAACACAATAACACAGCTTCACTAGCTCCTTCTTTCCCTCCAACACTGTCCTCCCTTATCAACACATCCAGTGTTTCCCATACATTGATTTATTTGTGGCGGCCGGCCACAATATCAACATTGACCGGTCGGCCAAGTATTGATATTCTATTTTGTTTTACTACTTAAATTAGGTACAAAATCGTATTTCATTGTAGAGATGCGTGCAACGCATTGATTCGCTCAGCCCATCCTGGCCCCTCTCTCTCTCTCTCTCTCTCTCTCTCTCTCTCTCTCTCTCTCTCTCTCTCTCTCTCTCTCTCTCTCTCTCTCTCTCTCTCTCTCTCTCTCTCTCTCTCTCTCTCTCTCTCTCTCTCTCTCTCTCACACAACTGACCCGTCTGTGAATAGCATGAATCAAAACATGATTGTTGTTGAAGAAATGATTGTTGTTGGCTTTTCCCAGCAGAGAAGAGGGCTGGCCGAATTCCTAAAAAGAATCTATCACGAGTTCACGAAAGGTTAGTATGAACACCTCTGCACAAATTTGTCTAAAACTAAGTTATTAACTCGGACAAGTTAGTCTGTCTACGTTCTTAAAGGTCCCATGGCATGAACATTTCACTTGATGAGGTTTTTTAATTAATTAATATGCGTTCCCCCAGCCTGCCTATGGTCCCCCAGTGGCTAGAAATGGCGATAGGTGTAAACCGAGCCCTGGGTATCCTGCTCTGCCTTTGAGAAAATGAAAGCTCAGATAGGCCGATCTGGAATCTTCTCCTTATGAGGTCATAAGGAGCAAGGTTACCTCCCTTTTCTCTGCTTTGCCCACCCAGAGAATTTGGCCCACCCATGAGAGAGAGACATCATGGCTTTCAAACGAGCGAAGCATGGCAGTTGGTCAAAGACACCCCCCCCCCAAAAAAGGCATTTAAAGCTACAGACACAGAAATGGCACGTCCTAAGGAAAGCTCATTGTGGGACTGGCTCTAGTGGCTGTAATTCTGCACTAAGGCTGAATTTCTGGAAAGAGACTTCAGATACAGTATTAGGGGACCACTAAGGTCTATAGAAAAGCATCCAAAAAGCAGCATGTCATAGGACCTTTAACAACAACGCTGTCAATCTCAGAGACTGAACTCTTCAAAAAAGGTATTAGCAAGCATGTAAGGAGCCTAGCTAGTAAGGATATCTATAAACTAACCTTAGAATACATAGATGTTTAATAAAGTGCGGGTTTGCTTCTCCACCCGGTCCGCTACCGCCACAAATATAATCTTATTATGTAGGAAACTTTCTATTACAGCATCCCATGCTTTTATGAATTTCAATACCAGACAGAACCAAATGAAGCTTGCCGATCCAGAGAAGACCAATTTCAGCCAGTGAGGTGTTGGATCCAACCACGGATGAAGAGTAGATTGGACAGTGTGAAGACATCCAATCAATGGCAATGAAAACTCTCACTCAGAGTGAATGGAGGCGTGGCAGGGTAATCAAGCAGTACAAAAAAAAGACAATGTCTGTTAGATGTATTGGCTTTGAGAAGTGTGCGCTTAGGCGAGGTCTAAATGTATTTCCCTGCTGTAAAATCCTCCTGTACAGTATGTGCTTTACACAGTTCAGAGCCTCTTTCTGTTCATGCTCCCTTTAAGGCCAGCTGCAGCGTACACTAAGTGATAATTAATTCCCTAATTGAGGGTTTTAGAGCTTCAGGGGAGAATATATCTAAGGTCTTCCTCCATAACAGGAAATCATGCTATTCAGACTACATACTTAAGATGACATTCTTACATTAAAACATTAAACACATTATTATTTTGTTCTTTGAGAGGATTTCAAATATACAGTTTAATCTGAATTCCACTCTGTCAAACACAAAAGGAAACTCCTGAAAGTTATGTAGAAAGCACTAAGTTACCAGTTTATTAGGTACACCTGCACAATCCTATAAAGTCACAACTCACAGCTCTTCATTTAATTCTCTGATCATTTTTGAACATGTAGTTAATGGAAATGTTGGTAATGTATTGGGATGCATTTTTTTTCTTACATTCTGTGAAAAATAAATAAGTACATTAATAAAATGTGAAACCATTAAAAGACATTAAAAAGTAAGAATAAAATATTTAAAACCAAGAGTTGACTAATTAAAAAAATAAGACAAGTTAAAACCAATAAAAGAGGAAAGAATAAAATAATTAAGACCATCAAACCATACTACTGAAAGGGGTAGCTAAAGAGCCTGAAAAAGAGTTAAAATATAGCTTTAATTGGACATGTTCGAAGGCTTTAATTTTGGAATCCTACATCAGAATGGACTGATATTACCCGGGTGACAGTCTGGGAGTGGTGTACTATCAATCTGAGGTGAAATGACTGTTTAGCCAAATGACTCTGGCTAAACAGGTTTCATTTTTAGAGCAGCCTAAAAAAAAATAAAAAAAATAAAATAAAAAAAAAAAGAGTTAAAATATAGTTTTCAGTTTAGTTTTAAGGACGATACACCTAACATGATTGGATGTTACAGTGGCTTGGAGCATAAAAGCCAGAGGCAGCTTAACCAAATTTCGTGGAGACCCGGGGAATAACCAGACGGCCTATTCCAGATGACCTGAGGGGTCTAACTGGTTCATAGCTCACAGGCATGACAATAAAGAAAAATGTTTAGATTCAGACTTCTGTAAAAATTGTACGGATTTTTTTGTGTTGAATGGTGCGGAAAAACCACCCTTACAACTTTTGGCCTCGTCGGAGGAACAGAGAAAGAGGAAATGGCAGACTGACCGAGAGAGTTTTTACAACGGTGTTGCCAAATATCTATTCCGAAGCTGTAGGTGGAGCTCTATAGAGAAAGCTGCGAGCAAAAGGCAAAGAAATGGCCCAAACTGCATAGCGCCCCTTAATGCACTCTGTATGCGCATGCAAGTTTGTGTGCATGAGTGAAGGCAACACCATGGAAACTGACGACAGTAAACAACAATGAGTAAAATATAAACTGTAGTCTACTCTCAGCGACAAATGCTTATGTATCTCCTTTGCCCTATCCATTATAAAACTTCAACTGCATTGTATTGCAAAACCCACTCAAACACATTCCCTCCAAACAACACAAGGACAACATAGTTCACCTCCGATATCACTCTTAATAGAGGCACTTCAGGGATAATGGCATAGAGAAAAAAAAAAGCTGATTCTATATCTCTAATGCAGCCTAGATTATTGTGCAATTTAGCTTTGAGGGGTGGTGCTGTAGTTATGTTCTTGAGTGCCTGTGCATGTTGCATGAAAACCACAGCATAAATTCTTTAAATCCTACGCCAAGAGGGAGTGTGCTTTTACTTTTTGTTTTGGTTAAATACAAATATGGGATGTGGTCCAAAAAAAAAAAAAGGGGGCCGACTGAAGTAGTTCACAAAGAAAACCTCAATGTTTAACTAAAAAGTTTGCGTGGCAAGATAGGGTAAGATACAAAAGATGCATAGCCACCAACGTATGAGACATGTATCAACTGGCAGGTTTAAATCTGTACAATCAACTAGGACAAAAGGACAACATACGAAACACAGTCAAGAGAAGTGAGGTGAACGGGACTTTTTGGAAAACGTGTTTCCCAATGTTCTTCGCTCAACAGTAAAAAAAAAGGTAGCAGCGACTTTCATCCTGACAGATGGGAGGTCTCCAAAGACTGACAAGACTGAAAACGGGATTAATTAATAACTGTGTGTCGGAATCTAATGAAGAAGTCGCTGGGGCACTTTATCATGCATGAAGCCTGAAAAGCCTGACATACTAAGGAAATGATGAAATGCAGTCTGGCATCTTTTTCAGTTTATATGTGATCCAAACATCTGTCCGTTAACATAAACATACAATGACACCAGTTTACAACAGAGCTAAAAATAGAACTAGCTTACTCCAATAACCATTTTGGCACACTGAAACGTGTAATGAACAATCAGTGGATGTGAAGACATGACGGGAGAAGGAATCAGTACTTTTGAAAACTCTAGGATATGTGCGCAGAACAATGGAAACCAAAAAAGCACACTGTACACACTGCCTGACACATAAATGCTTATGTTGTGCACACACGTCAGAAAGGACAGACAGAAGATGGATGGGTAGCGTTCCACAGGAATTGGCCTCAGAACGTTCTTATTTTATCTAACGGGCTGTAAATGGCTCCTGGGTGCAGGAGAAAGAGCACATCCTGACCGTGTCACCAGTCAGTGCCTACAGAAAATCCCTTAAGGTGCTGACACACTAAGCCGACGGCCGACCGTTGACAGAAAAGCCAGTCGAGATGATCAGTCGCGTCCCCGAGGTCCAAAAAACTGCCTCGGAACACACTGAGGCGGCACTGACTTGAGAAACGTAATACGTCTAAACAGCAGCAGGCGGCGCTAATCTGTAATGTTGCCCAAGAAATGAAAACAGGCAGCTGATTGGACGAACGCGTCACATGGGTTTGTTTTCTCCGGAAATTCAGAGCCAGACTGTCATGGCGGCCGTTCAGAATACGATCTCATATTGTACTAAAATAGTTCACTGAAACGTGTTTCTGAAAACATTTTAAGCGAGAAATAGGCCATGCAGTTGCCGAATCTGTCTTCATTTCAGCTCAACAAAGGTCAGTTTAAAAGATTTTCGTCAGATTTTGAGAGACTCTAGTCACCTCATTCCGCTCCCTATTTCCGGGTGAGTCCCGACTGCCCTGCCGCCGACCGAACATGTCAGGTCGGCGAAAATGAACGCCGACAGCCCCCCAGACTGACGGCGGCACGGGACACACCGAACAGATTCGAGTCACTGACCTCGCCACACTGTCCAACGGCCGATTTTCGGCCTAGTGTGTCTACACCTTTAGAAGACAACTGGTGCCACAACAGCCTATTGTTAAATTGCCAACATGACAACCTCAAGACAATGGCGGCAGGAGGGCAGTCAGCCAAAACTAAATCATTTCATTGTTGAAAACATAAGATGCAAACAGAAGCATACTGGAGTAGAAGCAGTGTATCCAGGCCATTGATCCACAGCCAACAGACCTCTTTAAGTACATTAAGGTAACTCTTGCAGGGCTTAACATCTCTGATAGCTCTTAGCAAGGGGAGGGATATATTTAACTGCTAAACCACTCTGGGTGCAGACCAGATGCAGCGCAAAGAACGCCCTTCTAAACATTTATGACCATCAGTGGATGGGCCCTGGGGGCGCAGCTGCTGTTTAGAGTACAACTGAGGAGAGAAGTCACCTCCGCCTGATTACTACATTTCTCATTCTTCACAGAAGCGATTTCTTCGTTATGTTTTTACAACAACGCTCAGGAAGATAAGCAATATAACATGCCCTTTAGAGGACCGTCAATGTAAAACGTCTGCTCTAAACCAATTGCAGTAAGCTGCCTCTCGGCTGAGCACGTCGCAAGTGGGACAAGTTGCTCGTTTGATTGCCGATTTTCGTTCCCGCTTGCATACGATAGTAAAAAAGCCTACAACCAAATCGCACACAATCAATTGTGTCTAGATGGGAAATGACACGTCAGGATGAAGCACAAGTTGGCACTGTGGACAGCTCCTGATTGCCTGTTGTGGGAACAGACACAGCAGAAACTGCACAGAGGCTCACGGACGGTGATGGATGGAGAAGGACACATGACAGGGCTGGGTCAGCTGTTGCCGTGGCAACGTCAATAACAAGGACATCCAGTTTTCCTTTAAAAAAAAAAAAATTTTCTTTCAATTCCATGACAGACAATTGGCAAATATGTCAACCATCTTTATCATGTCAACCATCTTTATCATGTCAACCATCTTTATCATGTGTAGTAAAATGCATTAAATAATTCATAATGTAGGTGATTCAAATACAAACAGGTGAGAAATGTCAAGCCTCAAGTCTTTGAGTCAGGAGGAGTCTAATCTTTATATTAAAGCTACATTGTGTAATAATTTCTCCCAGCTAGTGGTGAAATTGTATATGACAACCAACTGAATATTACTTTCTAGCTCCCCTGGTGAGTAATCTCCCCCTGGCATTCGTCACGGTGCCACTGAGTTTAAAAGCGCGAAATGCGGAGGTACGTCCCTCTTTGGCTAATGTATGTACTCGTATGTATGTATGTATGTATGTATGTATGTATGTATGTATGTATGTATGTATGTATGATTCTGAATGGCAGATTCTACGCTTACGAGAATACTTTGATTAGTTGGTGGAAGTAATTACACATGAATGAGTACATATTTGTGAAAGAAAAAAAGCTTTTTTTGCTAAGAATCAACTCAAAAAATTACAGAATGGAGCTTTAAGACATCTATTTTTCACAGTGAATCAATATTTGGACAGTATAATGTGGAGTGCTGTCCTTGATTATAGCGGCACTGAATCCCTACAACTGAACCAATGACCCACACCCATGGCTTTCATTTTAAATGTCAGAAGAATACAGACATATAGAAGCACATAAAGTAACATAAGACTCTTAAATTGGTATAACAAAGACTAGTTTAGATCAAGGGACACAAGATTGTACACAGGATGGTCAAAAAAACTAGAACAGGAAGGTTACTGTCATTCCAAAAACAGTCTTTTTAGCAGTTAATTTTTTGGCATTTTTAGTTAAGCTGTACGAGCATTTCTACAAAAAAACATTTTATTCGATTTTTTTTTTTTAATCGCAAGTTCCTTACGTAGATGGCCTCCCCTTTCAACATCTTGTTTAAAACAAGTTGGATGGCATAAACAATTAATCAATGAATACAATAGACAAACAAAACACATTAATAATTATCTTAAATATGTGACCAAAAAGGAGCTCTTATGATCACTAAAAGCAGGAACTAGCACATAAAGAAGTGATTTGAGGGTCAGAATCATTTTCGCAGCTGCAGGCAGGGAAGTAGGTGATATGCTGGAGAAGATGGGAAACTATTGAGCTATGAGTGTGTGTGTGTGTGCGCGTGTGTGCGTGCGTGCGTAGACTAATTTCATAATGAAAGTGCCAGCACCTGCAACTGAAAGTGTGCATAGGGTTATGGAGATGTACTATACACATAGTATATAGTAGTACAGCATATATAGCAATATTTTTGGATCACAAACTCAAGTCTCCTCAGCATTTTGCCTTCAAGTCTCATATACAGTATATATATATATATATATATATACACAGTATATATATATATATATATATATATATATATATATATTTTTATATATATATATATATATATATACACAGTATATATATATATATGGGGTGTAAGAAAAAATGTAAGAAAAAAATCTATACACTTGAGTGTATAAAATTTTTTATTTCGCAATACTGTATAGATTTTCAAAAAGGCAATATTGATTTTTTTTTTATGTCCAAAAATATTCATGTAAGACAGTGGTTCATGTTTATGTAGTGTTTAAACCGCCTACTGCTAGATGGCTATGCTGAGACACACCACTAGTGTCCTTGCCTAACAGTGCCTGACTTTTTGCTAGAAGCTAACAGTGTAGCTATGGCTGACCTTTGGCCTACTTCAGCATATAAACATTAGCTCACTAAGAACCTGTGAACCACCATCCCAAACTGGCAGTTTGAGTTTCTGTGTACTGAATTGTTTACCTAAAGTAAACTTCTTTGACTTTTATGAACATCATGTCATTTCTTTCTAAAAATTATACTCTAAAAACATCCCAATATATCACCTTACGCACAGTATCAAAATATATTGCAATATATTGAATCGTGATACGTATCGTATCGCCAGATTCTTGCCAATACACAGCCCTAATATATATATATATATATATATATACACAGTATACACAGTATATACAACAACAAGTAAAAGCATGAAACCTGAAATTGAAAATTGATGATTTTCTGTTCTCCCTTCTCCACACAGACAAAGACTGTCAATAGTCGTTAAGAGCCATCCGGCCAGAAACCTCACCCGCACAGCAGGCGTCATTTGTCTGCTTTGGAGGTCACTGTGCATGGCCTTGCAGATAATAAAAAAAAAAAAAGTTGTATCTTTTCAATTAATAAGTAACCTGGATGTAGGGCTGCAACTAAAGGTTTTTTTTAATGATCAACTAATCTGTAGAACTATTTCTTAATTGTCTAATTGTACATTTTCATTTGGTCAAACTGCGAAAAATGCCAATCAGTTTCCAAGAGTTCAAGGTGATGTCCTTAAATTGAACAACCCAAAGATATTCACTTTACTATCACACAAGACAAAGAAAAGAAGCAAATCCTCCCATTTGAGAAGATGGAACCAGGTCATGTCTGTATGTTGTTGTTTTTTTTTTTTTTTGCTTGAAAAATAAACAATTAATCGATTATCAAAAATACCTGGCGATTAACTTTCTGTATTTCAACTAATTAATTCACTTACTAATTGTTTTACTGGAATTTGTTCTAATCAGTCACTTGGCTGCGGATCAATGTTTGCACTTTAGGACGAGTTGCATGCATGTCTCTTTAACTGGGGCGCTTGTGAGGAAGCTAAGAGATGTGGCCGTGTGTCCATTGTCCAGCACTAAATCTGCTTGGTCCTCAAGTTTGTGAGTCAGCATGTAAAGCATTTCATCTTTCCTTCCAGGGTATCGCATGGCTCTTCTGCTTCCCATGTGCGTTTCACCTGTTCCCAGTTAGACCTCCAGCCAAAGCTAACTCCCTACAGAATCTGTGGCGGACGAGCCCTTTTTCATTACAGGTAATTGAGTTGTAGCTCCGAACAATACTGATTGCATTAGGGCCCCTAATCATGTTAAGGTGGCTTATTTTATCACCGGGAATTTCGCTCATTCTTGGCCCATTTTTGAGGCCAACCTTCTGCAGAGGTCGTTGCCACGGGAGACCATTAACCGAGCACAGATAAATGTGTTGGCACTTCGACCGTACATCCCTTTGCTCTTTCTGCCCCCTTTGCTTTGCTTCCTTGTCAGAGCAGTAGAAGGGAGGAGGAGGAGGAGGAGCTGAGAGGTAAGAGAGGATCCAGAGGGAAGCTCAGCAGAAGAGTCACGTGTGGTATTTATGAGGGAGATGTCAATCAAAGCCAACACAGGTGCCACAAGAGCAGCGATCACTGGCCCGTCCTCACATCTCTCATCAAATGATTGTTTCCTTAAGGCCCCGAGCAACGACCCCCCCCCCCCTGGAATGAAGGGCCCCTCCTCCAGCTCAACAGGCTATCCAGATAAAGGAGCCAAACACACCCCTGTCCTGCTGTTGATGGACATACAGATACCAGCTCAAGAGATAACCTCTCCATATTCACCTCTCTCTCTCTCTCTCTCCTTCACTCTGTCCCTCCCTCCCAGCTCCCTACAGCGCCATACACTCCTCCTTCCAATTTTTCAGCCTCTTCTCTGCCACTGTGTGGCCTCTTTCTCAATCCCTGCATTAGAGTCACATTCATTCAGTTTCCACCCATTCCTGTGACACTCTTCCCCCCGACTCTTTCCTCTCCATCTTCCCACCACACATGTCTGAGGGAGCTCCATTGTTTGCTAGAAAGGGGGCATGCAGCTGCCGGTTCTTATCGGAGCACGTTGCCGGCACATCTGTAGATGCTATCAGCAGCGTTGCTCAGTTTATGCTCCTGCCCGGCAAGAGTAGCCTAGCTAGCGGGGAAATGAGATGGATGGAGGATGGGGCCAGAAGAAAATGGAGCGTCTTCCTCAGCAGAAATGATGAAGTAAGGGGAGGTGAGAGCCTCTGGAAAGGCCATGTAGATAAGTGAAACCAAGACCTAACCACAACCCCAAAAACTAGCATTCACAGTTTAAATTCCACCCTAAATATTCCACATTAAACCACTTTCTCTTAACACTCAATGCTACAATTATAAAAGGATATCTATATGACCTGTCGCTTAACATCATAGCACAGTGATGAAAAAGCCCACCGTTTATGACGGAACTCTCCTCTAGCATCGATGTTACACCACACACAAGCACTGAGCATTCTTCAGCATCATTTAGTACTTTCTTTAAAACGGTGTGTCGTGTGTGTGCTTCAAATTATACCCCAGTGAAGCTAAGGTAGAACAAAAATCATTTCCCGCATCAGTGAGATTAGAAGTGAGCTGTGTTTAGAGAGGATTGCTGCACAAATACACACACGTTTGCACAAATCAGTCACATTATGTAGACAGTGTGTAACGCATATCATTGTGAAGCATCTTGCAGCTGCCATTTGGAAAATATCAGCATGGGTTTTGTGGTACGGTTGATAATGAAATGCGCTGCAGACACAATGAGGCAAGCTCAGGCAGTCAACCATGTTACACAAAGCATCAGCTTGACTCCTGAACTTGAAGGGAATTGTCTTTCAAAGTGTTGAGGCAGGCAGAATGGCTGCTGACGATCTATCCTGAGGGGGATGGGTTTCTCTACCATACCGCTATTCTTTACCAGAAGAGCAAATAGGAACTCGGTCTGTATTTGTGTGAATATGTACGTATGTATGTATACATGTGTATGAGTATGGGACTGGCAGCTTGGGAGCAGCAGATGGTTCTGAAGACACAGATGTAGTGCAGGGTGATGATGTCACTCAACATGGCCAAGGGGTATCCATCATGTACCTCGTTGAGAGGTGTGACGCTGTGGCAAATTAACAGTCAGTTAGTAGTCCTCCATTCTCCCCCACCCCCTCCACAACGTACAAACACAACATCTCTCGCACCGACTTTGGATTCCAGATCAAAATATTAATGTTGAGTTTAAATTTAGGATCAACGTAATAGTGACAGGTTCAAGTTCAACAAAGAATCTGGAAAATAGACTTAAATAGACAGCTGAGCGACAGATTGTCGAGTTTCATCAGCTCCGAGGAGCTGAAAGCCAAAATCTTTATTTTTAAGATTATTTTTTGGGGGCTTTTATGGCCGTTAATCAACAGGACAGCTTAGAGAGAGGAAAGGAGAGAGAGAGGGTGGGGGGCGGGGGGGGGAGGGCATGCAGCAAAGGGCGGCAAGTCGGATTCAAACCCACGGCCGCTGCCTCTACTGGGTGAGCTAGAGATCGCCCCTGAAAGCCGAAATTTAAGAGAAAACATTACAGCATAGAATGGAAAGATAAAATAAATTTAAAAAAGCTGAATTACGTTATAAGTCCACGTTTATACAACTGAATTTATATTATCAGTGAATACGGCTGATTGCGTGCACCTGTCAAAAGCTACAAGATCAGAAATCAGTTTAGATTTTTTTTTTTCTTCTCTCTCCCACTCTTTTTTCAAATTCATGTTAACATCTTTCTGAGACGCACCAGTGAGCCTCAATAACAGGACAAGCAGAGCCACTCATATGCCAGCAAGGGATCCGACATGACGAGAAGACCAATCTCTCTACGTTAGACATAAAACACAAGACAGTTTCAAAGTTCATTAGCCATGTCTGGTAGGATGCAGATGCCATGTATAATACAGATTAAACAGTCGGCAGCAAACACAGACATCAAATACTGAGAAAACTACTGTACATATTAAAAGAGGCTGAAGGGGCAAGCTACATATTTGATTGAGGATCATACAGCAGCATTTACGCCCTCAGCCGCCAACTCTTTACACACTACTAATAGGTAGACTATTTATTTATTGTGGTTCAATTCAATTTGCAAATATGAAGTGGATATATTTATTAAGGGCAAATGTGCAGGAGTGGCTTTCTTTCTTTTTTTTTCTTTTTTTTTTTCACCAAACCGCACACAGGAGGAAATCAAAGCAGACATACTGAAATTATAATAGCATGGATAGTGAGGAAGACAAAGTAACAATGAAGGCAATCTAATCAATCACTCAGCCCTAATGGAAAAGGATGCAACAGAAGTCTAGAACACCTGGACAGGCTGACAGTGTGGCATTAACTAAGTCCATCTGCAGCGCATTGCCTTCGTACGGAGCAGATGCTGCGCCCAATGCCTCTGAACAAAATCAAACTCTGGTGAGTCTTAACTGTATAGACGCGTGGGAGCATTTGTGTGTCTGCACATTGCGTTGTCCAACATAGGAATGAACCATCTAACGCCGAAAATAATTTGCGTTTGCACTTGTGTAATCCATACGTCACCCATACAAAATGTATAGGCACGTTTCTTTCCTTTAAGCACAAAGTTGCACAATCGCCTTTTGCATAGAGAAAGATTGAATACGTATATCCTCGACGTCAAAGACAAATCACATGTTTTGATGCAATAGTCGTATCCAAGCTTGCTTTGTGTTCCCTGGCTGTAAATGTAGACTGTAAACAGGAACTGAGACACCAGTGTTAAAATGCAGAACTGAGGTGCAAAGGAAGCTGAAAGGTAGGAGGGAGGATAAAAGTGGTGGTAGTGTGTAGACTAAAAAACATGCTGCTGTAGCGCTCTTTTGCCTCATCTACCTGCGTTTGTGTTTGTGTTGTTGTGTGTGTGTGTGTGTGTGTGTGTGTGTGTGTGTGTGTGTGTGTGTGTGTGTGTGTGTGTGTGTGTGTAAATAAACAATGGGAGATACTGTCACTACCCAAAGTGAGAATAGTGCAGATTTGAGTTGCGCATGCTCAGATTTAAACGGTTTACGGCATAACGTGTCATACCCGATGTTAACCGAGTCAGACCGGCTTTGGTCGAGTGCAAATGTGAGTTGCGCATGGTCAGATTTAAACTGTTTACGGCATAAGCGTGTCTTACTGAAATTTGTGAAATCTGTAAAATAATAAACTTTTCTCTTTACATACAATAACAGAAGATGGGAATCATTTCTAAAAACGTTTTAGCAATCTATGATTGTTTGGTTGCTAACGTTAGCTCAAAACGCCATTCAAGTGACATAAAGTGTAACAGCCTGTGTCTGATTGCTAATTTGTAGCTAGCAGTCATTTCCAAAAACGTTTTAGCTCTCTATTATTGTTAGATTGCTAACGTTGGCTCAAAAACGCCATTCAAGTGACAGCCGATGTTGTGTTTGATTGCTAACTTGTAGCTAGCAGTCATTTCAAAAACGTTTTAGCTATTTATGATTGTTTGACTGCTAACGTTAGCTAAAAACGCCATTAGCATCTAGCTAGTAGGCTAGCTACTTGATTGCTAACGTTAGCTCAAAACGCCGTTAGCATCTTGTAGGCTACTTGTCGCAAAGTGACGCATGCGCAACTCAAATCTGCACTCTACTCACTTTGGGTAGTGACAGATACTTATCACTGACCTTGGAGCACAAGTTACTCTACAGCTTGGAAGAATGCGCATGCACACACACACGCACGCACGCACACACACACACACACACACACACACACACACACACACACACACACACACACACACACACACACACACACACACACACACACACACACACACACACACACACACACACACACACACACACACACACGCAGACACGCCACGCACACACACACACACGCATGCACAGCATCCCACTCTAGTACTGAAGAAGATGAGTGTTCTCTGGCTAGTGTTCTTTCATCTTCTACAGGTTCTTCTCAAGGCAGCGTCCTCGTCCCCGCTTTTATTTGTCTTGTACACAAGCAACCGTCAAGCTTATCATAAAGACAGGTATGTTCTTACGTTTGCGGATCACTCAATAATAGTAAGCCTTCTGCACAATGAGGATCCGAGTCATGGCCCAGTGGTGCAATTTGTCGATTTGTTGGGGTGAAAAGTCGTTCCTACAGCTAAATGTGTCTGAGCCCAAACAGATGCTCATTGACTTTCCCAGGAGACCAACTATTCTCGCTCTTACCAGTATTAAAGGGAATCCAGTGACTGCAGTCCAGCAGTACAAAATACTTGGGAACCATCCTGGATGATGTACTTACTCTGACTTTTTTTTCATGAATGTTAAAGCTGTGCTATACTTCCTTTATTGAGTCTGCTTTAACATTTGCCATGATCTGATGGTTTGGTACCCTAGAAATCTAGACGCACCCTAGCGGCAGCAAATGTTATTTGCAGCCAGGGTCAGTCTAGCAATTCTCCGTTGGCTTGAGAGCTGGAAAAACCAAACTCTGGCCGGGCCAATAACATCGTGTATAGAGTCGGTGGGCGGGCTTATGGCTGCTGCTGCTGCTGCTGCCGGCGAACAGCAGTCTTTCGAATCGGCTTTGGCCGCGACTCTGGAAGACTTGGGAGTTAAGCTCTTCTTTGAGAAAAGAACAAAGAACGGCACCGAAGTCATTCTTAAAAAAAGGAAGATGTGTTCAGAGTTTTGCCGACCGGATACGGCCAAAGTTGAATCTATCAACTAGCTCCGCTACCTTCTTGGTTGCTCTGCCTGGTTGTAGCGCTATCCTATTGCGTGCAGAGGGAAATTAAAAGACAACCGTATAATCCCCGCCCCTCGGATTGAGCCCTGCCAATGGTGAGTTCCCAGACCCAACATCTTGATGTGGGTCTGGCTTGTCAGGCTAATGGTTTGGTAATCTCAGTATGAAAAACTTGCAGGAAAAAAAATAGTTGTTGTATCAAGTGAGTGTCTAACTGCGTGTCAATCACTGCTCAATGCACATGCATTAATTCTCCCTTGTGGGGGGAGGAGAGGGTTTTGGGCTTTGGCAGAAAGGGGGGAGGGACTGAGAAGTTGTTGATGTTAAAATTTTTGCTCCAAGTACCGGATCTTCGCAATATACCTACAGCACCTTTAACGTGTGTATTTGTGTATGTCTAGTATGTATGTATGTATGTATGTATGTATGAATGTATTGATAACTGTTTTTATTCATGGGGGTATTATTTCTATATTTTCCATCATTGATTGTTGTCTGTAAGTCAAATCGCTCCTCAGAGACATTAACGCTTTACTCTATGATACAGCAGGATGCAGTCAGTTGTACAAAAGGCAATTCCATATTACCACACATCAACACTAACAGCAGGGAGCCTCTACTTGAACACCGCAAGCCTTTATTATTTCCAAATCATCAATCAAACCTCATCAGTCTCAACTCAGTGAGTCTCTACGCCGGCCTGAAATCATACATGTGAACGCACACACACACACACACACACACACACACCTCTAAAATTATACCTCCACAGTATGCAACCACCAAGTGTGAAGGCACTGCATGGTGTAGAGATAAGAAGTCTGAACAACCTCACCAGGGCACAGAGTTTAGGACAGCTCAGTCAAAGCAGGATCTGCACATACACACTCATCCTCCCTTGTTTATCTCACGCTCTCCTTTTTCACACGTCGCTCTTGCTCACACAAGTCCTGCCTGCATCACGTCACATCATGTTATGCCCCTGCACATTAAGACAGAGTGTGTTCAAACAGGCCTGAACAGGCTCCAGCAGCTCCCCAAACACTCTTTATTCCAGATGAAGAACACGTACGGTGGCCCATTCATTCCTTGTTTGTTTGTTTTTTTCATCCCTGTTGCTACTTGGCAAGCACCACCCATCCATCCTAAACTCTTAAACCCCCATCACTTACGTTAGCTCCGAGTGACACTGAGTGAGGAATGCAGACTGTCTGTCTTTGGCTAAAAGCAACTAAATAAATGCAAATGAACTTGTCATTAAGGATTGTCAACCAAAATGCAGAAGATCCCGGAATAAAACCTCTCAGTCTGTTACTAAAGAAAAGACATCAATGAATCTACCATAATTAAAATGGAAATGGGGAACTGGGGGAGAAAAAAAAAAAAAAAAAAGACTGTAGTTCTTCTTCTACCAGCATAAAGAAGCATTTTTAAAGAAGACAGAGCGTGGGATAGAAACTGAGGGGAAGCGGAGAGAAATGCTTTTTGAGGTGTCACCTCTCACACCTTGAGCGTGCCCCTTTCAGTTAAAGCGCCACCTCTCCACTGCAACCGCAATGCCATTAATGCTTATGGAAACCTGCTCAGATGGTGCAAAATTAAAGAAGTCAATCCATAAATAACATTGGTGGTCTCTAAAGCATTAGAAACCAAGATGCTCACCTACTGAGCACTTCACACTTTGGTTTCTTCAGTACACTCTGTCTGTGCCCAAGGCAAGGTGTTCTTTCAGTGCAGAATATGCAATGGAACACTTAACCGTTGCACCATATTTCTGCATTCTCAGCGCAAGCCAAGTAGAGCGAAATATGCATTTTATATTTTATTTACATCTAAAAAGTAGCAAAATGAAATCCCCTTTCCTTGTCACCCTGAAATCACACAGTCTACTCACATAAAATATGATTCGCTTGGCATCATCTAGTGACGAAAACAGGAAAACTTAAGGGCAAAGGAGCTCATGAGAACATCAATATCGGAATGACTTATGCAGAAACTATTCTCAGCAAAAATATTCTTTGTAGTACAGGTGTCAAGACAAGTGTCCTTGAATATCAAAACTCAAGGCTAGCTAGACCGAATAAAAAACGTTGAGTCTTTTTTTTTTTTCTGCCCACCCTGCGTGTCTAACAAATACAGAGATGCTTTTGAAAGGGTCCCCCCCCCCAGCAGCATGGGGAGCCATAACAAAACATGACTCAACTCTCTTTCAGGTTTCAAAAGCTCTATGAAGCCCAATTTGGCTTTGAAACATGGGGGACGTTTTAATATGAAAACCCCCAAAACTGCCTCATGCCTGCTCACTCGGGCGGGCATTGGGAGATGAAAGGGTGCTGCGGGTGAGCACGCAGGTCGGTAACTGCGTAGGTGTCTCCATCTGTACAACCGCGAGGATGGAGACATGGACAGTGAATGTCAATGAGGGAGGGGAGGATAAACAAAATGCTCTCAAGTGCCTCTATTTTATGCAGATTCAGAGAAACTGCAAGAGTGATGGATTGTCCGCTCCGAAAAACTTTTCACTGCATTGAATAATAAGTAGTGGTAGAGTAGTAAAAGTCCCTGCACAAAGCAGCTATTTTCTGAGTCAAGTGTAGACTTTACCACGCACGTCCACCTCATATCCGAAGTCCCTCCAGAAAAACGCGATTACGCGATCGCATAATTCAATGCATAATCAGCCAAAGTCTGCATATTTATGCGGGGGCCGCATTTTTTCAAATACGCCACACTTTCGCCACATAAATTGCTGATTTCACAATCCCCGCATTTTCGTTGCAAAAAAGTCACATATATCTTAGCAGAAAGTTGAAAAATGTTGTGTTTACTTCACACAAGAGCAGCCATTTTCCCCTGTTGCCATGGGAACGTTATGAAGTGACGTAATTACGCGACGTTAACATCATCGAAAAGCAGGGTGTTGGGGGGAATCACTTTTTTTTTCTCTTTTTCATCAAGTTCCCGCAGTTTTTGCAAGATCCCGCAAGTTCATTGCATAAATATCCCGCATATTCCATCGCATTTTTTAAGAAAACGTGCCGCATAATCAAGGATTTTTGCCCGCAACAATCACAAAAAAACACATTTTTCTGTAAGGACTGATATCCTCATATCATAGACATGTGCTACGGTGGAACGTTTTCCTGTGGAATACTTGCCAGGAACATTTAACTCTTTCCAGGAGCCACAGGATTTCTCACCATAAGCTGTGTGACTTTCATACACAACTCAGAAATGGTGAATATTCTCATTTGTTCATGTTATCATTAAATTTTTTTATTTTTTTTTACAGTTTTGTTTAAAAATAACATCATAAAAGTGGCCGGGTTGGCCCAGTGGGTAGAGCAGGCGCACATATACTTTGAGGTTTATGCCTCGACGCAGAGGTCCAGGGTTCGAATCTGACCTGTGACAATTTCCTGCATGTCTATCCCCTCTCTCTCCCCTTTCTCATCTAGCTGTCCTGTCAAATAAAGGCAGAAAAGCACCAAAAATAATCTTTTTTTTTTAAATTCATAAAAATAAAGACAATACACTACTCTTTATACCATCTTCAGAGTAAAAAAAAAAGTATCTTCTGCTATTTGGCATTGTCTCCTCGTGTCCAAGTGGTTCTATGAAGTGTAATGCCATCTTTCTTATTGCTGACCTGAGGTAGCTGCTGCTTGCAGTGGAATTGAAGGAGAATCTATTGAATGCAACCATAATGGCAAGTATTTTATCCACTTATTTGGTATAATGTTAGCGCACTGCTGTGTGCTCCATCTGCTGAACTCCCGTCTGGACCTTGACCTTCGGGATGGAGGTTTGCATTTCTGACAAATACGAACTACTCAACTACTACAAGCAAAGAATATAAGTAGGGACAAACCTAGCATGGCAAATTCTACATGCAAAATACAGTTTCCTTTCCTTTCCTAAAGCAAATATTGGCATTCCAGAATGATACACCGCTTCCACGCAAACCCAACCATCCCACCAACCCAAAATTAAATAAACCAATAGTTTAGAATTAAGTCAAAATGGTAGAAGTAATTTGCTCGGTAAGATCTGCACGCTGCAGTTGGAAACTACTCCTCATCTGGTCATCTGTTCGAGCATGTTCTTTTTAAAGCAGAGCTACTCATTAAGTCAATATTAAATACCGGTTCCCTGCCAAAACACAAGAACACAAGCAGCATTACTTCCATGCAATTGTGCTCGGGACTGTGTCTAACAAGAATCCAAGCACTGCAGATAGAAAAGAAGAAGAATTCAGGTTTGGTTGTGTAGACTAATGGCTTGATTTTGAAGTAGGCTATTGCAAGTGGCAGATGAGGATGTATCTCTGTGTTTTTTTTTAACAACACAATGCAGGCTTAATGTTAGGTCCTGATTTTTAATTACCCTTGATTGGTATGAAGGATATCTTCTGATGTGATATTTCACATGATAAACACCACATTTTCAAAATCAAAACATTTAATTTACAGCATCATCCCATGTGTCAAGTTCAGTCTCAGTTTGATTTATTACATTTGAAGTAAATCCCATACAACCGTAGCCGTTGCAGGCCTATTCAAAATTGTATGAGACCCCAAAATGATGCTACTCAAGTACAATTAAGATATTTTAGAGCAGATGGTAGCAAAGCATCTATAAAGGACAAAACACTCAAGCTGATTAACATGTCACGCAAGCAGCCAAATTTCTATCCACGTTTCTATCTTTCGGGCCCGAATTGAAAATGAAAATCTCTGAGGTTGTGAGATCCCTGAGCAGTGAAGAATCATCGCTGAGGTGTAGATGCCTTACACATATTGGGAGATGCATGATGTACAGTTGAGAATAAACGTTCAGGTTGTGGGGGAGTTGAGCTGCGGGACGGGGAGCAGTGGGTCCGAAAACACAGACGAGTAGAGCGAGTTGGGGAAGTCATTATGCTCGAGTTTATCTTCATCTGCTGACTGCAGCAGTCAATTAACACTCTCATTAGAACACAGTAATTGCACTAGCTAAAGCAAAGTGCAGAAACCAGCTGAAAATGGTCTAAGTTCAATTGCACAGTACACTTTAATTTGATATTCTAAATGCAGCTTCATTGTAGTGAAGAAAATGTCCCCAGGTATTCGGAGTTCCTTCAAACACTCTCTGAGCAGTGGTACATAATGTGGCACAGACGGGCACTGTAGCAAACTCCATCTCAATCTAAAAACGTCTTAAAGGAGAAATCCAGCGCAAAATGAACCTAGGGGTTAATATCACGTGTAGAGAGTCTCTGGGATCTGTTTTCATGCTAATCGAATGTGACCAGTTTTAGCGCAAACCGCTAATTAGCTTATAACGCTAGTCGTCGGAGCACGGGTAAAGTAAAAAGAAATTGCTATTTCTATACCACTAACAAGGCTCAAAATAGCACCACACTTCCACGGTAGCATAATGAGGATCCATACATGTAAACCGAAGCATTAAGAAATGTGTAAGTGTACAGACAGTACAACACCGTGCAACCAGTAACATAGCTCAAGCACGGCGTTCGTCATTCGACTGATCGTGACTGTATACGTGACTGTATATACAGTCTGTACACTCACAAAGTTCTCAATGCTTCGGTTTACATGTAGTCATGTCATTATGCTACAGTGGAACTGTGGTGCCATTTTGAGCCTAGTTAGTGGTATAAAAATAGCGATTTCTTTTTACTTTTCCCGTGCCCACGACGACTAGCTTTATAAGCTAATAAGCGGTTTGCGCTAAAACTGGTCAAATTCGATTAGCATGAAAACATATCCCAGAGAACGGTCGACTCTGTACACTCATTTAATGTCATTTAATGAGGCATTAGTCTATTTCCTATCAGTATACACTTAGGTACATTCATGATAAAGCTGTCCTGGTACACACCCAGCTCCACTGCTCTCTTTTGCCGCATTTCCACTTCATGGTACAGCATGGTTCTACTCATCCCGACTCGCTCTTTTTGGGTTTTCCATTAGCAAAAGTTGTGAATAGTACCCTGCACAAACCACTTTTAAATAGCCATTGTACCATGCCTTCATCCGGGTCCCTTTATGCATACATATAAACTACCCTGGACTGGACTGATTGCCACTGTTGGCCACCCTTACTGGCTATATTAGCCACCTGCCCATTTGATTTTACTAGCTTGCCTGTATGGTCAATACACCACCCTGTTCTTTCTGGTCTTTCATTAGTGTCTATGTATAGTTACGTAATGATTATTCTATTTTTGATATATTGTGTAGTTGTACTTGAGTAGATAGAGAACTTGCACTGACAATGTACTTGCACTGAAACTCTCTTACACTACGTTACCATTGCACCTTTCTGCATTTTTTTGCTACAATCTAATTTTACTGTAAGGGCACATTATTGATATCTTCCTTTGTATTTTTGTAGTAGGCCTATGTATGTGTACGTGGATGTCATATGTCTGTGTGCCTATGTGTGTGTATGTGTATAAGCTATTGGACACCTTAATTTCCTTCGGGATTAATAAAGTATCTCCATCCATCCATTCATCCATCCATCCATCCATCCATCCATCCATCCATCCATCCATCAGTCAGTCAATTGCAACCTCAATTCTTTTATTCACTAGCCACAAATTTCTATAAATGGCATCCTGCAAAATGACGCCGTACAGTACACCATACAACTGACGAAGGGCAAACATCGTTGCAGATGAAAGGATCCAGCAAGCATTACAGCCCTACCCCTACTGAGGGGTTACTGCAGTGGAAAACGAAATAGAGAAAGGGACCTGGTACCAAAAGTATGTCAAGTCGAACCGAACTGAACCACGCAGTGGAAATGAGGCCTTATACACCTTTTCACACCGAGCCACAACCTAGGTAAAGACTTGAGTTTGTAGTTGGTGGGAATCGGGTCAACATGGGAAATCTGACCTGGGTCTGCAGCCCTGAGTTTTACAGAGGCCTGACAGCACTTAGCGTTAGTGTTACAGGGTGAACATCAGCCATTTCTGGCCCTCTTGGCAATACGTTGAGCTATTCTAAAAAGTGAAGATAATAGCACATGATTGTAGAGCACGGCCTTAACATTAATGTTTCATATGGTGACCAAATAAATGAAATCACAAAACACATTGTCCACCATGGTGAATCTCTACTGTACAATCAACATTGCAGGGCCCTATTTTAAAAGAGATTTAAACAAAAAATCAGTTTAAGTACATCAAATCATGATTTGAACCTGCCTGGGTTTCAGTGTTATAAGTGCACTGTTAGCCTAGCCTGGATGCCAGCCGAACTTAGCCCCGCCCACAAAATTCGAGGTCGGGAAGTTCGGTCTGGAGTCGCTCCGTTGAGAAGGCAGAAATTTACAGCTTGTGTTGAAGCTGGTAATTTGTGTATAAACAATGTTGCACTTGTGCTTAACTTTGAATTTACAATCTGAATATGTTACAAGATGACATGTCACATACAGTGGAAGAATTCTAGAAACATACAAAAGACAATTAAACGCATGGGTGTATATTCCCACGCACGCACACAAACACACACCGAGGTGTCTGGAGAGTAGAGATAGGGGCTGTCTCCATCAGACTATCCACCTACCCAGAGGACCTAATCAGTCAGTGAATACACGTAAAATGGAGGCTGTCATCTACCTCCAGCCCAACAGACTCCCTGCCAACGCTTTTCTCCTGCCGCCGTCCCCCAGAGAGAGAAAAAGATGTATCTTTCATTACAGCCACATCCTCAACCAAGACTTCCCACATCATATTTTCTCAGCCGAGTCCCATTTCTCTGTCCGCTTTACAGCCTCGTCTCTGCAGCTGGCTACAACAGCTCAAATATACATTTCTTTCTTCTTCTTTTTTTTTTTTTTTAAAACAGCATTTTACTTATTTTACTTTTTCATTGCTTGTGCTCCAAGGGTAGCTGAACGTTTTCATTTTTCACCTAAACGTATGATTAATGCACCTCCGTAGAAGTGTGGGTTTGCAGCAGTCGCTCTTCTCCCGCTTTATCTACAGCCGCTCCCGTCTTGTCGCTTCCATCCCTCCTCACATGAGCCAAAGACAGATGGGAATCAGGGTAATGGAACACCACTGTGACCCTGGCCCTATTTCCGGGTCAGAGCCATTCATCATGGCGACGACCCCGGCACTCAGCAGCAAAGCAGCACTTGATTGGTCATGGGGGGGGGGGGGAGCGCCTGCACTTGCAAACGTGCCATGTGCCATGGGCTTGGCTAAGGTAACGTCTTCACTAAGGTGCGTACCGTAAATCTTAAAATGCTGTGTACATTTGGAAACTACCAGAATCTATGCTGCCATTTTGGGCTACGTTTTCTCTGTCCACACTGAAACGCAAATTTCCCCCTACTTTTCCTGTTTTAACCGGCTAACAACAAAAATGTGTATTACAGCAATACCTTGGCAGCAAGTGGGCCAGACAACTTGGTTACTTCACTTGGTGTCAGCCAGTTAAACCTCCATTTAGTCATCTTCTGCTTTCCATAATCACTTATATTGAGTATCACTTATTTGTTTTTAAATTGTGTTTAAACAGATTTCCCCCAACCAAACTACAACAAAGTGGTTTCATTTTCAGATTAAAAGGGAGGAGATTGTTTTGTTAGAGCATAGTTAATTATGGGTGTGTAAAAAGTTGACTTATTATGGATGAAATGTGAAAGCAGGACAGGAAAAAATTAGTTTTTTTTTTTATATTTAGCCAGCTTGGTGTGTACAGATCAAGGGGGTAAGCGAGTGTCTGAAAAGCATATCTCCTATGGAGAAGTTCATAGGCTAAGAAGCCATTACATCCGTTAGCATTCCATTGACTGCCATTCATTTTGGCATCACTTTAACAGCGAATAACTTTACATCTGAAGCGTTTGAAGACTATTTGTCCATTGTTTATTTCTAAAGAAACACGATGTATAAATGTATAAATGTATAAAAGGCTCAATTACCTTGTACCTCACGTTATGGCAGGCGTTCCTGTAAAAAATAGGCTAACGATTGTGTCATAACCACGCGACTTTCTGTCGCAAAGTAGACAAATGACCGTATAGTCAGGAGAAGCTCGCAGGTAGTTTCGACTCACATTAGCTGTTTAAGTTTAATTACTAATGTTAACTAGCATTTCAGTTAGCAATAATTAGCGTGTGCCTATGTTATCTCCATACATATACCTACGCTCTCAGTCTCCGTCGATTGGGAATGATGGAGATTTCTCTTGGCACAGCTACTAGAAGACTTACAACTTTCAGACAGGTTGCTCACATCACATCTACGTCTTCGAGCTCAGTTTGCAGCTGCGCAGTAACGCTCAGCCATCACCGGAAAAGTGCTTCTAATAGACTTCCCTGGTCTCCGTAGAAGACAACAGCGTCACTGTGTCCATTTCTTCAACTGTCTATGGTATAGATGACACATGCACACACTCACAAACAAAGATTAAATTTTTAAGAGGAAAACATTGACATGGGGTTCCTTTGAGAACGAGAGAGATGTTTTTTGTTGTTTTTGAGATTTATTACGGTTCGATTTCCATTTCGGCACTCTATGATTTGGGTGCAGCCACTGTGGAACTGCTAAAAGTGTGTGTGTGTGTGTGTGTGTGTGTGTGTGTGTGTGTGTGTGTGTGTGTGTGTGTGTGTGTGTGTGTGTGTGTGTGTGAGTGTGTGAGAGAGTGTAGTAGAGAGGTGGAGGGCTGAAAGGATAATAAAGAGAAAATAGAGGGCTGAGAGAGGTGTAGTAAAGTAGGTAAAAAAAAAAAAAGAAAAGGGCAGGAAGTTGATTCAGTGAGAGAAAGGATAAAGAGAACAAGACAAGGGAGAAAGAGTGAGAAATGAAAAAGTAGTAGTAGCAGTACGTATTTGGTAGTAGGATGAATGCATGCGGCTCAGTGAGTAGCCAGACATCATCAGATGAGAGAGAGACATCGCGGCTTTCAGACGAGCAAAGTGGCAGTTGGTCAAGGCCACACCCCCACCCTCCACCTTGCTGGTGGTTACTGGTTGCTCTGCTTTCGTCCTCATTATGCTACCGTTGAAGTGTGGTGCTATTTTGAGCCTCGTTAGTGGTATAAAATAGCGATTTACCCTCTGCCCCGAAAGCTAGCGTTAGCAGCTAACCACCGGTTTGCAGTAGCTTGTTTAAAGCTAGAGATGCATTCAATTAGCATGGAAACAGATCCCAGAGAACGGTCGACTCGGTACACATTACGTTATTAACACATTTTGCGCCAGAATTGTCCTTTAACACAGTCACAACAAAAACTGAATGATGAGCTTTATGATATATAACTTGGTCCATGCCGGCAGGGTTTATCAGACAGATTACATTTAGCTAGCAAAAAGATAGTACACACTATATGTGTTAGTTTGTCAAAGCACAGAAGAGCGATGCAACATTCCACTTTAAAGAACTAAAGGGTAACCGTCCTTTGTTGTATGCTTTGAATCTGTCAACTTTTGCAGCGTTTCGATTTTGTTCATCTGAGTCACCTCAGTGCATGTGGACCCTTAGGGGGTTTTATCCCAACTGAATGTCTTTTTCCGTGTTTGGTTGACATTCATTTCATTGCTGTGAAAACATAGCTGACATTTGATTATTCACAATACATGTTAAGATGCCAACTTAATTAAATCAACTGTATGTCCTACAAAATGTCTCCCCGACAATACCACAAAGGGCTAATCATGTAATAGTGACGGCATCGTATTTTTCCACATTTTCAAGCTGTCATGTCCTTGGGGGTGCAACCCCCCCCCCCAAAAAAAAACACACACAACAAAAACAGATTAAAATACATCAAAAAAAGGGATTAAAGAATCTGCCGACTCCCCTAAATCCTTCAAAGGGCGTCCGCCTCTATGCTCAGGATGAGCATGCTTAAATGTGAGGTGACACACATGACACATGAAGAGTGTTGGTGTTCAGTTTATAATTTCTACTACTGTGGGGAGGGAGAAATTAGATTTCAGTGAAACCTGATATCAAAGCAAAGAGATAAGTGGCTTTGGTTATCTCAATAAACCACAGTCGCCTATAGGTGAGGGAGGAAGAAAACATTAGAAAAACAGAGAGGAGCAGATAGGGCAGAAAAAAGAAGAAGAAAAAAAAAAGTGATATATTTGAATAGAGAATGGTCTCATCTACATACTGAGAGGTCAGAAAGGAAAACAAAGAGACTGCAAGATAGTGGGAGGGGAGAGAGAGAGAGAGAGAGAGAGAGAGAGAGAGAGAGAGAGAGAGAGAGAGAGAGAGAGAGAGGGCTAAACTAATTCTCTATTTTCTCTTTTGGGGGTTTCCCTGTTCAGTGGGGGTGAGGTGGGGCTCACCTCAAGCAATTCTTAAGGAGGAGTTCAAAGCGTACCAGTGGGAGGAGGGTCGGCTGTGTGGGAGTTAACAGCAGACAGTTAAGATGGGATTTCTCATTACTCTCGTCTCGCTCTGTGTCCTGGCCATCACTGCTGTATACCGCTCGCTCGCTCGCTCTCTGCCCCTATACTTTTTCTCCCCCCCTCCTTTTCTCTTACAGAGACTCAAACTGAATACATAAGATTGGGCCCCACTAGGCCCCACTCCCCCTCTCTTTCTTCGGAGTCTGCTTGTGTTTCCACAGTATCTGACTGTGCACACACACAGGATAAAACACACAGAGGCAGACTGGATGACAAAGCAAGAGCAAAGAGGAAACACAAGGCGGGGAGACACTTCAAAGCTGGGCAATATGGAGAACCATATATATATTTTGTGTGTGTGTGTGTGTGTGTGTGTGTGTGTGTGTGTGTGTGTGTGTGTGTGTGTGTGTGTGTGTGTGTGTGTGTGTGTGTCACAGAGCATACAAATTAAATATTCATCTCATTAGACTGCATAGTAATGGGAAGTCAATTAATTCAAAAATCATCAAGGCTTTACTAACAAATTTGAGGTTTTGAAGTTAAACTGCGCTAATTATCTTGTTTCCATAATCGATTGTTCTATCAAAGATATTTTAATGATTTTTTTTTAACTTCAATTAAATCCATTCATTGATTTGTTACGGCCACGGTAGTGTAAGGGGCTGCAACAAACAATTATTTGAGTCATAATATAATTCATCAATCGATTACTTATTTGGCCTATAAAACATCAATGTCCGTCCACGTTTCCCCAGCCTTGTGCGGTTTTCAGAAGTCATCTTTTCATCTGACCAACAGTCCAAATCCAAAGATGTTCAATTTACTATAATAAAAAAGTAAAGAAAAGCTTCACATTTGAGAACCTAGAATCATCAAATATTTGACATTTTTGCTTTAAAAATGAACCGTCGCATGACTGAAACAATTAATCAATTACCAAAATAGTTGCTGATCACTTTAATGTCCACCGACATCGACTAAATGTTGCAGCTTTTTTGTTTGCCAGACAGGAAATAAACCCTAAATATTCAGTGCACAGTGATGTTAAGTTGACAAAAGAAAGCAAATTTTCACATGAGATGTTATATCCAGCAAGTATTTTGATGATGTATTGATGCTAAAAGTTGATGTCGGTCGACTTACTGATTAAATTAACTCATCATTCACGCGCTGTTCATTCAAAACGTCAGCAATTCTGTGAGGAGCAAAGCGCCGTGATGTGTGGAAGTGGAGGCGCTTCCTTCAGAAGAATGAGCCGCACGTTTCCTCGCGAATCAATCTCAGATATTGCCCCGGTACTTGTCAGATTTGCTCCCTGGCACGCTAGCCATCCGTGACTCATGCCATCATTACATCTGAGAGGTCACGCCCACTCCGCCCCCCGCCTGCACCATCGTTCCTGGGTCTGATGGCGGCCTAATGGCCTGCTCTCTCTACACTGCAATTAACCTTTTTTATTGGCCACCTGCCAGCCAGCTGGAGATACATCAGTGGTTGCGCATGTGTGTGTATGTGTGCAAGTAGAACCAGAAATGCAATAGCTTAATGTTTTCAACACTTGTGTGCGTAGCTGCACAATGGTTTAAGCTTTTACGTCAACGAAATTCCATGTGAAAAGTGTGTCAGTGTGCGTGTCCATGTGCGTGCGTGTGTGTGTGTGTGTATGTAATAGCTGACAGATTTCACCTGCTCCCGTTTTCAAGTAGAAATTGATTGAATCTAACATCCCATCATGGTTGACCCAGGCAGATCCCACTGGCTCTTGAGGTTGTCTGATAGCAGAACTCATCTTGGCACAGGAACTAGACAAGTCCCCTCTGCATCATACGTCGATGGAGCTTCAGTGACGGGTAGTAATGAATGGGCGGGATGGATGGATTACTAAACTACTGCCCAGCTACGGTTGAAAAGACTTGAAGATAGACACACGCATGCAAGCACACGGACAATTACTAATGTCACACATACACGAAAAAAAAAAACAAAAAAAAAACACACAAACTCTTGTCCTGTGTTCTTTTTTTCCTTTAGTGTGTACAATTTATCGGTTTTTGATTAAAGTCAGGAGAATTGCCATTGCGACCACAGGGTCAGGCAGACTCCGAACAAACTATGGCAGCCACACACACACACACACACAAACACACACACACACACACACACGACACTTATTATCTACCACTATCACATCAACATTATAATATGTTGTGTTAAGGCTGAAAATGGCTAAAGCATGTGTTAATACAAAGCATATTGTCTGTTCTCTGTTGCTGCTGGATAAGCAATATGTGAGGCAGCTGTGGCAAAGCAACAAGTAAATATATCATCTCCCAAATCCAACACCAGGGTCTTACACATTAGTTAAAATTCTAACCGCCAGACTGCAGTCTAAAAATGAATCATCTCTCAAAAGTGTCATCAACGCTGGGCCACTGGTGTCTTATGATATCACAGTTAAATACTTTTTATTTGGTCATTCGCTGTATGTAGTGTCCATACTGTATGCTAAGTTTTGTCAAGACAAATAGTGTCTGAGAATCCTGTCGCACATGCGGTTAGACAACCCAAACTCAAAACAAAATATTCTCACTCTCTCTCCGATAATGTACTGCCTCATTAACTTGTAATTCAAAAGCATATGAGAAGAAACAGAATCACAGCGAGGCGGTAACTTTGCACAGGCACTCCGTATCAGAGAGGCTTATACTGTACTATCCCATTGTCAACAAGAGGCCTCTCTTGAGCGACTTAAATCTGGCAGAGCACTGCTGAGCAGAAAGCACACAATAAACGCATTCTGTGGCTCCCTCCATCTGCAAATTGAATTCCGGGGGCGCGACTCGACTCAAAACACCTAATAATCCCACGTCACTTGCTGTTGCTAAACTGAACAAGGTCACATTGTAGGACTAGTGATGGGAAAAAAAGGGACCCTTTTACAAGCATTGATCCAGTAGGGCAATGCATTCAGGCTCCAGCAAGGTGAAGGATTGTATGATGGAAGAGAAAGTACAAATGGCTGAGCAATTCAAGGACAAAAACACAATCAACACGGCAGAGCAACTAAAGAACCTCTTCACGCCTTCAGATGTTATGTGGTGTGGGTGTGCGTATCTGCAGCGTAGCCGCGGAGTAGCAAACATGTCAAAGAAATGGTTCAAGAAAGAAATCTTTTATTTTGCATGATGTCTTACACGGTTTTTAAAAAAAATTAAAACCGATGTAAGAATGAAAAGATGTAACAAAGAGGTGATGTCTTGTTCTTTAAATAGTATTTATCTCATCTTTGCTTTCTATGCTGTACAATGTGCATTTTGCATATCACTTTTACTTCTCACTTCCTATTGTTCTTCCTTCCTACCTTCTTTTACACACATACCCCACGGGTATATTCAGTTATTGTTGTTCAGATCGACAAAGGTCGGTTTAAAAGACTTTCGTCAGATTTTGAGAGGCGTTTGTCACTCATCCCGCTCGCCATTTCCGGGTTAGCACTCCACCAATCATATTCGTCATTGAGTCCGACTGCCCGCCCTCCGACCCAGCAAGTCGGGTCGGCCAAAATGAAGGTCGACGGCCCCTCCGGACGGACGACGGCACGGAACACACCGAACAGACTCGAGTCACCGACCTCGCCAGACTGTCCGACGGACGATTATCGGCTTGGTGTGTCAGGGTCTTAAAGTGCCAATATTATGAAAAAAAAATCACTTTTTCTGGGATTTGGGGTGTTATTTTGTGTCTCTGGTGCTTCCACACGCATACACACTTTGAAAAAAAAAACATCCATGCTGTTTTGAGTGAGATACGGTTCCTGAATGTATCCTGCCTTCAGTCTCCGGGTGAGCTGTTCAAAATCTGCACGCTTTCTACGTCACTAGCCGAAACGAGGGGCCTAGGGGGCTAACCGTTAGCATGCTAGCTCGGTCTCAATGGCAAAACACTGCTACAACACACACAAATTCATCCTAATCTACAAAATAAATTGTGTAGAACTACTTACATGTCCCTGTTCTGCAGGTATTCCACGCAAAGTTGGACGTGCGCCCTCGTTTAGAAGAAGTCTCCCGGCTAATCCTGCCTTGTACAGGCCAAATTTGGAGAAACTAGCTAGCTCATGTAGTCCTTAACTAGCTACAGCGCATGTGCGACTGACATAAAGATGTTACAGAAGTTGGGAGGTCTCACTCTGTAGCTAAAACGGAGACCTGACACAGGGTGAAAAGAACTAAAATATGGTGTTTTTTGAAAATTAAACCATGTAAACCTATTCTGATACAATCTCAAATTACAATTATGAACCTGAAAATTAGCATAATATGAGCACTTTAAAGGTGAGAGCTGAGAAGAGCTAAATTGGGAGTTTGTTGAGGTCAATTAGCCCATACACACAGGTTTTCACTTATCAATCAGGCATGTACTGTACATATAGGAACATTGACAGAGGTCTCATCAGCCGGCACCAGAGGAAACACTTGTGTAAGTGTGCGATGGGCGTGTAAAGCCTTTGCTGGTGTGCATGCAGAATTGGTAAAGTCACTTATCTCAACCATTCCCATAATCTGAGGGGGGGGGGAATGTTGAATTGTCAAAAAAAACAAAACCACTCACTACAACAAAAGCTTCATTTTTAACCATGGTGTTGAAGACATAAAGGTGGCAGCCCTTACCTGCTACTGAGAGACGGGCCGTCTGGCTGGAAATGGATCCTAGGTTGTCGATGGTGGCAACGCACTGATAGGTGCCCTCGTCCGGCTTGTTGTGCTTAGAGTGGACCACGTGGGTGAAGAACAGCGAGCCGTCGGGAAGTATGTTTCGTCTCTCGTCCGAAACCAGGCTCATGAAGGTGCCATCTTTCTTCCACTCTATGCGTGCCGGCGTGGCTGCGTCGCTGTGGGCCGAGCAGTTGAGCAGTGCAGAGCTGCCCCGGATGGCCAGTGTGTCCTGGGGCTCCACAGTGAACCAGAAGGGGCTGAAGGGCTGCGCTGCTGAACCTGGAGGACAACAACGGAAGAGGGGGGGGGGGAGCAGAGGTATTAGCTGGATGCTCTTCACTATTTAAATGTCCAGAACAGGACCACCTGGGCCTGAGCAGCCAATTCAATTCTTGTTGGTGTCCCAACAACTAGTCTCGCATTGCCAGACCTCTCTCCACAGCGCTGCGGAGGAGGGTCTGGCAAGAACACACAACATTCGGGGATGGGAGAAAAACGTGCTCCGGGTTTTATTGGCATTTCTTTTTAAACCAATCACACACAGTGCCGGACAGGGCAACGGTGCCTCTGCAAAATAGCTTCGGGAAGGAACCTATTTTGGTGGAACACATTTACATTCAAAAGTTGTTTTAGTCGGGGCAAGAGAAAACTCAGATTGGACAGATAGTCTAGCTAGCTATCTGGATTTACCCCGCAGAGATCTGAGGAGCAGTTAAACGTGGTCCTCATACATCCACCGGAGTTTAAAATGCCAACACAAAGAATGCCGAAGGTGACGGACATCCGGACGAAAATTAGGGACTTCCGGCGGAATTCCCGCGGCACCTGAACAATCCCGGAAAGGAAACGTCGTCGATATAGACTATCCAACAACTGATCTGCTACTTGGTCACTGCAGCTGACGCCAACTGATTTTATCGTTATACCAGCATTTGTCAACTTTCCACTAGCGGTGGAAGTGTAGCCTACATTTTACGTTTTGCTGCAGATGCTGTTATCTGAAAAAGCTTCACGATGACCTGTTGTGATGCGTTAGGCTACTAAACGTAGCACTGGGCCATGTGTATGTAACTGCTGGAACTAAAAAATGGTTTTACATTCATTCTAAAGCAGATGACTGCTGACTGTCACTCTGGGAAACACGGGACCACTGCTGAAGCTGCTTTTTGGGTTCAACGGCACAACAAGTGACTGCAAAATGACATCGTTGACTTCAATGGAACATTTTATTACCCACTCACATAAAGTGTGCTGGTGGCTGAAATGAAAGGACATTACAGGACTCCAAGTGCCCTAAACACTGAATGAAATGTTTGCGAAGCAAAACATCTTTTCCTTCATTCTATCTTTTCAGCCACTGTGCCTCGGTCTACCCCAGAGACTCCAAGAGGCTTTTCATTACGAAACCACATGCCGCGCTGGAATTGGACGAGAGGAACTGATAGATTTAACCCAGTCTAGCCTCCCTGGCAATTTAATATCACGCCTTTCTTTATTATAAGTAGAGAGTGCAGCGAAGGAGTAAACACTTTGGAACGCTGTTGCCATTTCCTTCCTCGAGCATAAATGGCAACATTGCACTGACATGGATAGTGCCAAAGTCAGAGTAAGTGCAATTGCTTTGCATTTGTCCTCATCCATTATTCAAGCGCTCCCACCCTAAGAGTCACAAGGTGGTATTGTTTAGATAAATAACACCAATTATCAGTTCTGCAGGGATGAAGGAGAGCTAGAAAAATAATTAAGAGGGTATGAAGGTGTTTTAATAATGCAGCGAAGGGAGTGAAATAAGTGGCGGAATGTTAAATGCAGTTTAAAATATGCCTGCTCTCTTCCAAGGAAATGGCACGTCTCCAGGGGAGAGCGAGACCAGAAAGAGACCGAAAGAGAGGAAGACAGGAAAGAGAGATGCTATGTCAATGGTTCAGCTATGTAACTAGTACAAGGTAATTTCTCTATCCTGCGGCACAAAGTCCCTAGTGTGAGATCCAAAGAGAGAAGCAATGCGATGCGCGGTCCATTACAGCGGCAATACGGCTGCTTGTCCTCCGTGCACTCAGTGATCATGAAAGCACAAACAATTACAGCAAAACGCTTCAGAAAATGACTGAATTGAAAATATATTTTCCACTTTAGAGAACAGAAGTACGAAAACAGCATGCCAACTATGCTGCACAATCTTCTCTACACTAACTTGATGATGGACAAGACTAGAATAGAGAAAGGGGAAATAGTGCCCTCATTGTGTCTCAATGGACAGCGTTGGACCTTCGCCACTCTTTCTGATGTATCAAGGCCAGATCAATAAGCATGGTCCCTTCGTCAGAGAACAACAAACACATCTCTTATATGGCATCTTAGTTATATCCTCTTATGACTGCTACTGTGCCCTTTTTTCAGAAGTTAAACTGGCAAGTTTCAAATCAGATTTTACTGCAAGTAATGTGCGGCTACAGACTGGATCCTAAGCAAGTAAAGCAAAATTTCAGGATACCAAACTTTATTATCTGCTGATGCAAAGACACCACAAGTGCTCAGACATACAATATTTAATTTGGAAAATCCCTTTAGGAGTAGATGTGAGATTAAAGTGAATAAACAGCAGTAAGAAATAAGATATTCCATGTCCTAAGCCAACAATACACACATTTCCAACTTCAAGTCTTAGCAGTAAGCGAGTGGTTTCAAATTAGACTGAAGTAAGCAGCGGATTTCAGGAAACCAATACATTCAGAGTGGCCTAGTGTACATATTGGGCAGAATGTGACAACACCAGAAAATGTATTTTACTGATGGCGTACATGACAGATGGAGAGAGACCACAGTGGAGTAGCAGAGGGGAGAATTTGTCTCTCCTGCAGACCAGAGACAAGGCACAGCGGCATGTTTAATCATCTCTGCTTTACGCTGCTGGAACAGTGGGTGTGTGGGTTGGGCAAGAGCCTCCAGGCCCGAGCCTGGCTCTTTTCCAGTCAAAAGACCATCTTCAGCCGCTCTCGTATCGGAGGAGAAAACCGAATCGGCTTGAGGGTCCTGCGGCATTCTATCAGAGCCAAAACAGCCGGCTTCAGCAGCTTTTTGTCCCCGTCGTATGAGCAGTAGGGGAGGGCTTAGCTTCAGCTCTACTGTCAAACAAAATGGCCAACCATCTGTTTTCAGCTGCAGACACAACATCCACTGTCAGCAGCGCAGGGCAGGGGAAAGAGGAGAAGATGGGACTAGAGATGGAGATAAACCAGGTATAAGGGGTTGATGGCAAGCTTAGGGGCTGGTTTGTGCTTAATTACACTGACAACACTTATTCACACTGTCTATAATAATTTCCCTCGAAAAAATTCAGACAAACACCCATGCTAACAGAGACGAAAGCGAATCAACGATGCCCCTGGTAGTGGCCAAAGTCCAAACTCCAATAAGATTGGAAATTTGGACAGTGTAATCAATGTTGGACCCACTGCATGAAGACTAAACAAATATTTTGATGAGAAGCGACATTAGCCAAAAGGCTTTCATTTCATACCAAATTGTTAACCAAATGTTTGTCATTTCCATTGTTTGCATGTGGAGAAACCACAGTAGAAATAATTAGAAAAGCTTCCCAGAATAGATTCATCCAAGAATCCAATCCTGGTTGCGAGGTCTACACAGTTTGGAAGATCCTCTCCTTTGTACAGTTCCAAATTGATGTATGAGCGCACATACCAAAATTCTAGCACCTGTTTATTGGGTCCCTTAGGAATTACAACAAAGCCCAAGTATCGATAGAGGCCTCTGAACTTCAACCATAAGCAATTCCACCAAAGAACGAGTCTGGAAAATCATGTCTGTGGTTAATATTAAAAAGGTTAACAAGCCCAAACTGTCGTTCCTGTAAGAGTATGAGGAAGATAAGCAGGCAGGCTAAATGAGCTGAATAAGGCCAACATCTCAGCAGGAAGCAAGGATCTCAGCAGCGTTTGATTGAAAACAAATAAATTACAAAAAGACAAAAAGCATCACCAGACTTCAACTTTTTAGGTCAAAGCCAAGGAAAAGTTTACTTTTGGCAACTAACAAGGTTGCATTTGTGACTGGGAAAAAAACTTCAAATGAACACCTTGAGAACGAGCGGTGTTCTGATGTTTTCTGAAGTGTTGAGTGAAAACTCAACAGAGCGTATGTTCCCACACGTCATTAAAGTGCGGGGGAAATATCTAACCAAACCTTGCTGCAACAGAACGTAATGAAAATGAGATTTGGTAAATTTAACAACATGGGAATGCTGTCTCTTGTACAGAAACATTTTGTTCTTGTAATATAGTCATCAACAATATACACAGGTCTGGAGGAAAAGATCTAATTGCGATGCTTTTGACTGATACTGCAATTGCGATATGATTCACGATATTGGAGGGAATGATCGTTTTTGTGTCATAATTCTCATTTTAAGTGAAAAATGTAAATGATTATAGTGTGATTTTTGCGAGGATCTGTACCAAACAGTCTGTAGGACCACAATATTTAATTCAGAATGGTTTGACACATATTTTGCCTTTAACAAATATTGCGCCACCCTGCGATTTGGATATTGCACTAGTCCATATTGCGACTGTGCAGCCCTCGGCCAGATGACTGTGTTTAAGGCAAAGTACACCTGGACAAAATTAATTTCCCCTTAAATGTTTTTTTTTTTCTTTTTTTTTTTTGTTAAAAGGTTGAAATGGAGAACATACATCTTTATGCCAGAACGTATTAGTAGTGAAACACTGCAGGCTTTTAACAACACAGCTGCAGAGTTAAAGAAGTAAGGGGGTGTCAGAAAGCACATTACAGTGTGCATAGTCTAATCTATTCAGGCCCAGCCGTGTGGGAGCCCCCCCCCCCCCGTTTGTCTTTGAGAAATAGGAACCACCACACTGGGCAACCAGTGACAACGAGGGAGAGGAGAGCAAGGGGCTAGAAAATGAGGCTGTCTGCTTGATAAGTATGGGCTGTTACCTCTGTCCCACATCCACTTTGCTCAGCAGTCATGAAAGGTTTGGGAGCCCAGCTTAAGGCGGAGCCCCCGATATGCTGCCTTCCTCTCTCCCTCACAGTTCCTCCCTTTGCTCTCAGATGAGAGAGAGAATGGAGACATTGAGTTAGTGCTGTATTTCCCACCATGAGCCAGTGTTGAAAGCATGTTTTAGATGCTACAGGGCTGTCAAGGTAAGGTGTGTGTGTGTGTGCGAACTCACAGAATGTATGTCAAAATAGTTCTACTTGCAACATCTCTGTCATGTCCTGAGTACCCTCAAACAAAAAGCTGTGGATAACTCACTTGTGTAACGTGTATTCTATGACATGGATGAATGTACTCTTCAGTACCAACCTGTATCCTGCAGACCAATACACAGTCTCTCAATGTTAGGTGTAATGTCCCAGGAAAGGCAGTAAAGAGGAGTGGGGTGAGGGTATGCTCTGCACACAAAGACCCCCTGTTCTCTTCTATTCTACCCTTGGCTCAGCAGGAAGCCTCCTCCCTCATTGACCCACCGCCCGAGAGCAGCCATATTGACTAGCCTCCTTATTGAGCCGCTCTTGAGACAGAGCAGACCACTCTCAAAACCAGTCCCGTTTTCAACAACAGAGGCCCTTCTGTGGCTAGGACTTAGGGACGAGGAAATCCGAAAAAAAAAAAAAAAAAAACACACTTGACAGGCATTTACAACCATTGTAAAATGGTACTTGCACAAAAGAGTAAATGTTAATGCATTTATTCTTATTGTGTAGGAATACAATTTTCAATCTCTTTGCTCTGTATTCCTGTTGTATTATATGTCACTGGATCTCTGATCATTCAGACTATTTTAAGGAAAAAAATAAGCCGACAGTACAATATCAAAGATGAATGGGAACCTTCCATGCAGGTAAAGATAGAGGCGGGGGGGGGGGATGCCACTTTGTTATGAACCTGAGAGCACTTCATTCACTGGGCTGCTGCCTCTCATATCCGTCCATCCATCCATCCATCCATCCATCCATTCATCCCTCCATCCCTCAGTGTTGGAGTCGCTTTAATGACACTAATGGAAATGTTTGTCTCTGCTTCCCTCCCACACTTCTCCCCCGCCCCCCCCCCATCTCCTTCATCTCTATACCTTGATTCTGTGTCTCTTTCTCTGCAGAGTCCTTCATTTTCCCATCTCTCCAAACTCCCGTCTAAAGCCCATCTGTCACCAAAAAAGTACCTCAGGGAAATAACAATGATCTTGAGACCAAGTATGAAGGGACTACGTGTTTTTAATAGAACAGGAGAAGGAGCTACAGCTAACTTTATTTTTTTGGAGGTATGTATCTATTTGGGGAATGTATCTATTTGGGGCAAAAAAAAAAGGAAAGGAGTCCTTTTCTAATCAAAAGACGAATACAGAGGGCTCCTTAAGGATTCTATTATAAAGTGGCTGCAAGTTGAGGCGGCTAGCTTGCTTCCTTTCATTTACTTAAAATTGAAATTTTGGCCACTTGACTTGAAATGAGTCAAAGAAGTGAAGCTTTGAGTGGCGACACCTATTTCATCACTATGTAATAGGAAAGAGAGGAGAAGGGGGCAGATTTATTAAGACAGATTAGTGTTTTCAATGCTATGAAAGACATTCATCTCTTAAAATGAGTCTTGAGAAATGACAAAATCCCAGGCTGGGAGGGTAACCATTAAAGTCCATGAGTCCCAATGACAAACTAAAGCAAAGGCGATGTTTAATGATGGATAAGGATGCTAATTTTGATTATTTCTTTTGTTTTCTATGTTAACCAATCAGTAACCGTGAAAATAGTAGTGGTAGTAATTGTGTAACCTATTTTTCTTTCTTTCTTTTCTTTGCAACAAACTTTTTCTAATTACTTTTTATATTTGATGTAGGGCTGGGCGATATGGAGAAAGTCCGATATCACCATATTCTTGACCAAAGACCTCGATATCGATATTTAGGCGATATTTTAGGGTTGAAAATTGGTGCTCTAACAAAATATCTTCACACTTAGATTTTAGATAAATAATCATCAGTAATGTGGATATAATGTCTAAGTGGGGAAAAGGCAAATAATAGAACAGCTAGAACAGTCTGGTAAGTTCAGAAAATGACATCACTTTACTGTAATGCAGCCTTTAAAACCAGGAAAAGACAACACTTATGCCATATTAAGATATTATGATATCCAAAATCTAAGACGATATCTAGTATATCGATATAATATCGATATATTGCCCAGCCCTAATTTGATGTGTAAATAATAGTTAACATTGTTAACATCCCTAATGACAGAAGAATGCCTCTCTCTTTCAGATTTGTAACATAACTTTGTTTGAGTTAGTGTGGTCGGTCACGTATTTCTTTTAAGAGTTGACGCCAGGAACAATGTCTGACATGCCCGAGGGAGGAAGCTACGATCAGGGATGCCACAAGCCACCGATTCTGGTATTCTCAGCGTTCCTTACAGCAGTTGATGAAATGAGGGGTTGAGGCCAAGCCATAAAGGGATGGACAAAATGACTGAGGCTCCTAGTGCACACTGGCTGTCCTGCGCTGGCACCCACTCAACTGGCAGATTAAAAGAGGAAAGGATCCAATTTTTTCAAGCTCGCAGTTCTCTGTCATCCCGTCTGCTCACTGCCATTGTCAAACTCTGGAGGCCCAGAGGAAATACATGACAGGGTCACAGGCGGGGGCTGGTTCACTGCAACGCCATCAGCTTTGGTTTCCCTGAATACCGCATTCTAATACAAATGTCAGTCTCTCTTTAATGAGATAAAGAATCCTACTCAAATGGTCTGCTGGTTGATAAGATTAGCAAATGCTTTTGAGATGGAAGAGTCTGGCAAAATAGAAAATTTAAACAACCACGTGCAATGTGTTTTCATTAGGGCATGGCACTCTTAGTATTTAGTTTGTTATGCAAAAGTATAACAGTCATTATTGAGTACCTAATCACTCTTTCCCAATAACCACACACACACTGACCCCTATTTCCGGTTTTGCAGCCAGCGGCTCAAGCTGAACCTAAGACCACCATGGAGACCGTACTCTTGCTGCAGCTCCTCACAGGTTTCCACATAAAACCAGGTCAACGACTAAAAGGCAATGAATAAACTGGTCAGCATGTAAGCACACGTGTCAAACTCGAGGCCCGCGGGCCAAATCCAGCCCCTTGCTAATTTTGATCCTAAGACTATATGAAACATACAATAATACAGTCAAAGATATTTTACTTTTCCCATGACATAAAAACAATAAACTCTATGTCTGGCCCTTGATGGGATTCTCATTTTCTAAGGTGGCCCTTAGGGAAGTTGAGTTTGACACCCCTGATGTAAGATAACAATATCCAATGCTCTGCTCTTTGACTTTTGTTCAGACAAAATAAGCAATCTAAAGGCGTCACTCTCAATTCTGAAAGTTTGTGATCAGCATTGGTCTTTGTTTTATACATTGTATGGACTAAAACGATTACATCAAAAAAACAAATAGCTTAAAGCATTGTAAAATAAGTGTTAGTTGAAGAACTAGGCAAAATAAATCAATACATGTATCTATTTGTCACATTAAATAATATAAAATACAATTCCAGTCAAATGTAATGATCTCAGTTCCTTCAATTTCTGCATTTAAAACAGTGTAATAATGATTGGGGGGGCAGTCTTAGGCACACGACATCACTCAGCTTCTGAAGGACCCACCGTGCCCTACCAGATCTAGCCCAAACTATTGGTTATGCATTTTAAAAGTTAAAAGCCATGCCTAGAGATTACAAGTAGAATGGTGGTTTGGCTTTTGGTGAATTGTACTGCTTTTCTTACTTAGGCTAATCCAGTTGAACTCAAAAAGATTATTTTTTATTTTCCCTGCATGCAGTTTGAAAAGCATATTGAATGGCGAGCAGATCCTCTGAAAAGTAGAGAACTAGCCCTCCAATGCTGAAAGATACACGCTTGCACTCATTAGAGGGGCGTTCATTTTTCATCAACGTTAACAACAATTACATTTGGAACCCATGTTTCTGAAATATGCATATTTGTATTCATCTGCAATGGCAGCGCATTTAAACAAGATATATATGTGTAATCAAAATGTGTTTTTAATTATGGAATTAGAGACTTCACAAATGCATAGCTCTTAATTAAGCTTGAAACATTCTAATTGGGCTAAGCTAGGCTACTGTCACAATCCAAATAACAAAAATACAGTGGTCAAAGGCTAGCCATGTGTTTGTCCTACTGGGTAAATAGGAACATTTTTACAATTACCCCTAAAGCAAACCATCGTTTATACTATATGTATACATGAAAATGTTACCAAGATAGCCCTCTTATCATAGGAGACATAAGACGATGTACATAAATAAATAAAACAACAAACTGAAGGCCATCAGATGTGTCAAATGATCACGGAGGGGAAAATGACAAAACATGGCTAGTCTGTTCCATTATTCTGAGTATGGCTGAACATAAATACATAGAATAGAAATACACCCAAACAGGAAAAATAACACTTGAAGAATGGAATGCAAGACAGGGTGTCCAACAGGAGTGTGTTTGAGAGGCAGACCGCGCTCCAGGAGGGATTGGGTATACAGGGAACCCTCTCTCACCTCCCCTGATTGTGATAATTAACCAGCACTGATTGAGGCTCGAATTCCCCCTTCTTATCAGCCTCCCCACAGGCCCATGTTGAAGAATTGGCCTACCGAGACGACAGCAACACAGACGAGCATACTGTGAGAGCTGGTTTAGAGATTGTGCGCGAGTACAGTGTGCGAGACCGTCAAAAACACTGCCTCATGGTGAATAATTGGAAAGAAAGAAGAAGAAAAAAAAAAAAAGCAAGAAACAGCACATTTCTTGGGCTAAATGGGTACCCACAGAGCAGTCAGACTAAAAGGTTAAAACCATCGCTTAATGTCAGGATTTGAGAATTGGGGCTAACCTTTTCTGGTTGTCGGAGAAAGCCCGCTAAAAAATCTCACTGTGGCGGCAGATGCTATTATCTGCTGTGTTTAAGTGAGATGCTCTTCAAATCGAACTCTCAAGAAAACCATCAGGTGCTAAGACAAACGATGCACTTAAAATACTGCGAGGACACAACACACAGCGCTGTTTAGTTTTGAAAGCCTTTTTGGCGGGACGTGCTGAGAGAGTACTCTCCTTGGTGTGTTCAACAAAGACCGAACTAGCCTGTAAAATACCAGTGGTATACAGTAAATAAAAATGAAGTGATAACACTAATGTAGGCCTGTAACAATTATTACATAATTGTCAACTCCTTTACGTAATCGCGGTTTCTTTGTATCACTGCAAGTAATTGCTAACATTAGCTAAGGTCTTAAAGCGCCCATATTATGCACATTTTCAGGCTCATAATTGTATTTTAAGGTTGTACCAGAATAGGTTTACATGGTTTAATTTTCAAAAAACACCATATTTTTGTTGTACTGCACACTGCTGCAGCTCCTCTTTCTCACCTTGTGTTCAGGTCTCTGTTTTAGCTACAGAGTGAGACATCTTTTCTTCTGTACTATCTTTGATTGCAGTCGCACATGTGCAGTAGCTCAGATCGTAGATCATGTCAGCTAGCTCCATCCGACAGTAAAAGAAAGCCTGTTTCTCCAACTTCGGCCAGTTACAAGGCAGGATTAGCTGGGAGACTTCTTCTAAACGAGGGAGCACATGTAAGTAGTTCTTTTGTAGATTATGGTGAACTTGCGTGTGTTGTAGCAGTGCTTTGCCATTGAGAACGAGGTAGCATGCTAACGCTAGCATGCTAACGGTTGCGGTTAGCCAGCTCGTTTAGGCTAGTGACGTAGAAAGCCGTGCAGATTTTGAAAGCTCAACTGGAGACTGGAGGCAGGATACATTCAGGAACCTGCATATCACTCAAAACAGCATGAATGGATTTTTGCCAAAGTTTGTATGCGTGTGGAAGCACCAGAGACACAAAATAACACCCCAAATCCCAGAAAAAGTGATTTTTTCATAATATGGGCACTTTAAGGCGTATGACCGTTGAGGCTAATTGTTGATTTTGTTTAGAATTGTAATTACATAAGTGATTATTGGTCGGACCGTCGAGCTAAAGCTATGCTAGTTGTTGGCACTTGAGCCTATACATGTTCATAGTTATAAAAATGACAAGGGGGATACAGTTAGAAAAAATGTTTTATGATAATAAGGAGGCTGTGTATTTGTGTTAGTACATTATCTGGGGTCACATGACAGAGATACAGTATAACCTAAAGATGTACCTGGAATTCATCCAAAACTTTAATTTGTTTAAAAAAATATCTATATATATTTTTTAAATTTGACTGAAAGAGACAATTATTTTGTTAATTGCAATTATTTCTGAGACAATTAATTGTACAGCCAAATTTGGAATTGTTACAGCTCTACACTAATGTGTAATAACTGCAAAAAATGCCCAAATTCACTCTAGACCTTGGGATTTTAGGGAGGTTTTTAGTTAGCTCCGCCACGCATGAGTTACCTGATACGGTTGTAAAAATCAGCAGGCGGTGGGCAAACATGAACAGGAAGTAGTCGACATACTGGGTAGATTTTCTCCATGAACAACAACAGATGAGATAGTCATCGGAGACAGGAAGGCACATTCATCTTGCCACCCACCTGCTCCAGCCCATTCCCACGAACCCTGATATTAAAGAAAATCATGTGGCTGTAATGAGATATCCTATAGATTTTTTAATGAAACACAATATTGCGTTCTCTTGCCCCTGGTTTTCTGCTATCACACTCACACACACACACACACACACACACACACACACACACACACACACACACACACACACACATACACAGAAGAAAGAAAATCAATATAATCCAGTATGCCTTGCAAAGTCAAACACCCAGCAATTTATCAGTATTGGATTTCAAAGTCTGGGTCTTTGGCCTATTTCGTCCTTGACTGCTGTCACTTTATTTATTTATTTTTTTTCGAACACAGGAGAAAAGAACTGAAACAGTACAATTTCCCTCACAGGATGGTAACAGTTAAGCACAGCATCTGGTACGAAGAGATGGGGATGAAAGTGCAGTGTGCGTCGGACAAATCTACTCGAGGTCACATGCAGCCGTTCAGTTGATCACAGTCTCTGACTCAGGCTCCTTTGAGCGCTCAAGTGTGGCCAATCTGCCTCTGATAAGCTTGCTACCAATTACCAGCCCCAGACACACAAAAAAACATTTCAAAACTATCTCAATTCCTCCCCCTTGTTGAGATAAGCATCTGCTTGAAAATCTTGCTAATTACAACAAGAAAGCTGAGTCACCCCCCCTTTTAAAGTCCCAACATTAACGGACAATTACACTGGCCAATTATTATAATATGAGCATTAATGATAGAATTTCTTTTCCCTCTGAAAAAGAAAACTCCCAAAGTCTTGACATTAGGGCTGGGCGATATGGAGAAAATCAAATATCACGATATTTTTGACCAAATACCTCAATATTGATACCGCAACGATATTGTAGTGTTGACTGTTGGTGCTTTCACAAAATATATACACAATGAGATTTTTGATAAATAATCATCAGTAATGTAGATGTAATGACTAAGTGGGTAAAGGCAAATAATAGAACAGTTACAACAATCGGGTAAGTTCAGAAAATGATGCAACTTTACTGTAATGTAACCTTTAAAACCAGGAACACTTATGCCATATTAAGATATTACGATATCCAAAATCTAAGATGATATCTAGTATCATGTCATGATATCGATATACTGCCCAGCTCTACTTGACATGGTCTCCGATTTATACCTTCTTCCTAACAATTGACTCAACAACAGAGTTTCTTTCTGTACAATAATCCCACCATTCTCACTTCAACCCCGAAAACAACATCTACTCTTAAAAACAGACTTGTATAAACAGTACACACACACACACACACACACACACACACACACACACACACACACACACACACACACAGGACTTCCCATCCTTTGCTCTTTTTTTTGGTTCTTTTCAGAGTGAGTTGTTTGGGGCTTCAAAGTGGTTTGCGAGGAGGTGCTGTTAGCGGGCTGCTGATAAAAGAGCATCTAGTCGCTGCACGTTCACAGTGATTTGGAAGAAACCATTTAATACTGGAGCACGGGAGAGATCAAAGCCTGTAAGCCAACACTGGGAGGGAGACTCAATTACGATTTTACTAAAAAAATAAATAAATAAAAAGAAATCTTTAAATAACTCTGGACAAAATATCCAGGGCAACTTGGGAGAAGCAGGGGCACAGGAGGGAACGCTGTCTGAAGACAGCACAGTAATAATGGTGGAGTTAAGTGTGGTTAAAGGGGTTAAGTGTTTGCACCAGGGGCATAGTTAGATTACAAAATGAAGACGCTGTGTGAGGCATAAAGGGAGGTCTCTAGATATTATTACTGTAGTGTACAAGACTGTCAAGCTCCCTTTTGAAGTCATGAAAGCATCTCTTTTTTTTTTCTGGAGAGAGGCACTTTATTTGTAACAAGAGTGCACTTGCATCACCTCCCACATCCAGCCTGCAGACACACAGATATTTCTATTGCTGAACATAAATACCTTTAAACCACAACAAACTAATTACTGACCAAAACCTGGGTTCACCTGATAGCAAAGTCATGTTTACTTTGTTTCCGATTTAGAGTTAAAATCCAATCATAAAATATTTTTCTGGACAGGTATCCTGTCAATTTCCAAAACATGACAAAGCAGAAAAGGCTACTACTTTGGGTGAGGAGGAAGAACATTTTCTACTCACTGCATTGAGTGCAAAGATTAATCGATTAATCGATTAGTTACTATTACTATTAGGGCTGCTCCCTCTTAGTCGATTAGTCGACTAATCGGCCGTTTTGGTCTTAAGTCAACTTCGATTTCTTTAGTCGATTAGTCATGTTTGATGCTTTTTTCATGCTGAATGACTCATTTCCAAGAAACGTACAAGCACATCTCTGGTAAACACAAGAATTAAAGTGGTGCTTTTGCATGACTCTTTGCGGAGAAACTCAGATTTACAGATCTGTCAATTAAATCAACTAATCGATTAGTCGATACAATTGAATGAGTGTTAGTCGACTAAGAATTTCTTCAATCGAGCACAGCCCTAATTACTATATAACTATTTTGATAATCGATTAATCAATTTGAGTCATTAAACTCAATATCTTTGAGTTGTGGACAAAACAAGACATTTGAGGACGTCGTCTTGGGCTTCGGGAAACACCGATCCACATCTTTCACCATTCTTTTGACATTTTATAGATCAAACAACTAATCGATTGATCGAGAAAATAGCCGACGGATTAATCGACTATGAAAATAATCGTTCGTTGCAGGCCTAGACCTACATACCTGCTCTCTGTCCAAACACAGAACTGACCAGATGTACCAATACTTGTAATGTGTCCGAAAACGGCCTCATTTGAAGGATGGGCAGTGTTGGTGTTAAGTTAGTGTATAGAATTAAGACAAGCTGCAGAGTTAAAAGCAGAATGTGCCGATGCCATCTGTTGATCCCTGCCTTCCTTCTTTCGCTCTCATTCCTTTGGGACCGTATATCCGTTCCGTTCAGCAGGTCTCGCTTTTTCGTTCATCCATTTTCATACAGCTCCACCACTTCTGTTCGACCGTTACACTTCTTTGTCTGCACCTTTGTTGGCCTGCAACCAGCATCTCTCTTCTTCGCGCTCCAACACCGAGTGTGAGGCCTGTGCCAGTCTCCAAGGGTATGACTACAACAAAAGAGCTTGTGAGGATGTTGTGGCGCTGGTGGCACGAACGGGAGGTGTAGTATTGCATAAATATCACCCATTAACAAAAAAGGATCGCATCACCACACATCCTCACAAAATCTGTATTGTTGGTCAGAGACTGATTTGGACATAAATACATGCATGTGACCTGTGTTGATACCCCATTTACACTGCAGCACGGAAGGGCTTTTTTTTTTTTCTTTCTTTTCTCCCCGCACAACAGAGGCCGGACACTCATTACAGCTTATCTCTGCTCTCAGTCCCGTCGGTTCGGACAGCAGGAGCTGTCGTGGATGCTAATTTGGATCATATTGCAGGTGAGGAAGAGGCGCAGTGATCTGCTAACAAGACAGAGTGATAGCTGTTTTTTTGTCGTGCAGTCAAGACAAAAAGGAGAAAAAAAAATCCAGCAGGGCAAAACAAGGTGAATGTCACTCACTGTGCTTTTGTGTGTGCATCTCAACGAGTGAGAAGAAAACTAAATGGTCTCATTTGTTTACAAAGGAGGCTATGTGGCCACAATCAGTCTGTGGCTCAGATAAGAGCAGAATGAAAAAAAAAAAAAGAGCCTCGTGTCAGCAGCCACAAAAGGACGGAGTGATTCAATCACAATGGGTATCATTTCTTTACTGTCCAATCATTTCCCCCCAACAATATCACAGCATACAATGCAAGGTGTGTGTGTGTGTGTTCATTCTTAAGCCTACACTATCTGAATTTACAGACAACATGTTTCTGATTAAAAGATAAAAACCAGCAATTGAATTCAGCTGGAAATGTCACCTTGTCCTTTCAGCTAACAGACAATGACTTTATGTCTTAGTGAAGTTCTTGAGGTCAAAATCAAAGAGAGTAGGAGTAGTAGCCTAACTTCTATACTCCTTATTTAGGACTAGTAAACATAGCTTTTGCCAAAGTAACTAGTTTCACCAATTACCTGTAACTGCTTTAGATATATTTACAGCGTTAACACACTGCTTGCAGCCACGAGTTTTTGTTTGAACAGACTGATCTCAATAAGTGGCGTATGTATGACACGCCAATTCGTATGCCATTTTCGCCGTGTTATCAAGACGCATACTCGGTTTTTAGCGTGTTTATCAACGCCGTTTGGCCTCCATTGACTTACATTACCTTGCGGTTGCGTGTGAATTTACGTCGTAGCGAGTAGTGTGAAAGGGCGAAAATCCGCGTAGGGAGGTCGGTTGGGGTGGTGGGGCGGGTCCTAAACCCAACCGGTTCTTCTTTTCCTAAACTAGGGCTGCAACTAACGATTATTCTCATAGTCGATTAATCTGTTGATTTTTTTTCCTCGACTAATCGATTAGTTGTTTGGTCTCTAAAATGTCAGAAAATGGTGAAAAACTGTGGATCAGTGTTTCCCAAAATCCCAAGACGACGTCCTCAAATGTCTTGTTTTGTCCACAACTCAAAGATATTCAGTTTACAGTCACAGAGGAGAGAAGAAACTAGAAAATATTCACATTTAAGAAGCTGGAATCAAAGAATTTTTACTTTAGTCTTAAAAAATTACTCAAACCGACTAATCGATTATCAAAATAGTTGGCGATTAATTGAAGAGCTGCCAACTAATCGATTAATCTTTGCAGCTCTATCCTAAACCCAACCCCGTTCTTCTTTTCCTAAACCCAACACGCGTGTCACCTTTCCTAAACCCAACCGTAGCTTTCTTCTTTTCCTAAACCCAACCCGTCCGCTGTATACGGTATAACACGCCACTTGGCTTTAGAAAGCGGCGTGTACGTTTACGCGGTAACGCGCCTAGTGGCGTGTGCGTTTACGTCCGCTGTATACAGCGTAGACATCCACGCGGATAGCTCAAAATGCGTACGTATGAATGAGAAATGAGAAGAAGAAAAAAAAAAAAGAGAGACATTACTCGTTTGCTCGGTGGTAGCTCATTTGTCTGCAGCAATTATACCGCATTATCAGAATCAATTTGGCAGTCCTCAGCTGACAAAACAGCGCTATCTGTGCAATTGCTGGTGCGTCTCAGCATCATCGAGTTAGATAGATAAAACTCATTTCCTGTACACTGGCGGATTGTATCTTAGCTCCATTGTGTGATGTGATTGCGTGCACGCGTTTTGTGTGCATGCGTGTGTATGTGCGTATTACCGCCCACAAAGCAAGAGATTTAGCCCATCAAAGGGAGTCCCCCTCCATCTCACCCTCCCACCGTTCTGTCTGCATGTATCTGTCCCTCTCACAATAAAAACACAGGAAGCAGAGACCGTGAGCACTTGACACAGATACGTCCTGTGGCAGATTTGATCCGAGTGCAGCTGAAATTCCCTCTTATACGCCAGCCAGGGTGTGTAAACAGTCAACCGCCGAGCGTGAACGGCTTTGTGTGCAAGTGTTTACAGTTTTATCATAAACGGAGCAATCCGGTCCGAGTTACAACCCTTACCGGTCCTCAGTACTGAACCAAAACGGCCACATCATTCAGGCTTGGGTGAAGTTTCATCACTATTGGCTCAAATGTGGCAGTTCAATCTGCTTCCTGGCTTACATATTAAGCTATTTTATCAAAACTTACCAGCGAGGCTCATATCAAAAAGGAGCATCAATAAAAGATGAGAGGATTATGTATTTAATATGCTACATACAGCTTACGTAGTATAGCGGTCATAAATAATTCACTGGGAAAAAAAAGGTATTAGATAGGGGGCCTGTGTCTCGCTGAAGCAACACTTTTCTGTCATGTTGACGCATCCCTTGACACTCTTCTCCCAAAAGAAAATTGCCCGCCGATATCATTTGGGAAAACTTCACCGGGAACAGACTTTGACGTTATGATGAATTGTGTGTATTTGGCTTGGAGGTATTGACACACTCAGCCCCCCACACACTACAACACAAACAACGGTGTTTCTCAATCATTTCTTCCCTACAATCCTGATGTATAATGAGGTAGGTTTCTGGGAGCGTGTGTCTGTGTCTGTCTGTCTGTGCATCCACATCTCAGGCCAAGCTGCTGTGTAAATAAGTGGCTGAGTGGCAGCAACTGATGAGCAGTAATGATTTGTGTTCAGTGCAGTCTTTCCCCCAGAGGGTTTCATGCAACCCCCCCCCCAACCAAGCCACCTAAACACCAAGCCAAGGAGAGAGCTGCAACCAGAGGGGCACTCTGGCCCTGAACCCATCTAATCCCCAACACAAGAATAAAGCCTGTGTGTGTGTGTTTGTGTGTGTGTGTGTGTCTGTGTGTGTTTCATGGAGCAGCACCCCATGAATGCATAAATATACAAGTAGCTGTTGTCCCCAGTCGGGGGGTGTGGGTGTGGGTGTGTGTGTACCTGTTTGACTATATTCGTGGGGTCCAAAAACCAGTATACAGTATACTTGTGGGGTCTGTACAGCCTCGTGGGGACCAAAATGCTGGTCCCCACGAGTTTGAGGGTTAAGACTTGGTTTTAGGACTAGGGTTAGAATTAGGTTATGGTTAAGGTTAGGGTAAGGGGCTAGAGAATGCATTATGTCAATGATATGTCCCCACAAAGATAGTAATACAGACGTGTGTGTGTGTGTGTGTGTGTGTGTGTGTGTGTGTGTGTGTGTGTGTGTGTGTGTGTGTGTGTGTGTGTGTGTGTGTGTGTGTGTGTGTGTGTGTGTGTGTGTGTGTGATTATTTGTAAGCAACTGTAAACTTAAAAAAAGATAAAATTATTAAAAAGATAAATAATTGTACACAATTAGGTTAAATTCAGGGTAAAGTTCATCTGCAGTTGATTGAACCAGGCAGGCTCCAAGGTAATGGCAAACCGAGGGAAGAGAGTCAATTAGTATTCCGACTGCAGTTACTGCCAGCCTAATCACTCCTGATCAAACAATTTACCTTCTTCAAGGCTGGAGGACGCGATGCTACAGTACGTGTGAGACGCTTAAGCTGTAGGAAAACAATAATACTATTAGTCACCACAAATAGTTTTCATATTTAATAGCCTCTCTCAACCAGAGCGCATCTCACTGGGTTCCCTTGTCCGCTCCGCCACGTCTCGAGTGTTTGGTTAAATTATTCATATTGCCCTCGCCCGCTGCAGGTTAGCCAAAAGGCAGGGCGCTAGTATGTAGGGCGCAGGAGCCACTTCAGCCCTTGTTTACACGCTTGTGGGGATTGTGATTTGAGTGTTCACCTGCTCGCCGTCCACAGCGGTGTCGGTTGTGCCGACATGGTCGCTGTGGATATACTTGTACGCCCAAAGCATTTAATATACATAGGATACGTGTCCTGTAGATAAACATAATAAAAAGCCGTAAATCCACACGTGGCCTGCCTACATTGAATTTGGAAATGCATGGCCGTGGCTTGCAAAGGTTCTGTGATTAAACCGAGCACTGCGGGAAAGCTGGATGTGCACACGCTGGGACCAGCTGTGGTGCGGCGATACAAGGAGCGGTCTGCCCACTGGAATTAGCTCAGAACATAAAGCATAATTATCTTCACAGGCAGGTAACAGCTCCACTTTGTGCTGCTGCTTTGAGCTACTCTGGGGAAAAAAAAAAAAGAAAAAAAAAAAATGGGGTAAACAGAACGAAAGAAGAAAATGTAGAAGACAGTGGTTTAGGAAGAAATTAAGTGATACTGTTGCAGTCTTTCAAATCTTCCACAGGCTGACAACTCATCTTCTCTTAGTTCTAGAGATGCACCGATAGACCGGCCGGTGACCGGAATTGGCCGGTTTTCACGTGCTCGGCCATGACCGGCAGCAGGTCAGTGTGACATATGCCGATTTCATGCCGGTCAACGCTACAATTAACTGACAACATAAGTTATACGAGTTACAGTTATCATGGACGCACGCTCACACACGGACGCGACAGCACGGCCTCTTTTTCCTTTCTCTCAACTTTTCCACGGTGTGAAGCGCGTGTCCCCGCTATTCTCGCACGTGTCGGGAACCTCGTGAATTAACCTGCAACATGTCAGCTGTTTGGAAATTCTTCAGCGTGTGTGTGCAGAAGATAACAAGTTTGCAATATGCAGCACCTGCAAGGAAAAAGTAGGGCGTGGAGGGACGACCCCAAAAACCAAAATCACTTTTTTTTGTTGGATATTGGATGTGAAAAGAAGGAAATGGTTCTAACATGGCACTTTAGATGTGTGTGAATTTCCCACACCAGGAGTAATTTATATAGTTCTATTTTATAGTGATCCATTATCTGTTCCAAAAATGTTCTATGTTCTGTGCTAAATGTTCTATTAAAGAAAAGATAGAAAATAAATATTTGTGTGTGCTGTAAAGTGGTTAGAAAAAATGAAATTGGAATCTGCTAAAATCGGTATCGGCTGGCCTAACTCAAAGAAAATCGCTATCGGCCTAGAAAGTTGTAATCGGTGCATCTCTATGACAATGACCATTTCCCTGAGCAGAAAAGGACAGTTGTTAGAGGTCTGTGTTATATACAGGCTATGATACAAGCCACACAATTATTACAAAGAAAAACAGGCGATACCGATATCTGGAAACAGGTCATTGAGTTGCGACAAGTTATGCGTCGCCTTCTCTGTGCATGCGTTAGCTCCATGCTGCACCAAAAAAAAAAAAAAAAAAAAAAGAATGTCAGGGCACTGGGAAAAAGGGATTTTAATGGCTTCATTTGACTCCTGACAGGACTCTGGGTTGAATCCAACTCTTCCTCTGATGGGTGGTAGGGATCCAGGGGGCACCTTTGTTTAAGCGCATACGCTCTGGCACTTTAGAGCAAAGTGAAACTATGAGAGTAATTTGGCAAAGCAGCGTGTGTGTGTGTGTGTGTGTGTGTGTGTGTGTGTTTGAGTTGTGTGTAAGTGTTGTAAGATGGGGGAGGGAGGGGGCACGGGGACTACTTTCATCCACATCCATTTGGTTTCCTGTCATGAGCACAGACAGCACAAAGGGCTAATAGAAGACCCGCTCTGATGGGGGGGGATTATGGTAATAGGCACCTAAGCAAAAACGGAGCAAAGCTAACAGTCGCTGCTGTTACTCCGCACACAAACTCGATTACAACAGCATGCCGAAAAATAGAATAGAAAATTAAGACAAATATTCACAAACATCACCTGCAGGCATGACGTTCTTGTTTTCAAGTTTCCTACTCTTTTTCAACTTGCCACATCTTCTTGTCATATGAACCTGTCTGTTCATGCCTCTGGGACTAGGATAATTAGCTCTGACGCTCAGTCTATTTTAGGGACTAGCCAAAGCGCTGGCAACTGTGCACCATCACTGCTTAATACTGTACATGAAAGGCCTGAATGAATGATGAATCCATCCATTAGCACGGGGCTTCTGGAGTGTTACAAGACGCCTGGGATCCGGGTTTTTTTCTCCCTTTTCTTTCTGCGTTCATGCAGAGGGCGGCTGTCGTGTTGAAAGGCAGGGGCGATAATTGGTCCTGGCTCTTTTGATGTGCAGACAACGCCATAATCCGTCCTAATCATATTAAAAAGGGACCCTGCTTGGCCAGCAAGGGCCATCCAGCTATAGCCAAGATATAGGTAATACTCCTTGGCTTCAATCTGAACATGCAGTAAGAAGCAACAAGCTGTCCCTCTAATTGGCTGTGATTAACACAATTGCCCTCTATTCTGGCTTTGGGTTACTTTGAATGGCCACATTACCCACAGCTGTATTGTGTTCATGTCTGACATCATCTCACGGTTAACCTTACAGCATTTATTCTTTGAATTCGGGCAAGAAAAGCCAATCAAAGAAAAAGAGATCAATCCTAAAAAAAAAAAAAGAAAAAAAAAAAAAAAAAAAAGGGGAAAGGGCTTGATGAAAAGGTTCAAAAGAGTTCTTAAAAGCGTACAGCTTGTCATGTCAGCAGGAGGACAAAAGGACTAAGACAGGAGAACGAGGCGGCCTGGGACCATGTGTCCACACCCTCGGGGCCCGGCCAATGATCTCACTGTCCTGGGAGGCCAGTATGGCATTTCCTGCCCACACCCTGGAGCTAGGCATAGGGCACACCATTAGGATGGGTGGTGGACATATGGCAGTAGTATTTTCTGTTTTGCAGGCTCGGGATTTTCCTATTGATTTTCACAGCGGTCAAATCTTTCAAATTAGTTCTTCGTCCCATTTTCTGAGAGCAAATTACCACTTGCGTTTCATGAGCTCATAGGGTGGAAGAGACATCTAACTGGCCTGATACGAGTAGTTAGCAGACATGTCATGTACATGAATGTGGATCACACTGCCTTATCAACCGTTTGACTGAAACAGCATAATATATATATATATATATATATCAACTATGGAATGCTTGTCTTTCAAAATACAGTAGTGGGCGCCCAGACAGCTCAGTTGGTAGAGCAGGCGCCCATATATAGAGGTTTAATCCGCGACGCAGCGGGCCCGGGTTCGACCCCGGCCTGCGGCCTTTGCTGCATGTCGTTCCCCCTCTCTCTCCCCTTTCATCTCTTCGTCTGTCCTGTCAAAAATAAAGGCCGAAAATGCCCAAAAAATGATCTTTAAAAAAACTATAATACAGTAGTAAAGTCCACACTTGGGCACAGAAGCTGTATCAATGTGTGTGTCTATGAGGAATACTACTGTACAAGGCTCAGGCACAGTGGTGGTGTTAATCCCCCAGCAGCCCCAGCATGTCCCTTAACTGTGAAGCATGCAAATCACAGCAGACACACACACACACACAGCATTATTATGGTGAGAAATGATTGCTCTCAAGCACATACAGGACTGTCTCAGACAATCAAGCAGAAAAGTGTTCTTCTCCTCTATGTTCTTTTTTTCTGAGATAGGCAAAAGCAGATTCGCACAGTCTTCGTAAAATAGACTTCATGTCTTGACATCTTTTAGCAGCGCTATCCACACAACAAACATTTACACTGTCAGTGGGATGGGAGTCTGGTGTAACAATCTCCCTCCCTCCCCTCCCTCCCTCCCTCCCCTCCCTCTCATGCAGGGTAACATGTTACTAGCAGTGGGTTATTACTGTTCAAGGTTTTTTTTGTGTGATTTAGCCCTGGCTTCATTCGCTGCTAAAAATACCCATTTTGCTTAATCTGAAGGGATAAAAAAAAAGAAAAAATACTAAGACATTTATTGTAGATTTTTTTTCAGGACAGATTCTCTATGATAATTTAACAGCAAATTTGATATATTTACTATTTATAAAGAGCTGGATGCCCATAAATACACCATGTCGTTTATTGTATAACTCTAATCCAGCCAGAGAGTGCCTTGGTAACTGCCGCACTGCTGTACAATAAATCTGTGTCGAGCCGTTGAGCCGACAAGCACACGAGGTTGCAACGTTTCAGACGTGGTCAACTTCTGTCAGAAGTCATATTTATTGGCATTAAATCATGTAAAAAGATGCTTGTCTTCCAAATCGCTGTTAAGTCCCTGTTTGGCTGAGATACGACATAAGAATCCATGCGTGGTCTCGCTTTTGTGTATCTTTGGTTTTTAATTCAACTATGGAAAATACATTAAATGCATTGTGATAATAAGGATTAAAAAAAAAAAAAAAAAAAAGAATGGTATAAATTATGAGATTATAATTAATTTACAGACAACATTCTAATTACGCATAGATTAGCTTTTAATTCACGTGAGCATTGTCAGTGTTTTTTTTTTTATCAACTATGGCGCCCACTTTGTCCTGATCCCAAATGTAATCTTCCAATCACACAGGCGTGTGTGTGTGTGTGTGTGTGTGTGTGTGTGTGTGTGTGTGTGTGTGTGTGTGTGTGTGTGTGTGACTCAGAAGAGGAGGGAGGAGGGAGGGGGGAGTGGTGCTTTGGCATTGTTGTAGGAATCAAATAGCGTTGCCATGGTGACCATCTTGCAGTAGCAGCCTCTTTGCAGTAACCAGAGAGTAAAGACCCCTAGAGACCCCCCCACCCCCTCCCCCTCACCCCTTCTAGCCTCCGGCGCATTTGTGGAGGGGTTGCAGGCATCCAACTGTGGGTGTCTGGCATTGGTGAAGGGGGTGTCCTTTGAACAGACACATGCACAAGCAACCAATAGACCCTCTGTCCATTTGTAAGCCCTCGTCATCTCAAAAAAAAAACGAGTTTCAATTTTCATCTCCCGAGTTTGCTTTCAAACATTAGAGTCCAACACAATGAGCCAAAAACAAGAGCTGGAGCCTGTTGATGGACATTTGGAGAGCTAGAGGACAGAGAGAGCTGACTGTTTGAGCGCAAAATAACACACACACACACACACACACACACACACACACACACACACACACACACACACACACACACACACACACACACACACACACACACACCCCCTCCTCTGCCTAACACAGGTGGGTATTGTCTGCAGCGTGGGGCGCCCCTGGCAGCCAGCCAGCTCGACTCAGTCACTGGGCTAGTCCCGCTTCAGTTGACTGGCTGCGCAGGTCCACCATGCCAGTCCAAACTCTCACTCCAAAAGCAGCTTTGTTTTGTTCGTTTCCTTTCCATCAGAGCTCGATTGTGAATTTTTTTTTTTTTAAGGCTTGACTTTGTTCTCAGGTCAAAAATAGAAAAAGGAAATCCACGATGATCTTGATGCAAAAACGTCTTTCAACACGTGCCAACACGGCCGAGAGCACGTTTGTTACGTCTGACAAAATAACCATACATCTCTATGCGCAATTACATTTTCGACAATAGCCCCGGAGTGGAATTTCTACAACTGTAGATTTCCTTCCAGACTTGTGCTCAGACTGGTAACCTGGGTAGACTGCCATGCTCCCCCCACCCCCTGCCCCACCAAAGGAGTCCCGTTGGATCTTTTGATTCACCAGGCAACAGAAAGAACTCTTCAACGCCCTTTGTTCCCTTGTGGCAATGTCAGGTCAGTTGAAACAGAAGACAAATGTTCAGCAAAGGAGAATGTAGGGATGGTGACACAAAAAGGAGCTAAACTGGCCACTGGTTAACCCGTTAGAAGATCCTAGCTGTTCTACTTTGTGGAACAGATTATCCTTTTAAAAATTTTTTTTAAAAAAAGCAAATTTAAACAGCAAAAATGTTATGTATAAATGATCCAATTATTTGGATACATTAGTTTCTCTAGAAATATATTTTTGGATATGGAAGGACCGGAACTGTACATGTGAGAGGACTGTGTCTATGTCAGAGAAATCCAAAAGTTAATGAAATGAACATGTCAGAGGTGCATTAAACCACGGTGTAGACCTATATGTGGTTTCAGAGTCAGCGAGGACACACAGATACACGTGTGACTATGCTAACAAGCAATATAAAATGCAAAAACAACCGTCCGCTACAGCAAAATCTAATTGCATCCATCTAATTGTGTGTGGAAAGCCGTTGGTGTGATGAGTGTGCATATATTCATCTAACAGTCACTTCTGAGATAAAAGTCTGCTATTGCTTTTGCTAATGAAGATGTTTTGGCAAACTTTTTCCATCATGAAAGCAAAAGGATGCTTTATCAAATATATCATCTGTAAAAGACTGTCCATTTTTAAAATACTTTCTTCAAGGGAAATGATTGTAATTGTACCTAAATAAGTAGGGCTGTGTATTGGCAAGAATCTGGCGATGAAATACGTATCGCGATACATGGGTCACGATTCAATATATTGCAATATATTTCGATACTGTGCGTAAGGAGATATATCGGGATTTTGAAAGTATCATTTTAGAAAAACTAATATTTAAAAAAAAAAAAAAGACATGATGTTCATAAAAATCAAAGAAGATTACTTTTGGTAAACAATTCAGTACACAGAAAATCAAATTTCCAGTTTGGGATGGTGGTTCACAGGTTCTTAGTGAGCTAATGGTTATATGCTGAAGTAGGCCAAAGGTCAGCCATAGCAGAGCCTGTCTATGGAGAGCCTGTTCACTCCCTATCTCACTCCCTATTAGCCCCATTGTACCAACCCGGAATTTTCCCGAGAGTGGAAGTTCTCCCCTTATTAGACATTCTCTGGCCATAGCTACACTGTTAGCTTTTAGCAAAAAGTCAGGCACTGTTAGGCAAGGACACTAGTGGTGCGTCTCAGCATAGCCATCTAGCAGTAGGAGGTTTAAACACTACATAAACGTGAACCACTGTCTTACATAAATATGTTGGAATGTTTAAAAAAATATATATTTTTTTAAAAAAAAAAAAAAAGAAAATCGATATTGCCTTTTTGAAAATCGATACAGTACTGCAAAAAAAAATATCGCGATACTCAAGTGTATCGATTTTTTCGTACACCCCTATAAATAAGTGTAATATAATGTTTCCAAAAGGCAAATATGGGGTTTGAAAATGTAAAAATGCTTACAAACACCACTCCGATCTCAGCAAATAAACTCAAAACAAATCAGGGAAATATAAATAGGTGTCTAAGGACCTTAGCACGGATTTATTACTGAACCCAAAGACCTGCAAGCTGTAGCTCACGAGCCGCAGGGTCTTTGTACAGAGAGGTTATTGATGGAGGAATTGATTAGCCGTCCAATTTTAAAAACGTAAAAAAGGCAGTCAGACCATCATTTCAGATCAATCAACAGGGCTCAATGTCAGTCTATAATGTGTAGCGGTATGTGACCAACATGGTGATAACACAAGCGGCTACATGCGTGTTCAAGACGCTTCAGGCTGAAGTCAGTGATGCAGTAGTAACCAGTGAAAAGAAAGGAAGGGGGGGGGGAAATGATGGCATTTAATAATGGTTTTCTTTAGATAACACTTAAAAAGCAAATAACTTTTAGTTTATTGTGTTTATTATGCTCTAAAATGGTCCGTGGAGGTAAAGTTTGAAGTTGTAGGAGTAACAGCAGTGACGTTCAGCGGGGGAGTAGGAGTGCGACAAGGAGATGGAAAAGCTTTTTCTTCCCTCAACTCATCAAAAGAGAGAAGGAAGAAAAGAAAAAAAAAAAAAAACACTCTGGAGGGCATTTGGAGGTTTTTTTTTTTTTTTCTTCTTTCTTCACTTTAATTACAGGCCTGTTGTCAGACAGATCTCTCTCCAAGAGCTATAAATTGGAGGGAGGTGGTTGGAATAGAGACTGAGCAACTCTTTCCCAGTCTCCAAGTCTCTTTCACTTTCCACCTCCCAAAACACGCAAAAAGCCAAAGCGTGCAAGAAAGCCGTGCACACGCGCTATGACTTGAAACATTTTCTCGTCGTGCAAAGAATGCAAGCGGCACAACAGATGTGACACAACGCAAACAACAGAGCTACTTCTACACACTCAAAGGGTTAATATCGGTTCGCCAAATGAGCTCATCTCACACATTCACCCACACAACAAGATACTCCAATAATCAACACAAATTAAAAACACATTGTACCTTTCAGTAGCTCAAAACACAATGACCAATTGAGAGTGCGTATCCACATGCACAAACACCTACCCATCTACAGATCATGAAAAATAGGCATGATAGCAAAACGAAAACAAATAAATAAGCAGAAAACAGCCAATTAGATCTCATCCTCCCCATGAAAGCAAACAAACGCTCTTGTCTTTCAGCCTGACACGGCTCTCATCAAGACAAATGTCCAGGCTCCTGTGCAACATTTGCCCCACGGGACCCTCTGTGCTCTTCTCTTCCCTCAAATAAGGCTGGAAAATGAATAACAAAATAGCCAACAATGTTGCAATTGTGTTTCCACAATTCATGTTTAACAGCAGAGTAACAGTATGTGTCAGTTACATTTTTCAATTACCATAGACATCCTGGTGTGGTTTAACAATTTCATCCATTACATGTGTCCAGTGACAGACTGATCTCAATAAGCGGCGTATGTATGACACGCCAATTCTTATGCCATTTTTGACGTGTTATCAAGACGCATAATCGCTTTTTAGCGTGTTTATCGACGCCGTTTGGCCTCCATTGATTTACGTTACCTTGCAATTGCGTGTCAATTCACGCGAGTAGTATGAAAAAAAAATTGTAACACAATTGGTGGTGGATGGGTCAAACAACACAGGACTTTCACCCGGGAGACCGGGGACCGTGTCCTACGCGTCACGTTTCCTAAACCCAACCGTCGCTTTCTTCTTTTCCTAAACGCAACCGTCCAAAAAGCGATTATGTCTGCGTCTTGATAACACGCCAAAATGGCATACGAATTGGCGTGTCACGCATACGCTACTTATTGAGATCAGTCTGCAGCCCGTCCGCTGTATACGGTGAGGCGGACAGCTGCTCGAAAAATGCAACGTGCTGTATACGGCGTAGACATAGACGCGGATAGCTCATAACGCGTACAGATAACACGCCACTTGGCTTTAGAAAGTGGCGTGTGTGTTCACGCGAAGTCATGATGTCACGTTGCCAGGGACATCTTATGTGTACGAATGATATTAAGGTCAATATGGAAAGGCAGCTATAATGGGAAAGAAGAACATAAAGCTCATGTGAGCTATTTACACACGCAAAGACTGGAAAAGAATAGATGGACCCAACATTGGGGAGGAATTGCTGTGTGATTTAGTGTATTATTTGCCTTGGGTATAGCTACACCTCAAATTAATTAGTAATTTGACGTTATTTTAACTTTGTAAGTAGAGAAAAGAATAAAAGTAAGAGTGTGGTGATGACAAGACTGCTAAACTGGTGCTGCTTTAAGAGGTAATACATTAAAAAGGTGCCCAATATCAAGAAAATCCACAAAAATCCTGATTTTTTTCTTCCAATAATCATGCAGACCAATCTAAACAGTTACTTCTGCAGGTGTAACTGTTAACGGTTTGTGACAAGAGAAGAAAAATCAGCAGCGCTTTTAATCTTATTAACAATCTTCTGACACGGTTGTCAAAATGTCAACATTTCAGACAAACCGTTCCAGGTTTATATGCAAAATTATGGCACATATCTGCTAAACTGGTAGGGGGCATTTTGGAGTCCATCACAAGATTAGGGTAGAAACAGCGTGGCACAGTTCATCCCCTTCAATGCACCGTCTGCCGCTGCAGTAGGTCCCAAACCACCAAGCTGCCAGCCTGTTTCTACGCATGCATGATGATGGGTGACACTGAAAGCCAAAGGCCCTGTCGCACCATTACAGCCATTGTCTGGGAGATTAGACAAAAGTTAACTTGTGAGCCCACACAACCAACACTCGAAATGAACGAATGGATGAATTAATGCTTTATTTCGAACATTTTAAAATAATGAATTAAAAAAAACACAGAAACAAACAAACTATACATTTAACATGTCCGAAAAGGAATAGGAAGAAGCAAAAGCTTATTTAATCCTACCCCCTTATCCACTACTATGTAATAATCATCATGAATAGGTAAATGTTTGCATCATAAAGTATTTATATCATATTTAACACGTTCTTTACAATTTCCTACAAGTATATTTACCCACCACAAGGTAAAGACAGTTTTCTTATGTATATATTGACCATAAAAAACAAATAATGTAAGTAACCAAATAAATAAATCTGATAGTCAAAACCCTTTCTCCTCCCTGTATTTTGTAAAAAAAATTTAAATAAAAAACTGGTTCGTACTTGGATATTGCTCCAACGATGTACTCAATCTGTTCCGCAATTTCACTCCACATATAGAAACACAAAAAGTCTTTGTGTTATACACACTTGAATCTCAGGCAAACGAAGAGGGTTTCCAACATGTCAACTCTCTGGCCTTTGTCAGTGTGAATGCGGAAATGTCTGGGCATGCATTTTTGACAAGGAAGCTTTTTCTTAAGTTTTTTTGAAGTTCAAAACCAATTCAGTTGGTTTTTACTCAGTCAGGTGGCTATAATCAAGCCTGGGCTAGACGGTAACCTGGCTTTGCATGTACATGCTACCCATACTAATCAAACACATTTTCTGTTCATGTGTGACATTTTGTGGTTCTATGGTCTTTTGCCTTACTTGCAGCCCTTTTACCTCTCTTCTTCCTCACCTTCTTTTTCATATGGAGAAGCCAGCACATAAAAAGCCAACACCCTACTTAGAACAACCTGTTAGCCTGCAGCTACTGTGTTGTAGTAAAGAAGGTGACAAGCCTTCCACTTTCCCAGTACATCCACATTTGCATAGCTTCTCCTGATTCGTTGTACCCCCAGTCACATCCTCAATACCACCAGCCCAGCTATCCCAAGTCTAATGTTGTAAAGGTGTGGAAAGCACCCAGTGTCACCATGTCTCCCCTTTTCCACCAACAGACTGGTGTGATATCCTCATTTTGGCGCGGTACCTTTGACACGTCGTGTTGTTCCCTGCCGTGAAATCTGTTTGTCTGCTGGCTTTACCAGCTAAAAATGTCCCACCGTGCAAACACATGTGTCACATCCCTTCCCCTACCCCTACACTCTCCCTTGTGGCTTGGGGTCCCCAATTCCTCATGCATGATCATTTGCATCTCATTACCCGCTGTTAAACAAACACTGTGTATGGTGGGGCAGTGTGTATGGTGTACTAGTCTAATTTCTGTGCTCAAAAGTGTCATATCTGAGAGCAAATTGCACATAGGGTTGTGTGCACAGGCAACTCTACCTGTGTCAAACGAGGGTTAAAGCACCTGCTGCGCCATTGATTACGATGTCCGACTGCGGGTGTAATCGGGGTGGTGCAGGATGGGTGTGCTCGTGGCATTTCCTCGCTTGAGTCAAGACCCCGTCTCCAATTTCAAAATCTGACTTTTACCTGGGTGCGTTCTTTGTCTTTCCGTAGCTTGAATGCGCTCTATGAAAACTGGCAGACAGACATAGCCATGAACACACCACGCAATGATGAAAGCATGAGACACATGAACATATGTTCAGCGGCTTCACATCCTTGACAGTGCTCCCAACAAGGTCACCTGAGGAGACGTTCGAAGGGATCCCCTCCTGCCTTCTCCCTCCTCACCCAATGTTCAATCAAGGAATTGGTGTTGGACATTGTCCAGAGGACCAGTGAGACAAGGATAGCAGGAAAGCGTGGCGGAACATGGCTGTCTCTATAATAATGCCGGGTGTGTAATATCCAGCTTAACTAAAATGAGTTGGGTAAAACATGGCAGGCATTGTGGATGCCACAAGGGAGCCATCCTGGCATCGGCATGCTGCATGCCGGTTACACGCTAGACAATGAGAAAAGGCAGAATGCCGTGTGTGTGTGTGTGTGTGTGTGTGTGTGTGTGTGTGTGTGTGTGTGTGTGTGTGTGTGTGGGGATAATCCACCCTACGCACAAATAACGCTGCCCCACTGGCTTCCGGGGCCTTCCTTTTGTTGACAGGGGCCACAATGTCGCTCAATAGCCGACCTGACAACCACGGCAAATCACCGCGACGGAGCCGAGTGTCAAGAGGAAGTGGGTTTGTTTGCTTATTGAGCTGGAGCATGCAAGGAGGGAGGGAATGTGTGAAAAGGAAAGAAAAAGGAGCGGATGGGGAGGTACAGTACAATAGAATGGGGTAGTATGCTAGGAGTACATACAAGTAGAATAAATCTACTAGCAAACAAACAAACAAAGAGGATTAGGGATAGTACAGGGGGTGGGAGGGGGGGGGTTCTGTAACTCAGTTGGGAGTTTGGGATCCAGAAGAAATCACAAGGGCAATCAAATCTCCACCGTGAGGTGGCGATGATCTGAAAAAGGAGCTGTGAGGAGGCGGCAGCTCCTGGTGAGCCTTGCCAGTACCCAGGGAGATGTCTCCGACACTGTTTGTACAAGCTGTCTGTGCGTGCGAGTGGGCGCATATGTGCTTAAGAACAAGGACCGCGGATTTCACTGCCGCACGGTCGGGAGCCCCACGTTTCATTTCCTGTGATGCGAAAAAAAAAAACTCTCTCTCTCTCTCTCACCTGTAAGAGGAGGAACAGCAGAATGGAGGAGTCTCCCATGCAGACCAGTCCGCACTCTCTTTTGGGGGAATTTCTTTGTCTCCACCTGTCACACACAGCCGTCAGTTGAGGTCCCTGAGGGAAAGGGATGGGGGGTGGGGGTGCAAAGCCCAACGGGACCCTTATGCACTCTTAGCGGAGAAAGGCTAATCACTTTACAAGAGTGTCAAGACATCCAAATGCCCATGATGGAGCAGTAATGACTGCCATGATCGCGGACATAAAACCTTTTTGTGCTTACAATAATTGTGATGGTGTCGTGCCATCGAGAGAAGACCAGAATCAATAAGAGCAGAGTGACGTAATTACAGATGAGCTGGCTGGATTCCGCAGGCTGCTGCTCTTAACTGTCTGGCTGTTATGGCACCCCCCTTACACAGTCAATTAACCAGATTCATTAACCAGCCGATATGGCTTGTTCAGAATCAATTTGGCCCCCGTCTTCCTGTGGCCGTTTCGAGCCAAATAAAACCAGCGCGTTGAAAAAGCTGACACTAATCACACATAAATAAATGGCATACCATTAGGTGGATATTTCATGGTCTATGTCAAACCGTTCATTTTCTCATTTCCTATCCGTTGCTTTTTTCAGTGCAAGTAGGTAAAAAAAACAAAAAAACACTTGCATCACACCTGAAGAGGGCCCATGTAAAGCCTGAATATATATATATATATACACACACACACACACACACACACACACAAATATATATATATGTTTTCCAATATAACTACTTTCAACGTGTGAACAAAAAAAACAATGTTGGATGTATGGTAACATGTGGTCTTGCTTAACCAGGAAGTTGGTCACATATTTTTCAGTCCCTCCAGGTAAACGCAATTATGCGATCGCGTTTAACTGGATCGATTTCATAATGCCCGCATTTTCAAAAAAATTGCAAAAAAAAACAAACACATATCTTAGCAGAAAGTTGAAATAGGTTGTGTTTACTTCACACAAGAGCAGCCATTTCCCCGTTGCCATGGGAACGTTCTGAAGTGATGTAATTACGCGACGTGATCATCATCGAAAAGCAGGGTGTTGGGGGGGGAATCGGTTTTTTTTCTCTTTCATCAAACCGCAGTTTTTGCAAGTTCCCGCAATTTTTGCAAGTTCTCGGAATTTCATCGCATAAAATTGCATAAATATCTCGCATATTCCATCACATTTTTTAAGAAAACGTGCTGCATAATCAAGGATTGATCAGAAAAAAACTCCCATACTAGGTTTAAGGAAGGACCTCAGTAATAGCACGATTTATTATGTCAGGGTAAAAGGACACTATCTCCTACTTCCACCCTCTAGCCTCCACTCCTTCCTCTGTAGGCATTTTGAAACTTGGCAGCTAAGACTGTGATGATGGAGCCTCTCCAGGCAGTAATGTGATGGTGGGAGACACTTCCAATTTGATAAGCATTTATCACCCCTCGTATCCTCTGCTCCTTCTCAGCACATTCACAGGATTCACTGAATGGGATAGTGGGATGGGACACATGGCTAAAATTACCTTTGAAATATATTAAAAGCATTTTTTTCAAAACAGAATAGTAAATAGTACAGTTTTAAGAATGAAAAAAACAAGTAGCACAATCAGTAGACCTGTGAAGGTTACAAGGGTAATGTGCTAATGCAATAACACCCAGATTTGAAGCATCACATTACAGTAACTCCGATTGTGCACCAGTGCAATCTGTTTAGCCGATATTACCTTGTTAGGGCTTAGAACAATCCTTTTTGAGGATTAAGTCGAGGCCTGTGGAATAGCATTAAACTTGGCCTACAGGAGCACAGCTCCACAGTGCAGACGGATAGAGTGGGGTCGGATAGAAACAGCAGCAGATGATAATAAAAGAAGGGTAAACCCGTGCCATTTCTCTGAACTCCATTCCACACTGGCCTGCGGGGCTGAGGCAGACTGCTTGCGTTATGCTGCCATCAGGATAGAAACGCCGCCGGGCCAGCCAACCTTGTGACACTACATATGGCCAGTCTTTGTGCACAACAGGACACGCAACTGGCCTACATGTGAGCCGTTCTAAGCAAGTCAACTAAGCCAACATGCTCAGGTTCTTGTTTCCCTTTGAATAGTAACAGGGTCACCTCAATAGCCCCACACCACCGGCATCCTATATTTAACCTGCTGCTAGCCGGCGGCCAATAACATATTAATATAACTCTGTTGAAAGCCGATTTGCTTAGGTGTTAAACTGATCCTCTGAGAGGCTGTTTGGTTTTCGTGTGACATCAAGGTGACTTACAGTCGTCCAGGAGGATTCATGCAAAGGCTAGGTCGACAAGAAAGAGTGGAAGTGGTCGAGATACAGGCATTGCCCCATTTGACACGCTGGCCAGTCCAACCTTCCACTGTCCACCACTTCTAACCCATAATTAACGTCATTGCCTGCTCATGCTTAAATATCAAAAGCTAAGCTGAAAGCGCATATAAAAAGGGCATATTTAACTAAGTAAGAGGCTCCACTGCTTGGGATTGACAGCGATTGTGGCCCCACTGGTGTGTTCTTGGATAAGGGATAAGAGCAGACCGATGCAGAGATGGTAAGAACTGAGAGATTAAAAGTTTCCAGAACATTTTCAGACGAAAGCCTTAAAATAAACTCGCTTTGCTTGGAGATCAAAAGGGGATTGGCTCAAGTAGTCTACTAAAGCTGAAGATGTATGGCGTTTGTATGGAATTTGCTTTTAATTCAACCTTTGAGGGTTGGCAAGGACAAGCACATTTTTTTCATGCTAATTAAATATGACACACACACACACACACACACACCAACAGTTGTTCATGAAGTAATCAGGTGTGAAACGGTATATCTGATATGGTCTGAGGCTTTTCACAATCTCTGCAGATGCAACAACAACAACATGCATAGAGCAGGCACAGCAGTAGCACAAGAGGCAGTGCCCCTCCACTGTGCCAAGATAGCCTTCTCTCTTACACACACACACACACACACACACACACACACACACACACACACACACACACACACACACACACACACACACACACACACACACACACACACACACACACACACACACACACACACACACACAGAATGCTTAACAGTAATGTCCTCCATTATTATAGCTGTAAACATCAACCTACATCCTGCTAGCCATGGAAACATCACGCCCATTATCCTCTCCTACGACAGAGACAATGGTGCACGGGAGGGGAGCAAGGATCGAGCATCCTATTTTCTGGCAGCCTATTACAAGGGACTGTTTGGAGCTTGATGATGAATAAATCATTTCAATATGGCTTTTGTAGAAGGGGCAATTAGACGCTGCAGCTTGAGGCTAATCAAATCCAAGACTCCCTTCTCCTTCCTTGGCATCCATTATAATGGGCGGAGGGCGGAGGGGTGAAGATGAGACGCTAAACATTAGTGGCCTCTGCCTTCGTGCAGCCACAGTGCAAGTCAGTTCTTCCTATTGCCAGATTTGTTTACACAAGGTCTGTGGTGCGAGTGGGCCCTGCAGTGCATGTGTGTTATTGAAGTAGCGCTCATTCAAGGTTCAGACAAACAAGAAAAACACTATTGTTAGCACAAAGAGTTGGGACAGATAGTGGTCAGGATCTTGAGCAAACAAGGGTTGCTGCTGCAACTAAATCCCAACCTGAGATTGCAGGCTTGGCTACAGAAATCACTATAGATCATCCCTTTAAGTGGGCACACTGGTGTCCAGGCTTTGCTACGACCCAGTTGGTGAAGTTGTGCAGCTGTCATAATGGGTTTCATCAGCAAGGACACTTGTCAAGGCTTAACTAAACCTGAACTCGCTAGCTTTCACAAAAGTGACACAGAATCAGAAAACACAAAAAGTAATCATGGTGTGACATTTACTGATATGCAAAATGTATATCTATAGTATATGACTTGGTAAACAATGGGCTACCCACACAGAGAAGGAGGTCCATTTATCCAAATTTACGGGCGACGAATGCCAACTATGACTAGGCTTAGGCGATCTCTAACATTTTCAAATCATTCAATCGTGGTTACTAAAGCTCGCAGATAGGCGATCTGATCGTCAGTCTGACAGGCTACATTGAACACGTCATTGGACATTACGTTGTGGTAAGCAGAGCGGCTTTCACCATAATCGATGAAACCGGCCACACCGGCGCGGCTGTCCTGCCTCCCGATTGGCTGACGTGCTGACATGCTTGGGTCTTGATAGCGCCTTGCTTCGGTAGCTCGCCGCAGTTACTTTTGTCATATTCTTCATTACAGCGGCTAATTATCCACTTTACATTTCAACCTAACGTTACACTAGTTTACTCAAGCACTCATAGCGATCTCCTTTTAGTGACTTTCTGGCTAATCCCACAGTTGTTAACACGCTGTTAGCTCCGTTAGCTACTTCCGTTTAGCAGTTAGCGGAGGGTTCTCTCCCTCTCCGGCTCTCTTGGCATTTCTTTAAACCAATCGCAATCGTCTTGGCGGCGCTAAGTGCCAGACGGAGCCACGGCGCGTCTGCATTATAGCCTCGGGAAGAAAATTGTTTTGGTGGAACACGTGTACGATCAAAGGTCAGATTGGACAGATAGCCTAGCTGGCTGTCTGGATTTACCCTGCAGAGATCGGAGGAGCGGTTAACCATAGTCCTCATAAATCCACCAGGGAGTTTCAAAATTTCAACACAAAGAAAGCGGAAGGTACCGGACATCCGGCCGAAAAGAGGGAAATCCGGCGGAATTCCCGGCGGCAACGGAGCTATCCCGGAAGCGGAACGTCGTGGATATAGACTAGCACGAGCCTAGCTATTACCCATGTTAACTGGTAACTATGTACGCAAGTGAACCCGTGGATTAGAAGCTCCTCCTGACCAGACGGTGATAGACTAATGCCAAGCACAAATCCTGCAGTAGGTACACACAAAAACTCCCCATAGGACACAGACAGGCATGAGGAAGCACACACATACACAGCCCGACAAAAACAGTGTCAGTGCCTGCATTCCTTCCCCATCTGTCACTCATTTAACTTTATACTATCTCACATCCCCCTAAAGTAAAAAAAAAAAAAGAATCTAACTATCAAAATGAAAAAAGTGTCTGACTGTCAGTGTTCCCCAACTTACACCAGCCTGAAGCCGACTGGTGTTGATCTCCCACTCGAGTCAAAGCTTCCACAAAAGCCCATCTACTGTCTCCTTCACTGTCTGCCTCTTCCCGTCTCTCGGCCCTCAGATAACTGGGAGGGTTGGCGCTCATGCCGGCTCAGTAAGCCAAAAAAGGGAGGCGATTGGCATTAATAATCCCGAGCATCATCAATAAATCAGGGAGCCAGTACTTTAAGAGGGCAGCTGATGGTCCGTTCACAATCCCCCCCAGATCAACCTAATTCAGCATGCTGTGAACGATGCAGGAAGATGGAGGGAGGGGGGGGAGACAGAGAAACAGCCAGTCTTTGGGGATGAGGACAGTTGGGGAGGTGGGATGTTGGTTTATCACTGGCCAAGATATACAGTATATATATACACACACTGTATACTGTAGAGGACACAAGACCAAGGGATGCATGAGAACAATACATTCTAGTTTGCTTGACCACTAGCTAGTGAGGGAAGCTCAATGTTGAGGACTGATGGGAGTCTACACTCTCTGCTAAACTATTTCAACTGCTCATATAAAATGAATTGTGTGTTAGTAGGCAGTATATTCTGTATGTCTGTGTGTATTATCATCACCACACAAGCCCCCGCTAACACTCACACCACCACCACAAGCCCCTCCACCCTAACATACACACACTCATGCTGAATTCCTAAGCAGGGGAGTCTGCCCGCCCTGCACCAAGGGAGTGAATTATTTATCATAGGCCCTTTGCAGCGTGTCAGCGGCTCCGCGGGATGAAATGATATTTATGGAGCCCCCTGGGCAAGGGTGGGGAGGACAGAGGGAGAGACAGAATTAGGGGTAGGCTTGGGGGAAGAAGGGGCAAAGGTACTGAACACACATGTGTATGTATAGGGGTTATATAGGGTTACCTGTGTGTGTGTGTGTGTGTGTGTGTGTGTGTGTGTGTGTGTGTGTGTGTGTGTGTGTGTGTGTGTGTGTGTGTGTGTGTGTGTGTGTGTGTGTGTGTAACACAGAAGGTGACTAATTGTGAAGGAGAATGGTTGAGTTGAGGGAAAAAGAGAAGCAGTAGAGATAACAGACCGAGGCAAATGTATTCTAGGAAGTGTCATGATAAGGGTACAGGGGATGGGGATGTAACGACAGGGGTACCGGCTGGCACCCTACTATATTATACATTTTAGACTCCTATGAGTAAGCATGGATTTAGGGATGCTGTGTAGTGCCCATTAAGTCAGATGGCACTGGTAGTCATGAGCAATGGTACAGTTTCTTGTAAGGGGAATTTTCAGGGCCATGTTTATCTTAATTATTTGTTCTATGGTTGCATGTCAATGTGAAACACACTAAATCACACGTTCCCAAAATGTAGTAGTTAGTTTAACTAACATATAGAGGGGGGGGGGGAGACAGAGGGGGAAGTCACGCGACAGACGTCCTGGGTTTGATTCGAAGACCAGGGGTCTCAGACAATATGTACAAGCCTGAGCCAAATGCACCAGCAGGACACCCCGGCATTGTATCTTTTCCAGTATGATGCAGGGATAATCTAAACAGCACTGTAAGCTGTGAACCAGACTCGAACCCATAAGCCATGAGCACACAATACCCAACCCACACAGCTCACTCAAAACCACAGAATGCGCCGCAAGCGAAAAATTTATTTAGCAAGGGGACAGAGAAAAGGAAGGCAAGCAGAAATATTATGCAAGACAGGGAGAGCTAACTTACTAAAGGCTTGAGGGGAAAAAAGATAAGCAGAATGGCAGTGGAACATGAATGAGTTACTCCAAAACAATTACAAAATCAGCTCTATTTGGTAGGCTAACTCTGGAAGGGAGTTGGGAGAAGGTAGTTTGTCCCTTTCTGCCCCCACGCCAAGATCACTTTCTCCACAAGTCAGAAAGTCCTAACAAGACCAATTGGCTTTCAAAATGGTGTCGGGTTTCTCTGCACCACAGCCTGCTGTGGCAGAGATCATTGTGGCGAGATGGGGGGAGAGCTGCAGAGACAGACAAGGGTGAGCAGCAGGAGGGAAATCGGTATCAGGCATGAGTGGAGCTGGGCCACAAGCGGTTTCCTTCGAAAGGAAATGAGCTGGCGAGTCTAGTAAACAGCTTCACCACTGGTCCCCTTGTAGCCCAGGGGCTGCAGCAACACATCAGGTGGTGAGGAGGTCAAAACAAATAAAAAAATAAAAATGGGTGAGGACACCAGCTCCATTTCTCTCACCTTGTCTCTCTGTGACATGTGCTTTCTTATCACTTAATAACCCCCTTGGTTCTCTGTTCTTATTCCTCCCGTTCTTTCTCACCATGCCTGTCTGCATCCCTATCCATCACCCCTCCCCTCTCATCCCTCCCTTTCTGGTGGCAGATTGGCTACACAGACCTGAACGTGCTCACAGTCACTCGCGAGGAGGGGTGAAAGGTCATTTGATCGCACTGGGGATTTACTTCCATCATTAGGATGTAAATGGATGTCAGCGAGAAAGGATAGAATTGGCATCTGCGTGTGTGTGTGTGCAAGAGCATAATACACGTGTGTTGGCAGTGTCTTCCATCCGTGAGGGTGAGACGTCATGGCATTGCGAACAGCAGTGGGAGTAATGGGATTCAGTTAATGACAAAATTAATTGTGGGTCTGACAGCGGCTGCTGATATGGTTGCTCTCTCTCGCTCTGTGTATATACTGTATGTGCGTATTTGTGTGTGTTTGCCCGCGTGTGTGTTTGCCCGTGTGTGTGTGTGTTTGCCTGTGTGTGTGTGTGTGTGTGTGTGTGTGTGTGTGTGTGTGTGTGTGTGTGTGTGTGTGTGTGTGTGTGTGTGTGTGTGTGTGTGTGTGTGTGTGTATATTAGCCTAGCCAAGGAGAGGATGGTTCTGGGTGATAATACTCTCTACTGCCTTTGATAGCTTAGAAGGCAGAGAAGAGAGAGGGAGGGAGGGCAGGAGAGGGAAAGCAAAGGGAGAGCAAGAGAGACACATAAAAGGTGCAGCCAGGAGAGAGAGAGAGAGAGAGAGAGAGAGAGAGAGAGAGAGATTAAGAGAGTGGGACACAGTGTGTACATGCATGCCTGTGAGAGGCTGAGCACTGATAGCGCCTGTGGGATGAGTCGGTGGGTGACAGACATGCTAGAATTCGCCACCATGCCACGGATGATAATGCAACCCAACAGCAGGAATGTCTAGAATAACAACAACAGCCACTGCCTGTATCACTAACTGGACCTACTGGATGGGAGGTCTGGAAGGTAACAATGGCAGAAGGGTGAGGCCTACATCCTTGTTTAGTTTGGTTAACGTAGAGTGTTTTTATGCATTAGTCTAATTAATATATATAAATAAAAGAAAATATATATATATATATAAAAGAAATATAAATAAAATATAGTCTTCTCTGAATACTCCTTTCTTATTTCGACCCATAAATGTACACAGAGTTCAGATGTTTCTGGATGAAAAGGCTGCTCTTCCACAACTTTAACAATCCCACTTCATTCATTCATTCCGAGCTGTAAATCAAAACGGTCTGGTCTATTCTGTTTTTTCTGCTGCAGCTTTAACTGCGCTGTTTGTATAGTTTTAAATAAACTAAATCAAATGAACGTTTGACAGGGTACATCCTGACACACTGGCTTTGACGATTTGATCAAAACAATTATGTAATATTATAAGTTCAGTTGTTTTATGGTTATCCAAAAGGGTACATAAAATGGAACAATTTTTTTAATTGTTCGCAGGTGCCATCTGGCAACAACCAGCATTCCTGTCAACATAATTGTCATCCATCCTGTCAGAATTATAGGCACGGCCAAGCCATAACTCATCTCAATGAGCTCTAAATAAAAGCATGAAATGCCTCAAATAAGTTAAATAAATGCACCACAGAGCCTACAGGGCCTGACGTCCCTACTATTAATACAATGTTTCAAGTGAGACTACAAGCGTTGCCTTCAAATGTTTAATACCATGTCTCGGATAGAAATCCGTGTTATTCAAAAACACTAGGCAATTGTGGCCGGGTAGGCTCAGTGGGTAGAGCAGGCACACGTATACTTAGAGGTTTATTCCTCGACGCAGAGGTCCAGGGTTCGAGTCCGACCTGTGATGATTTCCTGCATGTCTTCCCCCCCTCTCTCCCCTTTTTCACCTATCTGTCCTATCCATTAAAAGGCAGAAAAGCTCAAAAAATAAATCTTGAAAAAAGAAAAAACATTAGGCAATTAAACACCGTTGTAAACACATCCCCACCTTCGACTGCATATCAAACTGGCGAAAGTCCTCTTAATCTGTCCAGTGTGTCTGTGAGATAAAGGTGGGTAGTCACTGCTGTATATCTGGGTTGTGAGCCCAGACTGAACACACACACACACACACAGACACAGACACAGACACACACACACACACACACACACACCACACACACACACAGACACACACACAGCTTGTCAGAAAGAGCACCACTGGCCCTTCCTGAATGGTGTGGCTACAGTCTTTGTCTGTGTGCCACCGATGGTTCTGTGTGCCTGTGTGCGCCATGTTATTGTCTATGCCCATCAGCATGTTCAAACATGGGCATCTGTGCGGCATTTGTTTGCATTTTTATTTGCCCACTGAATTGCTTTTGTGTCTGAGTGAACGCACATTTGGTTGTGCAGCATGGAGAGGAGCTTTCTGCTCGAGGAGAGAGGAGGGGAAGATGGGTAGTTTGGTCTGCCGGCACTTCAAAGCCACTGTGGCTGGCTGATTGGCTGCCTGGCTCGCCGGATGACTGAAAATCCCCTAAGGGCAAGCAGACCCAAGATTTGATTACAAACCCAATAATGTGAGCTTCATTTCTGCAATGCGAACAGCGCTCATAACTCGATTAGACAAGTGATTATCTCGGTGCAGCCAGATAGATACCAGTTAAAAAGGTGTCGAATGAGCAAAAAGGTGGAAAGGGCAGGCTTTGTAAGTTCTTCTGTCAGTTGAATAACAGAAGACAGACTTGTGTGCAGACGGATGCTTATGCAAATGAAAATAATATTATTCCTTGCACACAATCCCTTCCAATCCATCCTGACCATAAATCACTTTCACATCAATCACCCCTCTCTTTTGCAACTTTGTAGCTTTTGTCGACATCATGTCACCATTTCCCATCCGTAACAAAAACCACCTCCGCTCCCTTCTCCAGTCCTCCGATGCATTTCGTGACGCTGTGACTCCGTGTCTGTTTTTCTCTGGGCCCTAATTTTGAGCCAGTGATGATCATTAATTACCAGGGAATGGGCTGCTAATGGTTGTCTGCGCCGTTCTCCAGCCCGCGACCCCCACCCCACCCATACACACACTGCTCCCTGTCCTGGGTCTCCATGGCGACCTGTAGCTGAGCGGCTAGGGGCCTTTTACTAGGAAGTGGATGAGGTATAATGATTGGAAGTCGGGCCTGACCCCTATGCTTTCTGTGCCACTTGACTAGGCATAGTGCTTATTAATGGACAATTTCTCTGGCACCTCACAATGGCCCTGATTTACTAACTAGTTTAGCAGGGACTGAATGAAAAGATATAGTCAGACCATCCCAGGTTCAAGAAAAGCCTGAGTGTTTTGGGGCGCGTCTGGTAAACTTTCCTGTAAATTACTGTGCAGGAGTCCCTTGATTATGCCATTGCTGCCTGGCAAGTGAATAGGCTGGAGTCCCCAAGCACATTTCATTGTCCATCAAAACTAGTCAATTTCACTTCTCATTTACAGGGAATAAACGCAGGGAGAGATTTACTAACAAGATGGAGATTGGATCGGGCCAAGAGGACACTGCCATTGCTTCGGTTGCTCATTTTGCATGCTGGCTGTTCCTTCTGAAAGAATACTATCTCTGAGATTAAACATCACGCGTATATTGGTGCGACATGACAGTGAAGGAAAACCTGTTGGCTGCCTCGCATATGTCAAACTGATACGGAACGGTGGATGGTGTTAACATCTTGGTTTCATTAAACATGTGCCCACTGTCTGAGGAGGGACTTCCCCCTCTCCTTATCTCATCACTTAAAACAAATACTAAATGTATATGTGCTCAGCTGCCTCCAAAAAGAAAATGATGAGTCTCTGGCCTGTATCCCATGACAACGTCGGGGAGCATATGGCAAACGCAACAAATTCAATATGAATGTAAATGAAGCTCAAATCAAAATACAACATCAGATAGGAAAAATAAAGGAAAAGGAAAAAGCAGATTTAGTTTTCTGAGTGGATTTGAGATCAATTTTCATCTAAAAACAATTCAAAATGCTTCTGAAGCCACCACCCACTCCCGTTTTTTAAGCAACATGCAGAGAGAGAGAGAGAGAGAGAGAGAGAGAGAGAGAGAGAGAGAGAGAGAGAGAGAGAGAGAGAGAGAGAGAGAGAGAGAGAGAGAGAGAGAGAGAGAGAGAGAGAGAGAGAGAGAGAGAGAGAGAGAGAGAGAGAGAGAGAGCGCGCTGCTGGATAGCCAGCTGACATTCACATTCACCGATTCTAAACCGGTTTGAGCTCAGCATGGCCACTTGATGCTAGGAGATTAAAGTCCCTTGTTTCTATGTGCTCTCCTCTTGAGAAGGTTTTGTCATCCACGTGCCCAAGGCCAAACATCTACGGCACACCACCGTGGCTGGCTGCGCAGATGATGTTGCAGTTTTATTTACACTCAGTGTGGGGCTTTCATAAAAGCCTGTGATGTTCCCCCTGAGCCAGACATTTTCTAAGTGGAGATGGAAGGGATCCCAGTTCTGAGAATATAATTCTGGGCTAGATGAATCATTCCCTTTATTCCATTTACACACCTTCCCAACGGCGAACAGCGGCAACTTGCCTCCCATCTCTGGCTCAATGGTCTTTTTCCCCCCATATTAATGAGCGTTGTAGGGGGATCAATAGGATGACAGGAAGACAGATTGCCTCGGGTGGAGAGGGGCGGACAGTCCCATGAGGAAAAGGAAAACAAATTCCGATGGGCAATGCTCCCAATTTCTAAAGCCTGAAACCCCAAACTGCCATGTCCTACGCTCCCACCATCTCCTGCGTTGTGTTAACTCACCTTAGCGTTCGTCACATAAGAACATACGCATCTGTTAATCTGATCGATATATACGCACTACACACACCAAGGTTTGGTCTCCACTGCTTTACTGTGAAACGCAGTTTAAAAAAAAAAAAGAAAAAAAAAAAAGGTCACCAATTATTCAATAGCAATTGAAGAGTTGTTTGTTCATAGCATGCTTGCATGATAATGCTCCTAGTAGAGTGGGAGACCTCTGACTGAACCTAAAACCATTAGGGCCACAAATATATTCATTTCTCCAAGCAAGACATCACTTCAGTGGGAATTGGTGTTGTACTACTCAGCCGCACTACGGCATATGGTGCTTTCAACTACATTAACAATCTCACAAATACAGCAGAGGACATATACAGTTAGAGCAGATGAGGATAATCCCACAGAAGTGGACAGGAAACATGATTTCTCCTCTTTGAGTGTTGTGTCCGTAATCTGTCAACTGGGAGTCTTAACACCCTCCACTGCCCATTTTTCATTGATTTTATTTTATTGTGCTCTGGTTTGAACGTGACAATCTATGACAGGGGGATCCAACCAGGACCAGTTTCTGGTATTATGAGCCTGATGCGTTTGGTGGTGTCTTTGAAGGGAAATATACTACCGGCCACAGAAATACTCAGTACACAACGGGACATGGGATTGCTTTAGAAAACAACCACAATTTTAAAAAAATAATAATAATTGAAAAAGCCATGACTGCAGCCACCAAATATGAGGATGCTGCTATCGGAGCAACTGCACCAAAAACCTACATTAAGCCTCCTAATTGGTAGACAATTCATCAGTCACTGAATGGATAGAGCTCATTGGAGCATGCATAAAATAAGGAAACACCCACAACAGGTCACCAATCTGTAGTTGGGCCATGACTAAATCATATTAAACTGAAAATGATTTATATTCCTTGCATAGTAGACATGTCCGCTCACACCTTTCTAATTGAAATAGAAACTGTTGTGTGGTGTTTTAGTGTCTGCCATAAACTGAGATAATGACGCAGTGTCCATCTCCAAACTAGAGGATCTTGGGAAGCAAGTAGTGACTCCACAGGGATTAACAGTCCAGCAGAGTACTACTGTGCTACACATCTAGGTCCCATTTATTTACGTATGCATTTCATTTATCATGGGGAGAGGATTAGTGTGGCATTAGTGTCTTTCAAATGCACTGTATTTACGCTATTATCCTTCCTCAGCCCATACACACGATTAGCGGTGTCACATGTATGTGCACTTTTGAAACGGCTACATAACGTGGAAATTATTGTGCTGATGTAATGCATTAAATCCAATGACAAGTCTTGGGCGTGCGCATGTTCCATTTAATGAAAAAAAAAAATAAAATAGAAACTTAGACCAGATGATTTTGTTCAGTGTTGTTCCTTGTAGGGCTGGGCGATATGAAGAAAATCAAATATCGCAATATTTTTGACCAAATCCCTCGATATCTATACCGCAACGATATTGTAGTGTTGACTGCTGGTGCTTTCACAAAATATTTACACAATGAGATTTTTCCATAAATAATCTAAAGTAATGTGGATATAATGACTAAGTGGGTAAAGGCAAATAATAGAACAGCTAGAACAGTCTGGTAAATTCAGAAAATGACATCACTTTACTGTAATGCAGCCTTTAAAACCAGGAAAAGACAACGCTTATGCCATATTACGATATCCTAGAGCTGGGCAATATATCGATATTCTATCGATATCGTGATATGAGACTAGATATCGTCTTAGATTTTGGATATCGTTTTTCCTGGTTTTAAATGCTGCATTACAGTAAAGTGATTTATTATTTTCTGAACTTACCAGACTGTTATCTGTTCTTGTCTGTTCCATTATTTGCCTTTACCCACTTAGTCGTTATATCCATAATACTTTTGATTATTTATCAAAAATCTCATTGTGTAAATATTTTGTGAAAGCACCAAGAGTCAACACTAAAATATCGTTGCGCTATCGATATCGAGGTATATGGTCAAAAATATCGTGATAACTGATTTTCTCCATATCGCCCAGCCTTACGATATCCAAAACCTAAGACGATATCTAGTCTCATATCACGATATCGATATAATATCGATATATTGCCCAGCTCTAGTTCTTTGGTATGTGAATCTCCTTTTCTCCATATTGTTCTCCTGATTTAGCCTTCTGCTTAAACATGAGTTTGATTCTATAGTCTACATCAAGATAAAATGTAATAAGATGGGGTAGACGGATAGATGATAATGTTTCTGCATTTCAAGATAAACCTCTGCATTCCCTGGGGCAGCAAGTACTTCAGGTGGCATTTTGCAAATCAATGTGTGTTGTAACAACGAACAGGACAAATAATTCAGTTGACTGACACACCAGACTGGTGACTGCTGTTAAACTGGGGCTCTACTATGCTCGCCATTGTATTAAACTTACGATAAACCACAGATGTTGCGTATTGCATCTTTACACTGTAGTTTGAGAAAAGAACATTAAAAAGGGCTACGCTTGAGAAGCTTGTGTTTGGGGAACACGAGATCAAATGACAGATGTAACACTGAAGTGACAATCAAGATATTAATAAAACAACTAAGCCTTTTCCCACTGCGCATGCAGAAGAGTGTCTACAACAGCTTGTATGCACTCAAATGTATTCTCAATATCTCTACAGAATGTATTTGTCTTTCATCTGTCATTGTCTGTAGCTTTCTGTCAAGAGAAACTAAACAAGCTAATGTCCTCATTGAAACCCAAATAACGCCGACTGCTACAAAACAGGAAACAAACACACGCTCAACTATTCAACAATGTTCTTTTTTTTTTTTTTTCAGGCAGGTGGATGGGTCGGTCTGATGATGACTGTTTGGGTGCTGCAGGCTGTGTGGCCAGCGCCATGATGATGTATGCACACCTGCCACGGCTGTGGCTGCCACGGCAGTCTCATAGCTGAAACAGTGTGTGTGGGGGGGTGGTGGGGGGGGATGGAAGGACAGGATGGAGGTAGGGAAGATGGGGACAGGGGAGAGAGGGGTAGATGGCTTGAGGGGAAATGCTGGGGGGGGAGGGGAAGAGAAAGCAAAAGAGCTAGAGAGCTGTATCCATTATTAATGGTAGTTTGGTGTATGGAGAAAGAGATCTAATGTGGCCGCCAAGGTTGTAATGCGTGTGTAATCGACAAAGACAGATTCTCTCACTGTGCCTCTTAAGTCTTTCCCATTTCCCCCCCATTCCCCTCTGCACACCATCTTTCTCCTTCCTCCCAGGACACTGTTTCTCAAAAACAAGAAATGGTATTTGCCAGAGATTATCCTCACACAACAGGTCGCACAAAAGAGCCTCACAAAAGAAAATTTGCACTCATTAGTTGGCGAAGGGATTTGACGAGACAAAAGGTGAATGCAATAAAACGGAATTAGAGCTTCATTGGAAATGTTGCCAACTAAGCTCCGATTTTAGCGTCTGAATAGGTTTCCAGCTCTTTCCAGTGACGTTTACCTATAACCTAAGTGAAACACAGCATACGTGACTAGGTCTGAATTTGAACACACACACACACACACACACACACACACCTTATATTATTGTCAAATATTCTCAATCTTTAAGAAATAAACTGTGAATGAGCACAAGTGACAAAAATGTCCATATAGATTTCAAGAAATACTTTCAGTGAGATAAACATGCAGGCATCTTCGCTGTCAGAGTGTACGTTTATGTTTTAGATGAGTTTCTCTCTCCTTTCCACCCGTCCTAGTCAACAGGCCTGCTGTGGGGTTTGATTTTTAATGTAAGCTCCACACTTACGCCTCATTTCCTGGTTAAGAAGAGAAGAATGGTGGTGGGAACAATGGGAGTCGCGAAAAGGAAAACAGTCTTTAATAAAACACGTAATGTACCTTATGGTGCTGGGGAACCCACTGAACCACTACTGTGCAATGTCACATGGAAATAAATTTGAATTAACATACTTAAAACTAATGTCTGGGGGTTGAAGGTGCATGGAAAAGAAGCCAAATAAATGCGCCACCATGACGAATCTAATACAATTACACACATGGAGGTGTTGGGGGGTGACAGAGAATGATGAAGCCAACATCAAACGCTGTGTTGATAAATGGAAAGCAGGGAGCGGATGACCAGAGGAGGAGTCGAAGGGGGTAGGGCGGTGGGAGGAGAGGAAGGGGGAGGCTGTTATTGATTGTGCTGCCTGTGTTCACGTTGGGAGGAGGATGACGAGGGGAGGGAGGACGACGTGTGAAGAATGTAGGGCAGGGCTTGCCCCCGCGGGCAGCAGTTAAAGCCTTGTGCCCCCCTGAGAACACGCCAACCTATCCTCCAATGAGCTGCCCATGGGTCACAGTGAATATTTGATTGACACACACACACACACACACAACCAGATACTACTACTACTAACAGACGATCTAACCCATCCCCCTCAGATAAACACAACAATGCATCCAAGGGCTGATTGAAATTCAAAAGCAAGCCTCGACGCCACAGGCACAGACAGTGATGGGCAGAAGGGGGTGGCAGTTGTGGCTCACTAGGGTCCCATAAAAAACAGATGCTAAATCACTTAACCACTCCTAAATTAGTTGCTTGCGAATCTGCTGGGACGTGGGGACCCAAGCAGTCTGTGGACACAGTGTGAATGTCTAGCGTAGTGCAACAGCTCTTGGTGTGAAGTATAACATACCACTTGAGGCTAAATGGACTACAACAAAAGGGAAGATGGTCTTACTGGAGCACATTTCTTCACATGCCACAATACAAACAAGTCACTGCAAAGCTACATCACATATCATTAGAGTCAAGAAAGGAAATAAAAAAGGAAATGCATGGCCAAACTGACAGTGACATTAGTTGACAAAGCTGCACTCTGAAGGACTACCCAACCTTTCATCACCTGAGCACCAAAAATCAATTTATCGGAAATGAGCGGCTGGTGACTGACGGAGCCACGTGTCCATCTCATTTTCTCAAAGGGGAGGCTTAGCTGCAGGATTTATCGCCACCTCTGATCTCATTTCCTTTTCATATGCCAGTAAATCCCAGGTAAAGCAGACATTTGGGATCATACAGGGAGAGTGGTCAGCCCACTCAGATTGGACTCCTGGAATTAATCTGGGAAAATCCTTAATGCTAACCTGCTTAGTTGTCACTTAATCTAGGGGTAAATAAATATCAATTACACTAAGCACAAAATGTGGGCCAGATAACCACTGATCCCTTTCCCAACAATTAAACCAGAATGGCAATCTGGATACTGGTTCATTGGATTCTTGGTTCATAATTGGTATATATTACCTTAAAACATAGCAGATGCTTATGGAAGGAAAAGCTAATGGCTCTGGGGAGAAAGTGGGCATTACTACAACACGCAAACACATTCAATCGAATTTTGTCTAATGAGTAGTAGGATTGGAAGTAGTAACCTAAATCCCAACTACATAACCAATTTCTCTGAATGCAGGTCAGCTCAAATACCCTAATGCTCTACAGTGAAGGGCAAAACGACTTTCCCCTGGAGGGCTTCTGAGAGTTTAAAAGTGACGCTGTCTGGCTGTGAGTCACACCTGCATTCCACAGAGAAAAATGAGGAGGTTGTAGCCAGGTGAGGACGGCAAATAGTAAACAGGTTGACACTGAGGGCTGCAAGTGGTTTCACACAGCACAGCTCAACAGTGACCGCCCACTCCATTGACGTTTTAGAAAATGCGTATATAGAATAAATGTACAATAAGACGTAAGAGTTCTAAGCCTGGAACCAAGCGTACCCCGCTACGACGCGCGTCAGGACCATAAAACATTTGATTCTGCGACGACAAAAAAATTGAAAACAGAAAGAAGAAAAAAAGGATGAAAAAAAAAAAAAAAAAAAAAAAAGGGTACATAAACGTTCATTGACTTCAGTGGTAGCAGCTTACTGGCTGTTCCCGGGTTCGTGGGTGCAGTAACATTTCCATGGTGACGTCGAGTTCCACTAATAAAAAGACTGTTGCACTTAGGACTGTGGGTGGTGTGGTGTTTCTCAAATGTAACAAAACGTGTTTTTCTTGAAACGAGGTTGATTTCATCCGGTTTTGTGCCTTCTACAGGGGCATAAACCATCGTTTCCCCAATCGTACACAACTCGTAGCTCATGGCAAGTCGACCTTGGATGGTTGAGAACATTATGGCTAACAATCCTTGTGCAGAATATGAATGCAATATGTACTCCCCGGAACTACACTGTTGAGCTCTATACGGCACCACAAAAACACAATATGGGTGACATGTTTGTTTCCTTATGTACTAAGATTTTTCCATCACACTCACTACACACACACACACACACACACACACACACACACACACACACACACACACACACACACACACACACACACACACACACACACACACACACACACACACACACACACACACACACACACACACACACACACACACACACACACACACACACACACACACACACACACACCATCTGCTGCATGTAAGCAATGCAAGCCTGCACTAGGAAGTCATGGATTTGTGAGCTTCACTTTCACACAAACTGGGTCAGATAGGACACGGCCAAAATAGCCCAAGAAAATCTAAAAATTATGCAATGAAATACTGCCTCATTAGCTGCTTTTTTGGACCACACCTACCTTACGCTACCTTTGAGCTATTTTCAACTTTTACCACCCAACCTAGTTTGGTCAATTAGGAACACAATGAGCATCCTGCACACTCCTGTGTGAGTACAGTTCATTTCCTGCCTTTATTGTTACAAGTGCTGGCCTCATTCAAAAGTGGATGAAATGGGTGGTGGGGGGGCGAGGCCCAGACACTATTTACTCAGCAGGGAGAGACATGAGTCCCTGGCTTCCTAATGGCTTCCTGCAATTGTTTCCCTTCAGGAAATCTTATTGATACAGACTACCGCCATTAAGTATCTTTGAATGGGAAGATCACTTTTTGTTCCTTTCACTAACATTTTCAAAGAGGTAGCCCTGTGAGGTGTTAAACCTACCTAAACACTGACTGCAACACAGCTAGCCAAGCGCTATCAAAAAAGCCGTCAAAAAATTCCAAAGCCGTCATATTTACAGGTTATGTGTAGGGGTGGGTATCGTTCAAAAATCTGGTACCATCACCGACACCGTGACCTTGATACCGATTGAGCCACTCGAGCTACTTTTCGTTCCTACAACTGGCTGCGTGGAGTTTTGAAAACTGGAACCGCACTTGCAACCGCTTTACCGGCATTGCGGTGACTCGCCGGGACTTAAACTGCCGAGGCAACGGTTTTGCTGCTCTCCGTCAACACGCAGAGAGAACAGAGGCTCGCGCTTACACACTCTCAGGTACCGGAATTTGGCACCGTTTGATTTAACGTGAATCGGTCCTCGATAGTACCGACGTGATTTTGGTCGGCCCTATGTTACATAGGAAACCGTTGACCTTCTACATCAAACCCATGAACCGCAGGTATGTGTGGGACTAGCAGAAACACATCAAATCCACACTCTCTCCCGGTGTTCCTCTGTCTAGCACGTGAGGAATGTTCTCTGAGCGCTTCACTATCAGCGTTAAGCCAGGAGGGGCTATCCTCTCCTCTCCTCTCCTCTCCTCTCCTCTCCTCTCCTCTCCTCTCCTTTGAAGTCTGTGTGAGAGGGAGGCAAAATGGGAAAGGGGCAGCAATAGTGAGCTGGAGCCAAAAGGCTATAGCTATTGCGAGGTCAGCCAATTTCTTTGTCATCAGAAAATAATTACAGACGTAGCCGGTGCAGGGTCCAAGACACTAGCGTCGCTAGGCATCCTATGCATCGCCCCACGGGGAGCACTTGAACCCCTGACCCCCACCCCCACGGCCGTTTGGGCCAAAAGAGGTGCGTGACATGGCCCTGGCCCAGAGACACTGCCCCGCCAGGCTGGGAATGCAGTGGCACTGTGGGGGGATTGGGAGAAGGACAAAGAATGGGAAGAGGGGCTCCACTGATTCAGGGCTCATTGGGTTAGAGCTTCATTATTAAGTCCCCTGTCACTCTCCAACAAAAAGCACCCCACAGGCAAGCAGTGGCTAATAACCCCCTCCTCCCCTCCCTCCTTTTTATAACTCAAGACCACTTCTGACATCTTCTTTTGAGGAGAAATGAAAGTGTGCAACTTGGTCCCCGGCTTAACAAAAGTATTCACATCTTTAAGCCCAATAAAGTGTTACTTCATGCTGAACGTGGACCGGTGAGAAGTGCCAAAAACCGACTTGAATTAAGCTGCTTTCACACCTGCTTAATTAGATAATGGTGGGTGAATTTTTATTGAGACTTGCTACACTTCACTTCAATATTACACGGCATATGGCACAAACAGACTGCAGGACATATTTGGGGATCTTGCTCTCTCTCTGTGTGTGTGTGTGTGTGTGTGTGTGTGTGTGTGTGTGTGTGTGTGTGTGTGTGTGTGTGTGTGTGTGTGTGTGTTCTTTGAGTGAATTTGTTCAGCAGGTGTCCTGAAAGCTTGAATGACATGCTAAAGCACTCAGGACTAATTTAGACCACGGCAGGTAAATGAAGTATGAAAGCAGAAAGAGCATTTTGCATTATTTCCCCAACCAGTAACTCAAGTGCTCGGATTGTTGGTTGCAGAGAAAAGGTCATAAAAGAACTCCCTGTCCTTTCCCGAGAGACATTTACATATTCACATTCTCAGTAATGGGTCTACCATTGGTTATTATTGCATAGTTTCACTGCCTGTTGTTCATGTTGAAAAGCTAATATTTGATGAGCAGTTTCATTTTGTTGAAAAAAAAAAAAAAAAAAAAAAAAAAATACTGCTGCTGAATCTGGGATCCAAATCCACATGATCATTTCACTGGCTGTTACTTCACTAATTAAGCCAATGTATTTATTTGTTCATAAAAAGGCCAAAGAGTCTAATTCTGTGCATCCACACAATCTGATTATGGCAATCATGCATCTCCCATCCATGAATCCACACTGCACCATTTTTAATTGAATAATCATTCTAGTCTTTTATCGAGCCAAAAGAAGAAAATGGACAAGAAATAAAAAAATACATTATAAATACATTGCTGCTGGTTGCAGCTTCTCAAATGTGAGGATTCATTGCTTTTCTGTTTTAGATCAGAATAAATTGAATATCTGTGGGTTTTGTGCTGTTGGTCATACAAAAGAAGCAAATGGGGCATCTGGGAAATTCCTGACTTTATGGACTAAACGATCAATCAACTCATCAGAAAAAATTAAAGACCGATCAATAATGAAAATAATTGTTGCAGTAGTTGCAGCCCTATTACGTAAAAGGCTAGCCACATAAAAAAAAAAAAAAAAAAAATCAGGCTAGGAAGAAAAACTCAATTACCGTGTGCCCAAACATGCCATGCACCTCATCCTAGCGTGATTGAAAAGGAGGGAATAAACGAACAGACAAGTTCAGCTGTAGTCATTAATGTTCATCTCCCTGTGTTCTTGATGGGACACCTCATTAAGACTCGGTTGGTAGCAGCTGGCTTGCTATCCCACCCCATTACTGCCCCACCATGCCAAAACCTCTGCCATTGGCCCTCCCGGCCCATCCCCCCACTCCAAACACGTCCCTCGTGTCTCATATGACATCTGTGTCTCGAGGTCCTGTGATGGAATGCTGCTCGCCTGCTATTCCTCCAGAAGTGCTCCCTGCTGGCCGCCATCCATTTTGCAGCCATGCCGGTGCTGTGGCTGAGTGACCTGTCACAGGCTGAGAAGTGGGGAGCGAGTGGAGTCAAGGTTCAAGGGACAATGGTTAAGGAATCAGAGGGAATTGATGCAGCTGCCTTCCATCACTGCCCGTTGTGTACACTTCAAGCTGGATGGAAATCCTCACCTCTAGGAGTTTACGGGCCTGCCTCCACCTGCTCGTCCTCCGCCTCCATATCGCACAGAGGACGGTCGGGTCTGCATTTAGACACAGCTCAAGAGATTGTCTGTCCCAGATGCTGCTCTCAGGTTCTGTACAGCTTTATCCAACAGCAATCGAAGCCCAGCTGTGCTGTATGTGTAATTTTGGCAAAGCGCCAAATAAAAGTGAACAAAATGATGGCGCCTACCCGCTGCTAGCACCAGCCTTCTTATATACTGGAATCATAAAGAATCATTTCAGCTTGGATTTAGCAGCAGAAACATCAGTTAATACCAGGAGAATGTTCCAGGGGTCACCATAGAAGGCAGGTGAAATCAAAAGTAAAAACCTGGGAGGTTGACTGGAGAGGCTCCAAAAAAAAAATAATTAATAAATAAAAAAGAAAGGGAACTGGGACACAAGTTGATAGCTACATGACTAGCTACAGAGCCTCCACTGGTCTTAACTGTAAACCCCTAACCGTTTAAACTTAATGGCTGAGGCTCAACCATCCATAATGCTGCTGTGCTTCGCATGCTGAGACATGGAAAAGTACTTTGTTGGATTAAAAAAAAGAAAAAAGAAAAACATAACACCCTCTATTCTTGCTGAAGCATAAACACACTATGCCTCCTATGATTGAAAGTTAAGGAGGTTTCTATAGATTCCTACTACAGAAACCAGACATACCAATGGTTTCCTTGTAAAACAGACCAAGAAAATGTTGAAAAAAAAATAAATAAATAAAAAAACACTTCAAATTGAATCGTTTCTGGCGCTACATACCAAAGTTGAAGCAGCTCATTATCTATTGACAAGACACCATAATTAGAAATCTTGTTTGGAGTTGAACACTGGTAATGAAATGGGTTAAAGTGTGCCATCTAAGAAAGTTTTGTAAAAAAAAATCTGAATAGGGCTTGCCGGTGCGTATTTTCCAATGGAAAAGACATCAGGTTTTATTTTACGTGAATCTTCTAAAAAGAGTGTTTAAACGCTTCAGATGTAAAGTTATTCGCAGTCAAGTGACGTAAAAAAAAAATGCTAACAGGAGGTGATGGCCAGGTAGCAACAAAATGGCGCCATAGATGGCTCGAGTTCTGAAGCGAAGCTTACCCCCTTGGTCGCCACAGCCAGAAGACTAATTTTTTTTTTTTCAAAAGAAGCTGGAGGCAGCAAAAAACAACACCGCTAGCTAAACTATTTTAAAATGGCGGATTTGTTCAGGACACCCCCCGCCTGTCGCTAGCAATGATGACGCAGTGATTAGTGACGATTCTCTCCGACCAAACAGTAGTCTGCAGGTTTTCACCTTGTGGCATCGCCTCGACGGAGGGGATACTAAAAAAAAAAATATTTTCATAATGGAAAACCCCAAAAGGCGAGTAGAGTCGAGCAGGTACCATGTAATGTAAAAACGCCATTATTCTCCACCGGGCGACTGGGTAGCCCACCTGGTAGAGCACGCGCCCACATACAGAGGCTCAGTCCTCGACGCAGCGGCCCCAGGTTCGGGGCCCTTTGCTGCATGTCATTCCCCCTCTCATTTCCAAGTTGTCCCGTCACAAATAAAGGCCTACAATGCCAAAAAATATAGAGGTGTGCGAGATTAAAACGTTACGATATTTTTTTATAAGTTGTCTGGCGATATCAGTACACAAGTGCAGAATTACGTCGCTGCTACCGAGGACCAATTCATAAAGCAATCGGTGCCAAACGTCGGTACGTCAGAGCCCGTAAACGCAAGCTTCTCTGTCCTCTCTGCTTCTTTCACAGAGAGCGGGACTCAACTCCGACACACACACACACACACACACACACACACACACACACGCACACACACACAGCTACAATAACAAAGGTTACAGTGCAGTGTAAGAAATGAATAATTATTTGATTTAATAGGTTGTAGGGACGGGTTTGGGAGGAGGAGAGGGGCGCCGCAGTTATTAGGTCTGAAGAGGTTAGTTATACAGGAAGAGAAGCTATTTGAGGTCGTGATTTTTCCGGACATATTTCATCATCTAAGTCTTCTTTAAAATAGCGTTAAAATCTCGTCTCTCGTTCTCGTGAACCCGATCTCGTGTCTCGTCTCGTGAGCCGAGCGTCTCGTCACATCCCTACAAAAATATATTCTTTGTAGGGCTGGGCGGTATGGAGAAAATCAAATATTGCGATATTTTTGATCAAATACCTCGATATCAACGATATTGTTGACTGTTGGTGCTGTCACAAAATATTTGCACAATGAGATTTTTGATAAATAATCATCAGTAATGTCGATATAATGACTAAGTGGGTAAAGGCAAATAATAGAACAGCTACAACAGGCTGGGAAGTTCAGAAAAAGCCTTTAAAACCAGGAACACTTATGACATTTTATGATATCCAAAATCAAATACGATATCTAGTCTCATATCACGATATCTAATTCTTTGAAATTATTCTCCACCTTGTAGTTTTCAAAGAATGTCATCACATTAGAGAAATAATCTGAATATTGCAATCTTCCTCTAATTGCAGTCTGCAAGTCTGTCAGTAAGCTAACTTGTTTCATATCACAGCCAATATATAATAATTATCAGACTCATCTTCCCAAAAGGCCAAGGACTAGAATCCACATTAGGAAAACGACACTCTGGAGGATAAGGAGTGGAAAATAATCGCACTATAACGCCATAATCACGGTTGTCCAGGTGCTTGGCCACGTAGGAAGTGTAGTAAATTAAACATAAATCACGAGCAATGAAGACCTAGTCTGGCTATCACCAGACCAAGCTCAATCTTTTAAGATTGAACATTAGTCTGGGGAGTCTGCTCTGTATTTTCTACTGCACAAGAGGCGTGATAGTTCAAATGACTCCGTACGCAATTGGATAGTCCTTCAACCAATCAGACCAACGATCAGTTTGACGTAGCTGTGACAGCGGCATCAACGGGTTGCTGCCATGGAGTGCTGCTGCATTGTGGCCGGCTTGTTGAATGTAAAAAAAAGCTGCTTGGTCGCTTCTCTATCGTCATCGTGTTAAACCCGCCAATAGCGCGCCAGGTGGATAAGCCAGTTTGTGATTGGTTCCCGCAAATTTGTAACAGAAGCGGGATAGATAAAAAGGTACAGATTTCCAGCCTGAGCTGCAGGGCGAAATCAAATCGCCAGCAGATCGGGCTGGGTTTACCCAGTCTAATGAAGACCCATTTGGAAGCTCCTGTTTCTAATATTGTAATACAAAAGAAGCCCCAATACCTCACTCATCAACAGTAAAAAAATAAATAAAATAGCACATTTGTACAGTGAATCAAATTTCAAGGCGCTATTAGCATTTTCTAATGCCAAGCAAAAGCTTATTTTGTGTTAGAGCTGTGTATCATTTATATAAAAAGAAAAGCCATCATCTGTCAAGTAAGTGCTGCTGAAAGACCGCATTTATTCAACTGTGAAGGGCCCAAAAAAAAAAAAAAGCTGAATTCCATTACATCATGGCAATGTATAAAAAAAAAAAAAAAAAGCTTAAAGCAGTAATTTCACCATTTCAGCTTCCTCTCCTGACCTCTGTTAGCTTTCGATGAGCTCAGAGTTGAGGAGGAACTGGCTCCAATAACACGGTAAGAAGCCTCTGCAGTCAGCGGAGCCCCATGCCAAAGGGGAGCTCCCAAACGGCACAAAGGAGCCTCTATCTAATGCTGAACTTTTCAAAGAATCATTTCAGCTTGGATTTAGCAGCAGAAACATCAGTTAATACCAGGAGAATGTTCCAGGGGTCACCATAGAAGGCAGGTGAAATCAAAAGTAAAAACCTGGGAGGTTGACTGGAGAGGCTCCAAAAAACAATAAAAAATAAATAAAAAAGAAAGGGAACTGGGACACAAGTTGATAGCTACATGACTAGCTACAGAGCCTCCACTGGTCTTAACTGTAAACCCCTAACCGTTTAAACTTAATGGCTGAGGCTCAACCATCCATAATGCTGCTGTGCTTCGCATGCTGAGACATGGAAAAGTACTTTGTTGGATTAAAAAAAAAAAAAAAAAAAAACATAACACCCTCTATTCTTGCTAAAGCCTAAACACACTATGCCTCCTATGATTGAAAGTTAAGGAGGTTTCTATAGATTCCTACTACAGAAACCAGACATACCAATGGTTTCCTTGTAAAACAGACCAAGAAAATGTTGAAAAAAACAACAACAAAAAAAACACTTCAAATTGAATCGTTTCTGGCGCTACATACCAAAGTTGAAGCAGCTCATTATCTATTGACAAGACACCATAATTAGAAATCTTGTTTGGAGTTGAACACTGGTAATGAAATGGGTTAAAGTGTGCCATCTAAGAAAGTTTTGTAAAAAAAAAAATCTGAATAGGGCTTGCCGGTGCGTATTTTCCAATGGAAAAGACATCAGGTTTTATTTTACGTGAATCTTCTAAAAAATCTTTACCAAAAAGTACATTTTTAGAAACAAAGTTTTTTGACAAACCCCCTCCACAGAAATACCAACCTTTTTGAAATTCACAGCTGCGTGCAAAAGTTGTAATTTTGTCCATAACTAAATAAAGACCATGACAATAAAACTTCAGCCTATAATAAAATAAGCGGTGTGGCAATCAGTGCGTGCTTTCGTCCCTTTATGCTCTTAAAATATGTGCTCGCTGCATAATACTGAATCAATGACACCAAGGCTGCTAGCTGCTACACAGATTAAACTCAAGGCTAAATCAAAATGGTCTAATTTCCACCTTTCTTCTCAGTGAAAGTAGGTAAAGTGGTTGTTTTTTTTGCGCCAGAGAGGGAGTTCAAGTCGGGAAACTCTCTGAACTTTGTTGATAAAACATCTGTTCAACCCCAGATGGGTGGCATACGCCTATGCAAATACCCACCCAAACATATACAACACACACACACACACACACACACACACACACACACACACACACACACACAACATCCCACCATGTCTAAAGCTGCCAAGAACCACAGGCAAGGCACAAGATGATGGCAGCCAGCTCGATCGAGCAGTGCTCACAATCTTCTCTCTGTGACTGACTGCCCCCACACCCTTTCGGCACATGAAAAGTTCCTTTGACTGAATGAAGGCTGAGAGGCGTGTATGTGTACATGGATGATTGATACTTTATGAGTAAGTGTTACCATTTCTCCCACATACACATACTGGTCAACCTAGCACAAGTGATGGGACGGATCCAGGGAAGGTAGACAGTGTTTGATGTTAAAAAAAACAACAACACAAGTTGATTTGGTGAATGGAATAGTTCAGCCCCAGTCAACTTGTACTGCCAGGGCACAGAAGGACACAGGATCCATTCAATTAAAATCTTTTTTTTTTTTTAAATCCTGGGTTAGGAACAACAAGATTCCAATTGCACTATCCATCCTGGACAATTCTAATGAACAAAAAAAATCACTATATTGGTTACGTTGCATTGATTTCCGTTTGCCTTCATTCTCTTTTTATGCACATGCCACTTAACAACTTTCACTACACCATGAACTACACCACAGCAGAGACCTCGTGAGATTAAAAACTTTACGATATTTCTCGTCCAGGTTAATATCCCAGGTTAATATCCCGATAGTACACAAGTGAGACCCGTGGTGTGGTTACAGTTTTCAAAACTTCGCACAGACACCGTTTGCTGCAATATAACATAATAGCCAGATCGCTTCCGACACAGACAGGCTGAGGTTGTAGGACAAGGCAACTTTATTTCTATAGCACCTTTCAGCAACAAGGCAATTAAAAGTGCTTTAAATGAAAAATGAAAGAGCAACTAAAGAACGGTCATAAAAATAAAACCGGCTAAGAATAGAAGTAACAGTGCAGCGTAAAAAATGAATGATGAACAAATAGGTTGTAGGGACGGGTTTTTGAGGAGATAGGGACGCCACAGTTATTAGGTCTGCGGAGGTTAGTTAGTTTTTTTCCCCCCAGTCATATATCATATTTCAGTTTTCTTTAAAATGGTGTTAAAATCTCGTCTCTCGTGTTCGTGAGCCCAGGCTCGTGTCTCGTCTCGTGAGCCGAGCGTCTGGTCGCACCCCTACGCCATAGAGAAGACTTTCAGGTTAATTCATCACACCCTGGACGTCCTCCAAAGAAGACGGCAGAGAATTAATTTTTGTCTGAGAGCTGCAGGATGTTGGACCTCCAGCAGGTGCAGTGCAACCAAATGAAGGTTATTAATCTGTCTTTCAAGTCTCTCTTAATTTACAACAAGTACTGCTGCCAGGAATGAAAGCAGCCACCTTACAATTACATCAAATATACATTACACTAATTATATACTGTGTGTGTGTGTGTATATGTATGTATGTATGTATGTATGTATGTATGTATGTATGTATGTATGTATATATTATATATATATATATATATATATATATAGCTGCTTATCGGTCATTCCAAAGTGCTCCTGCTAGGGTTGGTCCAATGGATGATGTCATCGTTCATCGACGAGAGCGCACTTGGAGAAAGATGCCCGAATATGAATTCATTCATTTAAATGTTGCCTCCCCTCAAAATACAAAAACACAATACAAAGTTAGCCTTGTACTTCAACTCGTAATAAAATGTCAACTGGACCGTGATTTACAAAAACTTAAAAAATAAAACATTTAGACTGTAAAAAGTTTGGGAAACGCTGATTTAGAGGATTTAAAAATTCAAACATTTGGCTTATGGTTTTGTCATTTAATACTTATTTGGTTTATGGTTTATTTTGTTGAACGGTCTAGAATATTGTAGTTAGTTACTGTCATCTTTTCTTGATTTTTGGGTGGTCTGGGTTGGGTGGTGATGACGGAAAGAGGGGATTTGTTCATGTCGCGAGTTGTATGTTTTGTATTTTGTTGAAAATAAATTTAAAAAATAAACAAATTGTTAATCATAAAAAAAAAAGAAGAAGAAAAAAGAAAAGAAATTCAAACATTTAAAAAAAGGCTTGATCTTATTTGAATAGGAAATGTGTGTAATATGCCCCCCAGGGCTGTAAAAACAGTTCAGTGTATAACAGAGCCTTGCACTCATTAGTCCAGGCTCATCTGACAAGCACAGCTTGCATGTGTCATAATCCTATGCAGCTGCCACTACCGACAGGAGACACCGCGACAGGAGCTCGGCAAAACCAAAATAGCTAAAGTTTGAGGAAAGTTTTCAGGGGGAAAAAAGTCCTCACTGTCCTGCTGTGCTTTTCTAACGATTCCTTTGGAAGGGCCACGAAGCTCATTCCTTCAAGGTTTTGCTTGAATGCCAGGCCAGGCGGAAAATACTTCTTTGCTTGCAGTACACTACTGAAATCTAACGTCAATACACACTCACTGCCATTTGCTGCCGTCGTGCTGCAGATATAAAAGGACGTGCACGGAAACACGGTTAGCATGGCTACAGCAGCTTTTCTGTATGCAGTAAAAGGCTGGACAATGCCACGCTGTCCTGAAGATCATGGACCAACTATGACATAAATATTAATGGAACATGTAATGCTGCAAGACTACCACTTGCTACTCAACACAACCTTCACCTACAAGTCTTTCTGGCCGTTTTGTGTGCTGCCCTGGTAAAAGCTTTGCATGGCAGAAAAGGTCAATCATTTGTTTTGGTTTAACACCAATTCTTTATGTATAATGGCAAGCCCGCTGCAATATAACACTACCCACAGTTTAAGAAATGTGTGTGGGAATGTTTAGTCAAAAGGCCCTGTCACAAGATAAGGAATTGAAAAGACAAAAAAAAAAAAGAAAGAAAAAAAAGGAACCATGGAAATTAGTCATGTTTCCAGCTATGTCTCCAGTAAAAGATAACAATGTTGTTGAAGTAACGTCCCTTAGGTTACCATAAAGTCTCACAGGACTCATCAAACAGGGCAGTATGGACAGTTATGTGGTCTCCTGACACTATTCAACTTTTTTCAATTTTTTTTTTTTTGCTTTTATTGTTTTGACATGAAAGGGTCAGCAGATACAAAGAAGACACAAGGCAGCCGGATTGGAAAGGTGCTGCGTCTGGCATGGTTTTAGTCACAGCAGGTGCACCTGAGGCTGAGAGAAGTTGAGCTTTTAACAAGAAAAAAGAAAAAAAAAAGGAGGACACTTGATGTGAGCCGCTTTTTGTGAACCGACCAATCATAACACCGCTTTTATAGTACAGAGAGAACTGATAGTTCGGAACAACACCTATACCCCTTTTGCACCACATTCAATCAAAGTGTTTTCCTGTGTCCAGAGAGCAGGTCCACCCCCCCCCCCCCAGGACATTGAGTACCAGAAGTGTTTTGTTGGAAAAAAATATCAAATAAAAGCCTTTATTCTTTGCCGTGCACATATAAAATGTCCTGGTAGAAGTGACGGAATTGGTGGACCAGGAACTGCAGCTTTATAAAGGTGGAATTTAACATTAAAATAGCATTGCTGGTGAATATAGAATCTCAAGTTAACTTCAACTCAGTGTTTGAATGGCAGAGGAGTTTCCAACATTACCGAATAGGGAAAGAAAAATTGTTTTCTGTGCCTTTCACACCGGTATAAACTAGGGCTGGGCAATATATCGATATTATATCGATATCGTGATATGGGACTAGATATCGTCTTAAGATTTTGGATATCATAATATCGTGATATGACAGAAGTGTTGTCTTTTACTGGTTTTAAGGGCTGTATTACAGTAAAGTGATGTACTTTTCTGTTACCAGACTGTTCTAGCTGTTCGATTATTTGCCTTTTCCCCCCACTTAGACATTATGTCCGCATTACTGATGATTATTTATCTAAAATCTAAGTGGGAAGATATTTTGTGAAAGCACCAATTGTCAACCCTAGAATATCGCCGCAATATCGATATCGAGGTATTTGGTCAAGAATATCGTGATATCCGATTTTCTACCCATCGCCCAGCCCTAGCACCATCAACAATCCCAAAGAGCATAAAAACACAGAAGAACGTTTGGAGAACATACCTGTAACGCTGGGCAATACGGCTTAAATTAATTTCACAATTCCCCCCCCCCCACCAATATCAGTATGTATGAAAATATGGTAAATGTATGCATAATTCACATAAGAGAAACGGATTTTCAGTGCAATGAACATTTTCAAACATACTTCATAAAAAACAAACGATGAATACTTGAAAAGTTATATCCAGGTTAGTCTATATCTTTGACGTTCCACTTCCGGGATTGCTCCGTTGCCGCCAGAAAATCCGCCGGATTTCACTCATTTAGGCCGGATAGCCGTTGCCTTGGGCTTCCTTTGTGTTGGCATTCTAAACTCCGGTGGATGTATGAGGACTATGGTTAACCTTTTCTCAGATCTCTGCAGGGTAAATCCAGACAGCTAGCTAGACCAAATCTGTCCAATCGGAGTTCTCTCTCGCACGACTAAAACTACTTTTAAAACGTACACATGTTCCACCAAAACAAGTTCCTTCCGAGCCTATTTTACAGCGGCGCCGCGGCTTTACTCCGGTGCTTAGCACCGCCCAATACAATTGTGATTGGTTTAAAGAAATGCTAATAAACCAGAGCACGTTTTCCTCCCATCCCCGAATGCTGTGTGGACTAGCCAGACCCTCCTCCAGCGCACTTTGGAGGGGGGTCTGGCAAAGCGAGACTATATCCAGGTAAACCACAACCAACTGCTAAAAAAAACAAAACAACAACGTATAACTGAAGGTAGGTGAAACTTTATACAGATCTTTTATTTATTTTTTTAAGGCCACTGAATGTGCACCAGAATCAGAGGTTGGTATACAGGCTTCAGCGGAGAGACGGGAAAAAGCTGATTTCAGTCGTGTTTCTCTGCAAAGCACAACTAGAAGCAGCTCCGATAGAGGCAATTTCCTCTTAGAAGGAAGGCGAATACAAGTCTCCCTTCGACTCCATGATCCGCTCTGGGTTTTGCAGACCATGACCTTTGGCTTCTCTCCACTCAAAACAGTCCTCCCTTCACTATGACGAGCAACCAACTAGCCAGCCCGGACTAGGTCTCAAATACACAGGGGGCTAACAAAGCCAGTTAGAGAAACCGATTTTAAACGGCATGCTGAACAGCAATCAATAAACAGAGGGAATACTGGATTCAAATGTATGGAGTGTGGAGAGAGAATGAATGTAGATTAAATCTGGTGTACAAGCATTACACCTCCACGCCAACAGCTGATGCGTGAAAGTTAGATCAAACCATGTGCGATTCAAGGCGCGCATTATTTCCACGGTGCCTTGATATAGTTTAACTGCACTCTGTCCACAAAAAAATCCTGCAGTTCAGCCGACACTGTAGGCTTTGAATAACAGAAATATATGAGCAAATCAACAAAAGTGGAGAGCCTTTTTCGGATGAAATAACAGCCAATAGTCGTATTACTTTCCCACAATAGTCAGCTGAAAGCCGGTGATTACACTGACCCCCCCCCCACCCCGACCACACCACTCACCAAAAAGATGCAACAGCAGATGTCATGCCATCTATTCGGAGGATATTGATCTCACTTTCCCCCTGCCAATTACATGTGAAAAACTGCTGTGACAGTTTGGGCAAATGATTTCAATGATTGCTTTCATATTAACCCCCCTCCCCCCCACCCCACAAACACTGGACAAAAACAAGTTGTTATTTTCAACCGTGACCTCGCCCCACACCACCTCTGAAGCGAGGACACAGAGCTTCAACAAAGTGAGCCTCCGCACCAGTGTCCATAGCAAATCAGGAGCATTTTCTTAAACGGGGGGTTCATTAGTGAAACCGATGAATCAAACGCTCAGCCAAGTGTGCAATTATCCGTCTCTCTGTGGATGAAGGTCATTAGGACTTTATGAGCAACTGGGAGTCCATAAATAAATGATCAGTAAACAGCATCCTCGATACGGCAGAGACAGCAGGTGACTCTGCATGACGACCCCCCCCTCTCAGCTCGTCACTCCGTGACGTGGACATGTGGAGAAGATGCAGCTATTTTGAGCTGACTGAAGATGAAGTTGTAGAATTCATCTGTGTAAATGGCTACGAGAGAACCCTTTCACTATACTTTGCATACAGATGACACTGTTAAGTGAGGGCGATAACGGAATTACTCTTGATGTTCAAGATGAATAAGACCCAACTTTAAGCCTTCCTACTTCTCTCTGCCCCCCCCTCATCCACTAACTGGGATGTAGGACCACCAGGGCTTTCCAAACACAACACAAAAAGGTGGTAAATTATGTTCTTAGCAGCAGAGTCCACAGAAGACCTTAAACGCGCCAAAGAAAACAACAGTTGTTTATAAAGTCTGGGGCAACATTGCATCTAAGGTGGTCCGTGAGGAGGATAAAACCCTGGTGAGTGGTCCGTAAGAGCGAGAGAGGGTTGTCAAATGTTTACACATTTCAGCGAGTTATTTGCATTGTCCGCTGGGAGACAATCAGCACACTATTCCCTCCCGGCAGGATTACAGAGATAAGATAGAGCCTAAATGGATTTTACACTCCTCTAAACAGGGAGCAGCCTACAAAAGCCAAACTTTTGGAGCAGTTTTTTTAACGGTGCTAACAACTTGTAAGAGTTACAGAGGAAGTAGTGGTACAAAAAAACAAAGCAGCAGTTAGGCTTAAACTTTTACAGGTTATTCCAGACTGTACCCATTATATCTGTCCCCAAACCAAATGAGACAGAAACTCTTTAAAGTCTGGGCTGCAACTCTGACAGCTTTAAGAAAGATAAGTTCTGACCACAGGCAGGACCTCAAAGAAATGTGTTTTGAATAAACAGATATTTTCAGAGAAGGGGACCCCACAATTAGTAATTTGAGACTCTCTCTGCGTGTGGGTCCCAGTCCAATTCTCTGGAATCAATCAAAGCTCCCAAAGGAACTCCCTGGCCCCCTTAATCTCCTGGTTTTATTACTTTCCAGACAGTCAGCCTGTTTCACCCTACCCCCATTTCTCTCTTTTGTACTGATCTCCAGCAAAGCCAAGGAGGGGCTTTCTCTCTCTCTCTCTCTCGCTTTTTCCTTCCACCACTGCGGAACGCTTTTCATGCAGGAGAGGGTCTTTCATCAGGCTTCACACGCAAGAGAGCCCAACAGCTAGCACAGGCCTGTCACTCCAAGGCCTGCCTTCTATGCACATTCATTCTTCTTAAAATAAACAACCAGGTTTCAAAAGGCACATGGACATTTTTTTTTTTTTGACACACAACTATATTGCATATCACGAGAAAAACTGGGCCATGTTGCACAAGAGTCAGTTATATTCACAATTTTCCAGACCACATGCTACTGTGTTTGATAGCATCCAACAACTTAAATGATAAAGATGTGACTCTGTCACGATGGGGTATGTGATATGTGCTGGAGCTGTGCACTCCAATGACTGCTGGAAAGACATTATTTTTTTTTTTCCCCCCTTTCTCTGCCATTTAGGCAATCATGGCCTGGGAGTGCTTAGCCTGCCACAGATTGTGGGGAGTTATGCTTAAAACATACAGACTCAAATCAATAGCCTACATCTAATATCTGCGCAATATCTCACTACACAATATGCCACCAGTTGGAATAAGACAAGAGGCTGCAGTGCAGTGCCCTCACTTCAAAACAATTAACAGAAGCAAATGAATTGGGGTCTGTTTATCCATCAGCTCAACATATATTGACGCCCAGGTAATGAGATGTCTGCTGGACTGATGATGCTGGCGTGGGCTATTACCTGACAGTGAGCACTTAATGACTCTTTGTATTTTTTCACATTCAAGTTCCTGCCATCCTTTTGCATTTCCATGACCGCAGAGCCATTCAAACAGGTAGACGGACGGTCTTAATTCATTCAAACAAAAGGTGTTATTTGGCCTTTCAAATCCAAATGCACATTAATTCAAATAAACAACTAGGCTATATACAGCATGTCTACGAATCACTGGAAAGAAACAGAAATGTAGCAGCAGTTCTGCCTCACTGTGCAGACATTGAGACAAAAGGACGGAGTGGAAAAGCGTGTTGCTATACTGCTTTAAAACATGGCTGGTCTAGGAGTAAATAGTGTGCCTGTTATGGAAAAGTAGCCTACTTTTAAAGCTGCGTTTAAATGGTGAAAAGAGTTAGCAGAAACCCAAACACAGATGAATTAGCTAACGGTTACCTAGCTCCACGTCTGGTTTTCAAAGCCAACAGCTTGCATTTGTTTTATTTCAACTCCGTGATACAACGTCGGTAAGTTTGTTGAAACGAGGCGCAAAGAAGCAGACATACCGCAGAACAACTATAGCAGTGTATTATTAAGGCATTTACCTTTGTCGACATGCTTTGCCGCGGCGGTCTCCGTGTAGAGAAAGGTGAGACAGAGGAGAGAGAGGAGCGACAGAGCTCCCCGCTCGGCCATCACTTTTCACAAATAAATCTTTGCAGGCTTCAGGAACCCCGGAGAAGCTTTATTTAAAAAAAAAAGAAGAAAAAAAGAAAGAAAAAAAAAAAAAGAAATCCTTAAAATCCCCGGCCACCTCCTGCAAATGCACAAGCGGACAAAAAAAAAGTTCAAAGTCCTAAAATGTGCAGAAACATCCGGAGCCAGGTACTTTTAAAACCGACCGGATGAAACATGTAGCTGGGAAGAGAGAGCCGCAGGTTAGAGAGACTGTTTTCTCAACTTGGTCGAGGCAGAGGTCGGAGGAAAAAAAAAAAACACCGAAATCAATCCATTGCCACGGAGGCGCAGCACAAGGACAAAAAGATTTGCAGGCGACTGAGCACCGAACCGGCGACTTTACTACCCCGTTATATGTCAAGCGCCGAAAAGACCAGAAAGAGCTCAGTTGGAGAAAAGATAAGATCCCGGCCAGAAGGAGAAATCTCCGCCGCGGCCAGCTCACTGTTCACGGACGGGACGTAAGAGAGCAGCGTGTTGAGAAGGCAGGGCTGGATCTCCACCGGCTCCCCGGAAAACAGGGTGTGGAGTCACACGGAAGTTTGGATCCTGGCCGCCTCTGTGCTCAGGCAAAATCTAAAATATGGTTTGGGATTTCAGTCCAAACACAACGCCTCATTTTTACACCACAGGTGTCCTAAAACTATGCGGAAATGTAACATCTTTTAGGCTACAGCATTAATAAGAAGCTAATACAGACGTAAGGCCCAAAACACAGAGTTCTTTCTCATTCAAAGCTCAATTACACGATATATTTGATAATAACATTGAGTTAAATAACTCTGTTTAACTTTTGGTTCGTTACTAATTAGCCCAGTCTTATAATACATCTATGGCCCAAACATAAGAACACCAAAGTTGAGCTCCTTTCAGCTTGTGTTAGTTTACATAGCCTAATAGACTAGTTGGTCTTGTTTTACTCATCACTTAGCCTACACTGTTTAATATCATGGACCTATAAATGTTGCCCAGCAAAATGTTGAACTGTGAAGAAATATTTGTCTTGCCTGTTAAATTGAAATGAGAAATCAGACTGCAGGGTGTGTTTGCTTATGTTGCTGTTTCTATTAGATCTGTAAGAGGACAGCTGTTTGCAGTTAAGTGATAACAAACTTGACAAACTATTGCTAAAGGCTCATTGCTGTAGAATTTTTCTGCCAAACAGCTTACTCTTTTTTGCATTGTGGCCTAGAAACTATTGGCTTTTACCCACAAACGTACCTTAAACTAATCTGTCCTATGTCTACAATAATAATGCCATGGTTGGCTGACTCAAAATGTTCTGTCAATATAAAAGCTGAATTAAAATTTCACAAAAAACATAAATGATAGCTATACTTACTATACTCCTGAACTGTTGCATTATTACTTACACTTACTTTTTTTAAATCTTTGAATATTACTGTAGCCCATAGTGTATGTTGTAAATCTGAGCCATGCAAGCTGATGACAGACTATGTTTAGCAAATAAAAATATGGATGGACTACATGTAGTTCCTCAAGGGGACATATACTGAGATTCAGAAAAAAATAACATGATCTTAATTCATGCAACAATCCTCTTCATCCTAGTAGTTGTAAGTTCAATAGCCGTGAATCTAGTGAAGCACAGTCTCTTATAGCATAATCATGTGATACAGCTCTCTTACAGTAGACCCAGAGCAAGTAGTGATGCAGTCATACATCCATGCCCATTGCAGTTGTCCTCACAAGTAGTTTATACATGGCCCAAATAATAGGAAAATGTGTTCCTGTTTAGATTCATGTTCACAGAAATCCAAACAGATGCAGAGGTCAACATCTGTAACATGACTCCAAAAGATAATGTCACATGGTGGCTGGAAATCAGAAGATAAGATTAAGTCCTTTCAGTTTCAGATCAAGTTGCTTAAAATAATCCTGGGGGTGGTGTGTCTTGTTATAGGACAGGGGATGAATGAGGGGATAAAGTTAATATCCTTGTTTTTTTAGGGTAGCGGACTGGAAGAGTATTCAACCAATTTAAAAGATCTCACATCTGTATCACTCCCCTTTAAAACAAAAAATAAAGCTTCTGTGTTTGTTAGTATGATTGTGTGACGTTATAGTTAAATGGAGCAGAATCACAAAAGCAAAGAAAAGAAGTGCTGTGTTCTCCTTCAGTATGTGACTAGTCTTTAGGGAGTAGGGGAAAGGCAATGGTTGTCTGTTTGGAAACAAGTTATATGCCAACACTGCTGTATCACCCAAAAAACACAGTCTTTCACTCATAAAAATTAGATTAGATTCAACTTTATTGTCATTGTGCAGTGTACAAGTACAAAGACAGCAAAATGCAGTTTGTGTTCAAGGAGAAGTGCAAAAAAAACAGAAAAGTGCAATGCAATATACATTGGAACAGCTCCCCCCACTGGTTTGAGTAACTCATGGCATATTAATCATGAACATTTCCCCCCCATGGGCATGACAGAGCCTTTTTTGTTTGGTATATCTGTGGCTGCCCTGGACCTGTTCTCATTTGAACTGGTAAACTATTCACTCTCAATTAATGATACTTTCTTTCAGGTTCACTGATTGCATGGTGTGCCTCAAGGCTCACCTCTTGGGCCAACCATTTTTCTTCTTCATACCTTCGTCATATTATTCTCAGCTCTTTTCATTATGTTACAAAGTCTTATGCCTTGGTTAAACTAAATTATTCCAGTGAATTGTGATTATTATAACTCTTTAGCTGCTATCAAGGACTAGAGATCTGAGAAATTACTTCAACCCTGTTCATACAAACGTATATCCTTGTTATTGAGCCCTGAACACATCTCAAGGAAATTAGGACACAGCACTTCACAGTTCACAGGACTGCGGAGGAGAACACATGAATGATTTAATGTGTCATCTGTAAATACTGCCATGCTTCCTTATGGGCAATAGGGGGCAGACATGCTAACTATGTCTGAGTGAATGAATAAATACAACATAAATCAAAGTACTTATAAACAAATTATTATTTACTGCATGCATATGAGTAGTCTGACATTGCCAGGCCTTCCTCCACAGGGCTGTGGAGGAGGGTCTGGCGAGTCCACACAGCATTCGGGATGGGAGCAAAATCTGCTCTGGTTTATTGGCATTTCTTTAAACCAATCACAATCGTGCGCCGCACGGAGCGTCTCTGCAAAATAGCCTCGGGAAGGAACTTGTTTTGGTGGAACATGTGTACGTTCAAAAGTTGTTTTAGTCATGCAACAGAAAACTCCGATTGGACAGATAGTCTACCCTGCAGAGATCTGAGAAAAGGCTAACCATAGTCCTCATAAATCAACTGGAGTTTAAAACGCCAACACAAAGAAAACGAAGGTAACGGACATCCTTAACACCCTAACCCACCTGAACAATCCCGGAAGTGGAACGTCGTGGATACAGACTAGCATGTGAGTAATATTTTGGATCCACAGGATAAATACTGGGTAACATACTACATAACTGGCTTAGACAGAGGTTTATCTTTTCAGTAATATTTAACAATCACGTACCTATGATGATACACTAATGTACCTTTAAATAACCCTACTTACCCTGAGAATTCAATGTGAGTTTTGAGGATCTGGTCAGATTGAGTTTAATGTTGTTGACCAATGAGTCAATCATTTATAAGGTATTCTCATATATTTTATGTCATATCATACTATATCTGTTAAAATAAATAAGATGCATTTTACATATGATAATTCAAATTTACATATCAAGGATTTTAATCCCTCTTGAATAAGATCCTAAAATTCATCATGAAAAATGTTTTAAAAATATTGGTATTTTGTAGCAAAAGTTCTGGGGTAACTCATAATATTAACACTAACCAATAATGTGTTGTACCTTTGTACCAGCAAATCATTTTTGAAAATAAAGTTTGTTTTCGAACTACAGTAAAAGCAAGTAATATACGTTTTTTTTGCTGCAAATGCTGACAGTTTTGTTATAGAGCAATATTGCACAAGATAAGTCAAAGATTCTCTCTATATGTTGCATACATGTATAATATTCAGATAATGGCACATTTGATTTTACAATATGCTCTGCTCTTTATAATGAAGCAATATATTCCACAGCAGACCTGCCTGTTAAAGTCGGTTCACATTCACAGGCCAATTGTATTATGCACATGCACACAGCTGGGCTCAAACTCACTTCTAATTCTTTAACAGTGTGTTTTTTTTCCCACAGCCTGTTGCTCTGTGTTCTGGGAACACATTTCTTCCAGATTAAAGAACAAGGCCATACCAAATCTCAAATCTCCAACATTAAAGAGAAATTCACATCATGAATCAAGTAATGGCAACCATGCAGTCGAGGAAATGGCCATTAGATTACTGCACGGAAAGGACGGTGGATTAACTTTCACTTGAAGCAGCTGTTGAGTGTAATTTTTCAAACGTATTTAAATAATTTGAACTCTTTTTAAAAGCAGCAACCATATGTGCAATATAACATATTCAGGCATCCTTAAGAGTAACATGGATGTGTGTGTATGTGTGTGTGTGTGTGTGTGTGTGTGTGTGTGTGTGTGTGTGTGTGTGTGTGTGTGTGTGTGCGCGTGTGCGTGTGCATGTGTGTGCGCTTTCAGAGGATTGCAAAGATGTATACGACTGGTGTTGTCATTAGTTTGGTGGGGAAAAAAGGGCTGCCAGTACAGATTAAAGGGAATTTACACATACAATTAATCTATTTGATCATGCTTACATTTAAATAATCAGAGGCCATATTATTTAATCATACACATCCTTCTTTTTGATATTACCACTCTAACAATATTCAATATTATCACCAAATCAGCTATTCTGTTCAAATGATTGGTGTGGATTACCAATAATGGCATTGAATTGAATGTGATCCCAGCATGATCCTGATCCTGATCTTATTTAGAACCAGATTAAGAGGCACGAGGCTCAGCTCACAGGAGAGCCAGATGAACAGTCTTTAGCGTGGCATTTGGTGCATCCCGAGGATTACTTACACTCTGAATTAAATATCACCCCATCCACTGAACACAAAAGTGCAGCTATAATGCTAAATTACAATGCCAGTTCAATTATGTGACCATTAATTGAAAAGATAGGACAGTTATGGTCAATGCAGTGGCGGTGACTGTGGTGACTTAAAGGTCCCATGGCATGAAAATTTCACTTTATGAGGTTTTTATTAACATTAATATGAGTTCCCCCAGCCTGCCTATGGTCCCCCAGTGGCTAGAAATGGTGATAGGTGTAAACCGAGCCCTGGGTATCCTGCTCTGCCTTTGAGTGAAAGCTCAGATGGGCCAATCTGGAATCTTGCTCCTTATGAGGTCATAAGGAGCAAGGTTACCTCCCCCTTCTCTGCTTTGCCCATCCAGAGAATTTGGCCCACCCATGAGAGAGAGACATCATGGCTTTCAAACGAACAAAGTGGCAGTTGGTCAAGGCCACACCCCCACCCTCCACCTCAATAGCTACAGACACAGAAATGACACATACTAAGGAAAGCTCATTGTGGGACTGGCTCTAGTGGCTGTAATTCTGCACCAAGGCTGAATTTCGGGAAAGAGACTTCAGATACAGTATTAGGGGACCACTAAGGCCGATATAAAAGCATCCAAAGAGCACCACGTCATGGGACCTTTAATGTGTGTTTCTACATGTGTGTGGTTCATTGTCTGTGGCTGTGTTTACCTTTAAAACTAAGTTTACATCATGGTGGCCCCAAAGAAGATAACATTTCAATCCTGAGTCAGCGGTGATATGTCTTCTTATCTAACACATTTGACTGATATGCATGGGTGTGTATTTGTGTGTCGGTTATTTGTCTACGGAGGCAAACAGCTGCTGTGTACCTGGCCCAAACCCCGGGCTAAAGATGGCAGGGGCACATGGCCTCATGGAGAATTCCCACCTGCCACTGCACAGCACATAACTTGCTTCAGCAGGAAGCAGCCGGTGTGCACTCGCACACCCCCGTCATACATGTGCTTGCCTGGACACATTTTCAGAGCCTGGCACAGCTCACCTCACACATGTCAGCACTTTCTTTCCCTGTCTTCGCTCTTTTCCTGGATGCTGGCAATCATTGTTCTAATTACCTCTCGGTGTGCTGCTGAAATATCGCAGCACACAGCCCGCTGACACCAGTGGCTTGATTGACGTCAGACGTCATAGAGAGCACGAGGATGGAGAGGGTAGAGAAGCGGATTGGTGACCACATAAACTGAGATCTATGACAGTACTGAGGTCTTATTAGATTGGGTAATAGTGTGAATTTTGTTAGATTACTTAAAAATGATTACTGATTGGAGGTTTGCTCATAACGGAGCCAAATCTAAAATGTCAACTTCTTTTGAAAAGTATTGGAGTCCAGTTTTCAATGATAGCCTATAAATTAAGCAGGAGAAGGAGCTAATTGGATCCCAGATTTTTCAAGATTCAAAGATGTATTCATCGCATACACAATGTGCGCAGCGTTTAGTTGTTGTTTCCATAGACTGTGCATAGCGGAAATCAACAAAAAAGGAAAACAAAACACACAAACAAAACAAAGGAAATAATAAAATGTGAAATTAGACAACAGATAGATCAGAAAGCAAAAGTATGTACAAGGCAGTAAGTAACATAATCTAGGTAAGTAATACTAAAGCGAATATGGAACATGGGATAGGAAATATTGATCAAAATGGGACATGGAAATGTGGGTCAGAATGTGAATGTGGTTATTGTAAAGGATGAAATATGAGAAATAGAGCTTAACTCACTACTGATTTAGTTGTATCATTCTAAACAGTGATGTCTACATACAGCCATACATTTTTTTTGCATATGCTGGCAAGATAAATGTCCTTTGTGGTTAACATGTGCCAATCTACATGAAATAAAATAATTGGAAACAAAAAGGCAGTGCGTGGGTGGGTGGGCATTTCCTTTTTCCTGCTAAACTGAAACTTAACCCTAATAATGATTGATAGGGTGCATATTTTTTTTTATCAGATATCATAGGTACATAGTTAAAAATGTTGCTATTTAACATGTGTTCACCATGTCGGGGAGAGACAAATAAGGGGGAAAGTACATAAACGCTTAAATAACTTCATTACAAGTAGAAACAACAAAGGTGGGTCATATTAAATTAAGTGCAGCTATGTTAGAGGTCTGGCAGTCATCACTTTGATATATGAGTTTTTAAAGCAACATCAGCTCAAAAGAGGCCAACTTCTCTGTGGCATCTCTGAAAAACGGCAAAATTATTTCACAAGGGTCTATTTTACCCACAAACATAGACTATACAGTCTAAGGGCCCTATCTTGCACTCAGCGCAATTGCCTTTGTACACCGACGCATGTATCATTCCTATTTTGCACCCGACGCACAGCGGACTTTTCCCTCCACAGACGCACGTCGGTAAATTAGGGAATGTATTTGCGCTCCCGGGGGCGGTTCAGCGAAAAGAGGAGGCGTGTTCCGGCGCAAACGTTACTTTGTGCTATTCTGCAGTTTCAGAAAACAATTCCGCCACTGACCAGGAAAAACCTGGTCTAAAGTCAGTGGCGCTAGTCTAAAGTCAGTAGCGCGTTATTCAGATGCTATTTTAGGGGCGCATGCTTGGCCATAATGTAGCGTGTGCACAACGCGCATACACTTCTCTCATCTACAGCAGTTCCCATTTTTGAAAACCATACATAATTACAAAGGAAAATATTACTGAAAATGCGCTTCATGTGTTTGGATAGATCAGGAGGCACTTACAGTCCTCAAAAAGTCGCAGCATTCTTTGTGACTTGTTGTGTTTTACACATTTCCATGAATCATGGATGTGTTGATGACATAAATGAGGAAATATTAGAGGACTTAAGGAGACGTGATGTTGAACTACGGCGGGATTGGACACTCCGGCGGAATCTGGTCCGGGAGTAATGCGCGATGCGCTCCTGATGGAGCGGGTGGACGGAGATGGAGTGGGGGGAGGAGGAAGGGGCACAACAGGTGCAGGTGGTGCGTTTGGAGACCCACGCTCCATGGCTGCAGCAATCCTCTCCAGACTTGGGAAGATGCGCCCGAGAGGCCGCAGCAACATCGCCACCCGGCCAAGACAGGCATTTATTACTTTGCCGCATCTCGCATCGGCAGCTCCCGCTGGCGTGTGCCAGGCAAATCCGCCGTCATAATAGCAGTCCGCCATGGAACAAGCGCCCTGCTCTTAAAGGGAATGTGAGATGACGCTCTGATTGGTTTATTGCACGTTACGCCCAAACCACACCTAGCTACTTCAGACCAACCCATTTTAGATTTGCGTCGGGCGCAAGAGTCATTTATCCCGCCGGTATAATAGCAACAGCGCCCAAGATCCGCCCACAAAGCTACTTGCGTTTTGCGTTTCATACTTGCGTTTCAGATCGTTAAAATAGGGCCCTAAGTGTGCTATGGCGATAAGAGGAACAGTAAGGAAAATATTGACAGGATATGCCAAACAGACAGGGAAGTGAAACATACTACCAATACATTACTAAATAGCATCAAACCAATTATAGCCCACCCCCGTTTGCAATGTTGATTTAGTTACATCAAAGTTAAAGCTGTTTCTCATGAGGAGCTTATCTCCTGCAGGTCTTTTGGGACCATAAAAGCCACATTTATTACGCAGTATATGTAGTTTAAAACTCTTATGTTGTATAGGTACGGTTGATGGAATGATGCTGCTTTGAAGCATCCAACATACCTTAATGTATGCTTTGTAGGGCTGGGTTACCGAATTCAATACTTTTTAGGCACCGACCAATTTCAATGCCAAATTTCTTTTTTTGTTATTAAACTTTTTGTTTAAAGAGAGTTAAGTTATACATGTTGCTCTTAAGTCTGTATGCATGCCATTGATCAAGAAAGAAAAATTCACATCATTACAAAAGCACCCACACTCTCTCACATCACAATACCTCTATACCGGTTCTGGACTGGTATGGAATTTAAGATTCCAAAAAAATAAGAAGAGGTAGTGATAACTACAAGAATAAAAATAGAATAAATAAAATAGGTAAAAATACAGCAGTAAGTAAAATAGACAATAACGGCTGTAAAATTAATACATTTGTCTGCTCCATATGTACCTTTTCTCATTCATAAACTTTTTCAATGCCAAATTTCAACACCTAAAGGAGTAAAAGTCTCATCAGCATCAGTGAGCCAATCAGCAAGCAGCTTGCTTCTACCAAGATCTAATAGTGCTAGTGATTGGCTGTCTAACGTTACACGTGGTAAAGTCACGCAGGAAAAACTCTACGATACACAGAGAGACCTGGTCACGTAGTAGGAGCTGAAACATTGTGCCGCAATGTGTAATGTTGTAATTTATTTTTGTTTGATAAAATTGGTATCGAAAAAAGTATCGTTCAGGAACCGGTAACGAAGTAACGGTATCAGTTCTGGTGTCGAACATCTTTGAACAATAGCCATGCCATAATGCTTTGTCTACAGGCACAACACACCCTTGAATAAACCCTTTAATTACTGTGCATTGCCATTGGACAATTTTCCCACAAGTTTGGTTTAGTCTGTTTTATTGCGAGTGAGAACAAACTAAAGAGAAAGAGTGTGTCAGTTTGAAAGTATTGAATTCTGGGCTTTGGTCTCTTCAGGAAAGACACATCACTCTTCTTTTGAAAGCTTGGTCAGTGACAATAGGTGTGCTTAAAATGTCAGTGGTTTCTAATGAAAGGAATAGAAATTCAAATCAAAGCCATTACACCCAACATCTTTTGGTTGGCTAAATCTGTTCACCCTGCTACTGTTCACAGGCACAGTTCTATCTTTGTGATTATTTCACACAGGCAGGCGTGAGGGATTTTATTTCCGGTTCATTTGCTGAATATGGACAGTTCCTGCACTCCAAAGCATGCAAGTACAGTACATTCGAGACTTGAAAGAGAAAAGGCATTTACAGGGAGGTATTAGGTTGAAGGAAGGTGTAATTTGTCAAAACTGGCATTTTTAAATGAATTTGACAGTGGAAGATAATGCAGTCTCAAGAGTTCTCTGTCCAGAATCCCCTCCCTCTCTGTTAGACTCCATCATGTGAAGGCAGAGCCTTCCTTAAATTCTCAGCAGGAGCTTGCTGCTTGGAGACGCTAGGCTACCGAGCCGTGCAGCGTAAACATGGGCTTCAAAGCGAATACTCGATGCTGTCTGGATTTTGCCACAGTGCCCCCCTTTGAGTTATAGCCATTGAATTATGTTTAAAGAGGGCAATAAATATTTCTTTTCTGTTTTTATAAGTAAATATTTAGAGAGTTTGTGGGGACCCTGTAGATACATTCATATTCTAAATACGCTGCAGTAATTGTGGCACCAAGGAGTGAAGTGTGTAAAAATGATGAGATGTACAACCCTCTACCATTCACAGTATTGTACAGAACCCAATCAATTTTGCAACCCCATGTTAACACCCTCTTGTCCTCATTCCAGATGGAGTTGGTTTGTTTTATACTGCTGCCCTGAATGGATAGCTTTCTATCGCTCGTAATGAGCACCATTGAGATGAGGTGAAGTCACTTAAGGGGCTGTCTGGGCAACACATGCAGCCTTCCCAAGATGTACGACCGCAAGCTGCCTTCCTCCTGGCTCACCTCCCACCCTCCCCCCCCCCTTCAGACCCAGCTCTTGTGGTTAAGGGCCTTCTTCCTGCCAGAGGAGGTCGACTGTTGTTGTTGGAATTGCCATGGCCACTTAGAGGGGCTCTCTCAATCAACAGGGACTGCAACTCCTTAAACGGGGGCTCGGGGATCACCGGGAAATACAAAACAAGAAGCAGCACCTAATCTCGCATGCTCCACGCTCTCTAAGTCCAGAAAAATGCATTCAATTTGACCTGACAAATAGGGTAGAGGTTTCCTTAAGTTTTTCATTTTGATAGTGGGTGGCCAATTTTACTAGCATATTTTCTCTGCTTATCCCCCCCATTTCCAGCCTAAGCATGAACTGGCGGCCTCATAGGTGTAGTGTAATGTTTTATCCATGATGGATGATCATACACCTTCCTGAGGGAGGTGGTCAGTGGGCTTTAGGCACAATGTAACGAGCCTATGCTACAGCAGCGCTGCCCAGACTGACAATGAAGTGGAGAGTGCCATATTGCAATAATGGAAAAAGGGGAGAGGGAGAGGGAAAATAAGAGAGGGAGGAGATATAAACAGCACTCCAACAGGGAAGCAAAATACCGCAATCTGTTCTGGCAGAACAGATTGAAACGATTACAGTGAGGGGAATATTCAGTTTAGGGATTTTTTTCCCCCTCCACTCCACCTCATCTGTCATGAAGTGCATGAATGCTCTGACCAGAGTGAGAGAGAGAGAGAGTCACTGCCAGATCACGCCTTGATGTTTGTACCATCTTGGATCAGTCTAGGTTTGATAAATTACATGTGTGAAGAAGGCAAAGACTGATGATAAGAGAAGCACTTAGAAGAAAAAAAATTCAGATAGAAAACAGTTATTAGAGAGTACTTCTAAAATGGGTCTTCTAATATTGTTGTTATTGATTTTTTCTAATGACATCAGAAAACTGATTAAACAAAGATAAGATGTGGCCGGGTTAGCTCAGTTGGTAGAGCAGGCGCACATATGTAGAGGTTTATTCCTCGATGCAGAAGATCCAGGGTGCGAGTCCGACCTGTGACAATTTCCTGCATGTCTTCCCCCCCCTCTCTTTCTCCCTTTTCATATCTGGCTGTCCTATCCATCAAAGGCAAAAATGGCCCAAAAATAATCTTTAAATAAAAAAAAAGGATCAATGCAATCACCTCTCCATGACAACAAACCAGCTCCACCCACTGAGGAAGTCCAGGAGATGCAGGTTGAAAGCTTTTTATATAATTTCTTTAAACTGTTGTGTCTGAGGTCAAGAATGAACATCTGATGGCACTTCAAGATACGTCCCATGCAGTAGAACTACAATAGAATTTCTCAGGAGAACATTTTTTTTTTCTAATGACGCAATTATGGGTATCAGCTGTTTTTGCTAAGAATTAAAGAGTAAACAGACTTTAGAGCAACAATCACCAAGCACCACAAGCAGCAAAGTTCAAAGTGGGAGGCAGGCTTCTCCAGGGTGGCTTCACAGGGGAGGCTCAGTGAATGGAAGTGAAAAAATTTGTTATCAAAAGAAGATCACATAGAATAGATTAAAAGTGTGTGATTTAGTTAAAGAGTTTAAAGCTACAGTACGTTTTCCAAAGTCAGAAACTATAATAAACCCCTTAGGACAGACCTTTTATTAATATATTTGGTGTGGTCTGAATGGTATAGGATATCTTGACCAAATGTTGACTAAGTCTATGTTCAATATTTAATATCATGTATAATTTAAGGAAAACCCTGAACGAATTTTCTTACTAAGTTTGGGTCCCCTTTAAGATTTAAAGAGAAAACCTGATCCAGTTGTTAGGGGTATTAAAGGGAGGTGTATTGAAAATGGTATTAAATTACTATTTTTGTTTTTTATATCATAATTTGTCCTAGTTTTTGAGAGTGTGTTTAAGGTTATTGATATACTTTTTTTTTTTTTATCTTTTGGGCATTTTAGGCCTTTAATTGACAGGACACCTGAAGACAGGAAAGGGGAGAGAGAGGGGAAATGACATGTAGCAAAAGTTCCACAGGTTGGAATAGAACCAGCGGCCGCTCCGGTAAGGACTGAGCCTTTGTACGTGGGGGCGTACGCTCAACCAGGTGAACTACGAGGGCACATACCTATGAGGAACGTGCTTGTTATGAATTATTTTAAAGGGAGAGATGTTTAGTTTCAGTTTTTGGTGTCTTTGGGCTGTGAAAAAAAGCTTATAGATACAGTATAAAAAATAAAAAAAAACATTGGCAGAAAAACTAGTCATTAAACCATAATGCAACTGTTCCTACATTCAGTCAGCTCTCTCTTAATATGTCCCACCTTTGATCACTTAAAGTATAAAGCTAGAAACATTTTAAAGAAAATAATTATCACATGACATGTTGTGTTTTGTGTTCACACGCAGGATGTTGATAGGCACTCTGGGAAACATAGTTAAAGCAGAAGTAGAAGAGGTGGTTTGAGGTTAGATGGGTACACTGAAAAAAGAAACTCCTAAAATACACTGGATGTGAAAAACCAATGATGATATGATGCGCCTGGGATGCATATGACACACTTTCCTGGCTTTCGCCCCCCCACATCCCCCCTCCTAAATGCATAAAAGTGAAAATATTTTCAACAGTTCCAGTGCTTATCAATGTGGCACTTGGGCCAGAAAGCCCCAGGCGTTCCCAGCCATTTTGCTCTGCCATGGTATTTTTGAAGCCGATCCGTTTGTAGCGAGGCACCTCTGTGTGATCCCCACCTGGGGGTTTCAAGGGCATACTTTTCTTAAAGTTAAGATAATCCCTCCCATAAGTAAGTCATACATTCCATTTAAACACTAAAAAACAACGTCAAACCTGATTACACTCGGTTTTCTGCCCTTATAGTTGAAGCAATCAATCAATTCACTATGATTTAATATGTGACCAAAATAACCCTGGCAGCATATCTTTGACACATGTAGGATATACAGTAAACAAGTAAAAACTGAATTAAAGATCTAAACATCTGTATGATCAGAGTGAACCGAGCATGCCACAGCAACATGTCAGGCAGAAAAATGACGCATTAACTCCCCATGGCCCATTACAATGCATTACACTAGCGTGCCTGTCTCCTCTCCCAATAGTTATTTCTTCCTGCCCTGTAATTAGGCCAGCCTGCAAAAAAAAAAGTCGATTTGTTTACCCCGATGTTTCTTTCTCATTATGTTTGGAATACATCCCCCCGAGATTTACTCTGCATGTAGCCTACGGAGCACAGGGGTAGCCAGGGTTGTTTTCAGCAATGATGGATAGTTCTTCTTTTGTTCTCCTAAGGAAACAACGTTTGCTTTTTTCCATTTAGGCATCAGTCATAGAAGTAAGGCACGTCCATTTGCATGTATGAAACCGTAGACAGTGGTTAGGTTTACATAGGATGTAACTGACTTTGGGACTTTGCAAATAACAGTCAAATTTCTCACGAAATGTTACACTGTTGCCTTGACATAGTGTGTGTACTTTTCTATTGATGCAGAGCCCTACGTGACTCACAGCATGTCTGTCGTATCAAAGGTGATGATGTGTTTTTGCAGTATTGTACTCCATATTTGCATGTGGAATGGATATTAAAATGAAACCAGTCGCTTAACAGAAATATATGAGACTGTATTACATATACTGTTGTTTTAAAGGATGCAACTATAAAGTATCTCACTATCATCTCTTTGATTTCCCTTCACCATACCTAGAGATTGGCATGGTTTTATGTCAGTTAGCCTAATAGCTAATTTGATTTGCATTGAGAGATGATTGCCATGCCAAAGCATGCAAGTACATTCGAGACTTGAAAGAGAAAAGGCATTTACAGGGATACCATGCCAATCTCTAGGTATGGTGAAGGACATGTGATGATGTGGGGCTATTTTAATTCCAAAGGCCAAGGGAACTTTATCAGGATGCATAGTATCCTGGATCCATGAAATAACTGGCCTTTAAAAATTAAAATCTGCCTGCCTCTATGGGAATTTAACATAGGGGTGTACTGACTTTTGTTGCCAGCGGTTTAGACATTAATGGCTGTATGTTGAGTTATTTTTAGGGGACAGCACATTTACACTGTTATACAAGCTGTAAACATAATAATTTACATTGTAGCAAAGTGTCATTTCTTCAGTGTTGTCCCATTAAAAGATATAATGAAATATTTACTAAAATGTGAGGGGTGTACTCAGATACTGTAGATGTGTAATTATGTTTAAGCAGGTCATCATTTAACTTTTAAATCTACTCTCTAATGAGTCTACAGGCAGCTCGGTCAGGCTGAGGTCACAATGCTAACATGCTCACAATGACCATGCTAAAATGCTAATGTTTAGCAGTTTTAACCTTTTTACCCTTGCCACTATCTTAGTTTAGCGTGCTAGCATGCTAATATTTGCTAATTAGCACCAAACACAAAGCTGAGGCTGATAGAAACATCATTAGTTTTGAAGACATTTTGTCACAATATAATAATATATAAAACAGTTTATAATTTTGATCTGATGATTGTGGTAGATGAAAAGTTAAGATGTCACCAAAGTTATTGCAAATCCTCCTCCTGAGGGGGACATGAACGTGTGTCCCAAATTTCATGGCAATTCATCCAATATTAGACGTTCAACCTGAGACATTTTACTAAAAAACTAAAATGTCAGATACACAAGAGAAACAGTGTGGTAATCCCTTGAGTCAGTCAGAGTCATCCCTCATGGACCCTAAATGTCTGTACAAAAGAGACATCCATCCAATGGTGGATGAGATAATTCAGTCTGGAAAAAGTGGTGGACCGACGAGCCGACCCACATTGCCATCCATGGAGCCATGCGGCTCAAGGCAGATTCAGATGAGCTCAAGTCAATGCCGAACACTCTGAACTCTGACTTAGTCACTAAACAGTTGCTAAATTTGCTATACAACCTTACAGCATTTGAACAACCTAACAGTTTAGCCTTATATAAATTAGAGGAATGTGTTGTCAGCCATTCATGGTCCAGGATTACTGAGGATTTTGTCTTTAAATTCATTCAACACAGAGCATGATTTTTATCCTGGGGTCATGGTATGTCTATAAACAAAAATCAGGGGTTTTAAAGGTGCCCTGCCATACATATTTCATTATTTTGTGGTAATGTCTGAAGTTCTACCATGGACTCTGTAACATTTTTTGTGGAAAAAATACCTCGGTTACCTCGTTTCAAGCCATTCTAGCGTGGTATAGAAAGCCTACAGGAAGACTCAGCTCGATTTCTGCCAGTTCTCATTAATATTCAACAAGCTAAGCTGTTTGAATCTGATTGGCTAACAGCTAGCCAATGAGAGCCTGGCTGTCAGAATCCTTTACCCAGCACAACTGGGCGAGCTAATGAACAATAATGAGATCGTGGCAACACCACGTCAGATTGACCAGCTTTTATAATTGGACTGATTACTCTGCTTGTTTCTTTTCAGTGGCTAGAGCTGACAGAGGAGGTAGCAGTTCATTTTCACATTCACGACATAACACAAACACATATGGACCTAACATATTTCAAAAGAATGCAAGTAAAAACGGTTTTGTATGGCAGGGAACCTTTAAATTTAAAGCTATTAGTACGTAGTTTCTGTCTCCCCCATGAGGAATTCTAAGTAATGACAACAACATTGTTGCCTTCGGTGATCCCGCAGCACCCCCCACCCCTCCTCCACACAGTTGCTTGTAACCAAGGAGGACATGGAGGATTGAAAAAACTTGATGGACTCTTCGGAAGAGGTAATTATCTTCACTCAATCTTCTGAACATAGCCATGCTGAGAAATACAGAGAGAGTTATGTGGAGCTGATAGTCTTAATTAGCTTTGTATCAACTCATTTGGCAATGGCTTGAATGTAATGGACGTTCATTAATGTCAAAAAAGTTACGCAAAGTTAAGCTTTAACAGGGCTAAATAACACAACTGTTAGTCCAACTGTACTTCTGCAGATTATGCTCAGGGATTATGAGAAGAAAAGGGTTAAATCATATGAAGGATCAATAATCAATAATGATAATGGATGAGTCAGGATGTGGTCATGGATGTGTTAAGCTTCTTCTGACCATGAGAAAAGTAAGATAGAAGATAGCACATAAATCTAAAAATATCAGTGGTAGAAGAAGTATTCAGATCCTTTACTTAAGTAAAAGTTCTGTGTTTAATGGTCTTATAATTTCAGATGGACTTGTAGGCTGTTATATTGTTGGATAGTTTAATTTATAATAAAACATCAGATTTTATAAACTACATGTGTTTTGTGTGCAAAAATCTTAATTTGTAAAGTAACTAGTAACTAAAGGTATCAGATTAATGTAGTGGAGTAAAAAGTACAATATTTAGTAGAAGTAGAAAGTGGCATGAAAATAAAATACTCACGTAAAGTACAAGTACTACAAATGTGTACTTAAGTACAGTACTTGAGTAATTGTACTTAGTTACACCACCCCTGAAATATATATATATATACTGTAGATTGTCTTAAAAGCTAACAATTCACTCCTATTTTCAAACTTTGACCGTTTTGCATAATGTCTGACATTCAAAACAAATAAAAATCTGCACAAAGGCCCAAATCTATAGCTTCAGAGTCAACCCACAGACTCAGAAACTAAAACCACTTTTCATTTTTCATGTATTTGCTCTCAGCTAAAGCTATCTATTCTTCCTTTACTGTCATATTCAATAACAATAAAAAAAAGTAAGTGATACGCATATCACCAACTGTCTGGCACGGGCAGGCCTTGCTTGAAATCACACATCTCGAGCGGTGTTGCTCGCAGCTTGTCTCAGCAGGCTCCTCGTTAACAGGATAGCGCCTCCAAATCTGCTCCTGTAACACCTCCCAGCACGGGTCATTACTACTGAAATCACTGCTGATGCCCAATCAGATCACAGCACAAAAGCATTTCCTGCAATCAACGAGCAATGCACTGAGGGGACAGATGCTTATGTGCAGCCATACTAACAATACCCTTAAATAACATGCAGAAGTAGGAGGAGGTGGTGTGGCGCTAAAGCGAGCATCATTATCACATGGACTGCAGATGAATAGATTTGGTGTGATACTATGAACACACCCGAATCCATGTGTGACTGTGCAATTACAGCACATTTACTGCACCAGCTGCTGTATAAATAGGGGAGTTTGTGCAGTGCGGTGTGACAAACGCTCCCAGGAGATTGAGCGGTTGCTGGCTTTGAAGGTGAAATATAGCAGAAATATTTTCTCACTTGAAGTCGTGTTAAGAGAATATTAAGTCAGTGGTAAAATTGGATGGTATAGGAATAGTAAATGAAATCACATCAGCTTGTAAATTCAGTTAGGGTAACACGAATCCCCAAAACAAGGCCGGTAAATGTACGCATGTGCGATGTGAGCGTAGAAACTGATTGAGTTAACTTGTTTCTGTCATGGTTGTATGTTTCTGTTTCCTGTTTTATTTTGGTAGTCTGGTTTTTCTGTCTTGTCTGGTCTTGTTTTACCTCCTGCGTTGTGTTTTCCCGCCTTTTTTGATTGTTACCCAGCCCTGATGCGTTTCACCTGTTCCTTTCCCTTGTGTCACCTGTCCCTGCTTAAATTATTTAGTCTCTGTGTTTCCCTTGTCTGTTGTCAGGTCATTGTATTCTGTTTCGTGGTCGTTTGTAGAGTCTACCCCGTTTTGGTGTTCCTGTCTTTTGGTTTTCTCCACATTCTGGAGGGATTTTTGCCTGCTGCCTTGTGGACTCATTTTGTTAGTATGGATTTTTTTTGATTAAATCCTCAAGCAACACTACTCTTACATTCTCTGAAATCGTGCCAGTTTTGGCTTTTTCTACAAATTCTGTTGAGGTGCTCAATAACAGCTGACAGGTGGTACTACCAAACTAAGCAGTGGGCAGCTCCTGGGTAAGAATGAGCAAAAAGAGGACAGGATGAGACGATCAGAAGAAAATAAAGTTGGTCGGCTTAAAGGAAAATCCGGCGCAAAATGAACCTAGGGGTTAATAACATGTGTACCGAGTCGACCGTTCTCTGGGATTTGTTTTCATGCTAATCGAATGACCAGTTTTAGCGCAAACCGCTAATTAGCTTATAAAACTAGTCGTCGGGGCACAGGTGAAGTAAAAAGAAATCGCTTTTTCTATACGTTTATAATGTTTATGACACGTTCATGACAGTGTCATGCCAATCTTATGTAGATACCTTCAAGTAAAGTGTAACCAAATAATCTAACCACAAGGTCAATTTAGTTGCTTTTATGGGACTTTCTATCATATCACATCTTACTCAGCAGATCAAGTAGATTACTGTTTTTTTCCTGAGCTCTGAGAAATGAAATTAACAGCCACTAAATGGATCTTGTGATGAGATTATTTTGACAACAAAATCCAGTATTTGTATGATACTGAAGTACTTTTTGCAAGCCTTTTACTTGTGCTCGAGTATTTTTCACTGCGTTATTGCTGCTCTTTGTTACTTTTCCACAATGACATGAGTTGGAAGTTATTATCTGCCTGCGATGACGGGAAATCAACCCGGACTGTACTGAACTCACAGAGAGCGCCTTACAGAAACTTTCTCTCTTGACACTGTGACTACACTGGGGAGTTTGTTCCAGTAGCCTCTTCTTTCACTGCTGACATTTTGTGTGACACTTGCGGCGCTACTGCCAATTAAGCCATTCATAACCCCAAGACAGTGTAGTTAAAGCTGGACGCTGTAGTCACTTGTTGGAAAACGCTTTTCTCGGATGTATTGAGGTCTTTTAGGAACATTACTATTCCTTCTGTTTCGTATTAATGTGATCAGAACCGAAGATCCTTCTTTTTGAATGCAAAATTCACTCAACCAGTTTAAAGGAATCAAAAGCATATGTATTTTTAAGATCAGTTTTCCTAATTCATTCTCTGGAAATGTTCAATTATTAATGTGACTTTCAGTGAGAGTCATAAACATAAGAGAGAAGATAGCAGTTCAGCCCAGACATTAATGCAAAGCACAAAGAGAATATTTCAGCGTGCCAGTCTGATCTTTTAAAATGTCGGGGACTACTGTTCCAAAATGTATGATGGTGTTGAATCTGTCAATGGTGTCAAAGTACTGACAACCACTACCATACGGCATCCTCAAAGCTGGGATGGATGGAGGGAAAGTGACAACTTAGTTCTTGCATTTGAAGTTTGCCATTTATTTTTTTTAATATATAGAATATATACGATCATTATATACTGTAAATATACAACATGCAGCCCAGACTTCAAAATCACCCAAATGGCATATTACATAATTAACATTCCTTAAACATAATTTTTGCAGCCAAAGCATGAACGTGAACATAATGAATGTCACTTCTGTGTTAATCGTATGTTTTTTTGCATTTGAGCTATAAATGAGTTCTGGCAATCATTTGAGCTTTCAAAGCAACACGAGAGAGCTAACGGAGCTCTAAAGAGTCAAAATCATCTAAGCCAAAATTGCTGGTGCACTGCTTGAAGGCTGAAAATTATTTAATATGTCAAGGGGAAACTGAAAACTCATTACCATTTGTGCCAAATACGAACCAAATTGACAAAAAGGGTACAGTGTTGCAATTTGCAACTACCAAAGTAAAAGAGTTACTTAAAAGTTAAATACTTTTGAATAAATCCTATTTTATCTATTTTTAAAATGGTATATTTAACTTGTTTATTAATATTATTCACGTCCTTACTTGATAGAAACAAAGGTCAGGGCTGCAGAACTTTAATTTCAGAACCTGCTATTTTACAATAAAATGCCATCAAATCATTTAGCAAATTCTGTCATGGGAACCATTTCAAAAAAGCAAATCTTCACCAAGATTTCTCCATGTAAACAGGATTATTAGGTGAATTATTTCAAGATTAAATGTTTTTTTACTTAATATACAGCTACTATCTCCATCTGTATGGCAGAGTGTGGTGAATTTAAATATGGTGCATTGATTGGGGCTGGAGATACTCTCAACTACCATTGAAGTATCAATTCATTAAAGACCTCATTTTCAGGTTCAGAATTGTATTTAGAGGTTGTACCAGAATAGGTTTACATGGTTTAATTTTCAGAAAACACCATATTTTTTTCGTACTGCACAATTCTGCAGCTCCTCTTTTCACCCTGTGTGTTGAGCTCTCTGTTTTAGCTAGCGAGTGAGGCATCTCACTTCTATTCCATTCAATTATATTCCTTTGTTGGGAGTTCACATGCGCAGTAGCTAGGTAAGGACTACTAGCCAGTCAGAAGCAGAGTATGAGGGCGTGCCACGCTAGCAGCTAGGCGAGCATTATAATGTGTTTTGCAAATGGACGCACGTTCGTCACGGAAGTAAAGGCTGGACTACAACAGAGCTGTTTGGAGCAGTTTGTGAACAGTATTTTCTGTTGGAGATGGTAAGTCCCTTTGGGGTGGACTTCGGGCCTTTTCACTTTGTAAACCTATTACATGCACAAAAAAGATATATAACACAATAAAGGAAAGTGAAAAATATTTGAGCACTTTAAGGTTTGTCTGACACCAGTATTTGGGTTCATGCAACCTGGTCAGTTGAAGCAATTTTACTACAAACCAGCAACAATGACGTTAAGCTATATGCATGATAAATCTTTGTTTTAGGTTGAATGTATGAAAAGTAATAGAGTGCCCCTTTAGAAAACAGCCCAACTACACTATAGAATTCTTTTCACAGAAGACATTTTCACACGTCACAGTAGGAAAAGCACAGGTGTTAATAATAACATGAATGATGGCTGAATTCCATTTAGCTGCTTCAGTTTCTGGGTCCTGGTATTGTGAATGCATCATGGCTTGCTGGGACACTCGAATAGAACAAAGACTTTTCATAAAAGGAAAATACTTACACTAACAGAACATTAACAAAAACAGGGGGTCTGGCAGTCCTCTGACAAAAACATGTTTTTTATTTGAATCCAATTTCCGGCATTTCTACATGAATTTAGGGACTATAGATATACAAAATCCAGAAAATAATTAAGTTGATCATAATGATAAATTTCCCCAGAAAGAATAGTACTAAACTATGTATAAGATGTCTTACTTTCTTTATTGTTTAAAATAGGGGCTGATCACCAAGACTTTTCAACAAATTTGAAAGTGTGGGGGGGGGGGGGACACAAACGTGATTTTGAAAAGTCGGGGTCCCCCCGTCCCTAGTGGAAATAACGCCCTAGTGTATGAATAAGAAAATGGCTACAATGAACTTGTTTGCTGTAGCAAACAGCTCAATATTAAGATCACAATGATATTTCGATTGCGTTCTTTATTTTAGTGCCATGATTTTAGCGTGACTTTGTCTAAGATGCTGCTAATAAAGACTCACCTGTCACAGTGCAGTGAGTGTGAATCTGGGTGACATATGGAGGCCACTGGAGGTGCACTTCAGGTTCCCATTGAACAGGTGGAAAAGCCCCCTTTCTGGGCATCCAAAGAGTGGACAACCACAATGATCGGAGGAGCCCCAGTTGGCACAGCCACATCCCTCAGTCCCACAACCAGACGAAGTGCCAGGGAGATGGCATGTTGCATGCCAAGGCACAGAGCCATGTCTCTGACAGCGATGCCAGGTGGGATGGGGCGTTGGCGGGGGAGAGGGCGGTGGGAGAGGCCCTGGGCCCTCAGAGAGGCAGCGGTGTGTGTCTGTCCTATTACAGGACACAACTGTCTAAGAAACAATCACACAACGGGCGCACAGGCAACTCCAACACACAAACCAGCAGTGATCACTGGAACCAAGCCTTCTGTGAAAATGGTGTTCACGGTACAGACAGCTGGTTTCTATGACACACACACACACACACACACACACACACACACACACACACACACACACACACACACACACACACACACACACACACACACACACACACACACACACAGTGAAAACAGAGATAGGAGATTTTAAAGGGAAAAGAGAAGTCATATTCTCAACATCATGCAGGATACAAAACCATTTTTTCATCTGCTCAATTTTGTGTTAAATGAAAGCTCAGTCATCATAATTAATCATTTCCTAACTTAAAGACTCAGCATCATCAAGCACTTTGCAGCTCAGACTATTATATGACAAGCATCCTGCCATGACTCTCATTCATCAATCAGTCAGCATTACTGTCGGCTCAGCACTCATCAGCATGCTTCAGGATGATGAATCATTATAAGTAGTGAGAGGAAATAGAAAGGTCAAGCTCGGAGCCAAAATGAAGTTGCAGAAGCTTCGCCCTGTTCTGACATCTTGAGCGGCCATCAATCAAGCACCCGAGCCATTTAGTGATCACAAATCTGCCGCCTTTGTCGACCTCAATCATTTTTTGTAAGTACGACTGCAAATTGGTTTATTTAAGAGGGATTTGTACCCACTGGTCCAATCATACGCTAATTAAAGCTACTGTCAAAAGTCCAGTGCATGACAGTGGTATGGTGCCCCCTGTTGACACATCATCTTTGCACCAATGGCTTTGTTGCCAGGGTAATTTATTTATTAGAACATGTTTGATCATGCCCTACTTTGCTTTGATTATTTTGCAAAGTGGCACGGTCACAAATTTCCTACCAGACTATATGTTTGCTCTTTGTTTTGTATATAATAATAATAATAATAACAATAACAATAATAATAATAATAATAACAATGATAATACTACTACTTCTACTAATAATAATAATAATAATGATAGAAAATAAACTAAAAATACTTTTTAGTTAGAGAAATGACCTAATTTTGGGTTAAATGTCTCAGTTGAATGAAACAAGATTAGAGAGGCTAGATTATGAGCTTCTTGTTTGATAGTATTACAATTAGAGATGTTCCGATACCAGTATCGGTATCGGCTCCGATACTGCCTAAAACGCTGGTATCTGTATCAGGAAGTACTGGAGTTAATGCACCGATCCGATACCACGTAATAAAGCCCTAAAGAAAATCAATGTTATGTATGTTTTTCCGTTATAACTGACTGTCAAACTGGATAATAAAAGAAAGTTCTGTGGCATTCATTGTTTGAGTTTGTTCATGTTTCACAAAGAGTTGAACCTGAGCCAGACAGACAACAAAGATAGAAATCATATCACATCCATACAGGGATAGTAGTATACAGCTGTTAAAACATAATAAAATATATGACACACTGGTATCGGATCGGTACTCGGTATCGGCCAATATGCAAGTTCAGGTTTCGGAATCGGTATCGGGAAGCAAAAAATGGTATCGGGCCATCTCTAATTACAATTACTGAAATTGTTGGGTCTTTGTAAATTATATATTGTGGTCTGGACCTACTCTATCTGTAAAGTGTCTTGAAATAACTCTTGTTATGAGTTGATACTATAAATAAAATTGAAATGAATTAAATAAGGCACCCAGACTAGATGACAGACTAATGCAAGTACTGAGACCAGGAGGGGTAATTATAATGATTTCCGATATGGAGTCATCCAAAAGCAGGACATTTACATGAAATGTATGACATGTAAAATATATAAAAAATATATTATAGGATTATAAACTGCCATTCAATATGGAATCATTTTTTTATATACAAAGTGTATTGAAGGGTACACTTTACAACACATTCCTTTTATAGCTTTTCTTTTTCTTTCGGATACAGTTTAACCTTGAACACTGTTCGGATTCAGCCACAACAACGGGAGGCAGCAATATTCAACCAAACAAGACAACACTGGCTTATCTGTATTTACTCTGCTTACCGCTGTTTTCTTCCACTGAGGCCGGATTACATTGTGGAGAAGCAATTAACACATGGGTAAGAAAAGCTTTTTGAGATGCACATTTTTCAGGAACAAAACAAACAACAACAAAAAAAAAAAGTGTCTTGGACGCTTGTGTGCCGTCTTCATTAGCATGAAATATGTGGTGTGACGATCATATGTGTGGAGAGAAGTGGACGAGTCAAAGAATGTTGTTCGCTTTGGTGGATTAAAAGGGTTTCTTTTAAAAATAGACGCGTGGCGATGCTTCTTTAATCTATATATGGACATCATACTGGCCATCAGCATTAATCCCACTGCAACAATGCATGCGCTTCAAGCTTAAACCCAACAGCTTGAAGTTGTAGAGCCATCAGTCGGTGCCTTCCAACAGCACAGAGACGCTGAGAGTACAGAGGGAGATAAAAATGAGAGAGAGTCGGCGCTGAGCCAGTGGAGCTGTTCATCTTACAGACAGGAGTGGAAGGGGAAATGTTCTCCTCTCCACTAAAGACAGCCATGATGATGAATGGGACTCTGTGAGACCAGTTAAATATCTTGTCACTGTGCGAATGGAGGGTGTGCAGTTAGTGTGCTATTCTCATATGATAGGAGCCTGCAGATGAGTTAATGATTATGGGCCAGGGTTTATACATGATGTGGTATTATAATAATGCAGCATCGTTTGTGAAGTTGTACAGTCAGTGTCTGAACATGTCAGCCTCGTTCCTTCATTGTTTTTAGGCACTTATCTGCTCAGAGTCACATCATGTGGAGACATAAACACGTTGCCCCATTCTAATACCACATACAGTACGTATTATATCATACAGTTTGTGCAGTTATTATACAAGATAATACTCTACCTTAATGTTTTGTACTAACAGGAAATGGTGCAATATACTGTATGCCCTAACGGACATGGATCAAAATGCCACTTGGAATGCCCCTGTAAATGTAATCTCATAAAGAGAATGAAAATTGTTTTCCTAGATCATCCTTGAACTGTAAGCAGCTCCTCCTTTATCTTTTCTCTTGTGGGACAATAATGTTCATAAACAGCACACTCAAATTTCAAGTGTTTTTCTTTTAGTATCTATACTAACTCACTCTTTTAATTTTGTATTTTATTTTTGTATTATGTGCTCTTCAACTGTGCTTACTTGGATGATGATACTTAAAGGTCCATGGCATGAAAATTTCACTTTATGAGGTTTTTTAACATTAATATGCTTTCCCCCAGCCTGCCTATGGTCCCCCAGTGGCTAGAAATGGTGATAGGTGTAAACCGAGCCCTGGGTATCCTGCTCTGCCTTTGAGAAAATGAAAGCTCAGATGGGCCGATCTGGAGTTACATTTTGAACTTAATAGTTGGAGGGCAGGAGAATACCTCCCTGTGCAGTCATGTGCCCATCAAACCAAGACTGACACACCACTTCACTTTCTAAAAATGTCAATTTCATGTACACCACATTTATGTCCTGTGGGATGGGAGGAAGTGATGACAAAGATTCCCATGTTTATGACTTGGCTGTTGATTCTATGACCAACAAAGTTGGTCGTGAGAGGGTTAAAAATACTGTGCATTGTCAATAAAGCACTGCATCCATTCAATTAGCGTTCATTATCCAAACAGTATTCATGGGAGGCGTTGCCTATTTGCTTTTTCCGGCACCTCCATGTCATTTTTGCACCAAGTCATGTATATATATATGTATATGTATATATGTATGTATATATATATATATATATATATATATATATATATATATATATATATATATATATATATATAGTATCTACCAAAGCTTTCGGAAAAATCCTAGTCCTTTTTTCCTATAAATAATTGACTTGTACGTTGACTTGAAGCGTATTTGCAAGTTGGACAATGTTATAATTACAGCAACTCCCACATGACACAAACATAATCGCTTATGAAGTATCATAGAGGTTCTGAACACCGTCGTCCCCAGGTCTGTCACACTTCTCTCCTCAACTTGCTTCATTTCCCCTCAGCCATCAGCTCTGTTTCAGGTTTTTCTTGTCTCAAGACTGCCACTCTTATTATTTCCTCTGAGGTCTGCTGCTCTCTTGTTCAAGTTCTTTAAATTCTTCTCTCCTCATTCTGTCTCTCTCTTTTTGCACAGGACTCTCCCGCCTCCTCTTCCATGACACACACTCCTACCTCCATCCTCATCTACACCATTATCATCATCAACATCATTGTCATTGTCATCTGGTTCCCCAGACTCCAGACTCACCTGCGGCATCCTGGAGGCTCCTTGATCCCATATATCTGTGCACAGCTCTCCAGTGCGTCAGATGGGCAGACAGCTCAGTCTGTCCCTCTGCGTGGCTCTTTGTCCAGGGGGGGAGAGAGAGGCCTTCTACTAAAGCACAGCTGCAGTTAATCTACCATCTCATGCTTAATATTTCAAATAGAGTGCAAGAAAAAACACCTACAATAACTACACCAAAAATAAAACTTAGATTTGCATCCAATTATAAAAAAAAGAGAACACACTATAAATACACTCAAGTTTTAATTTCCTGTGTCATATCAGCAAAGTCATCTCTGCAGTTGTCCTGGTAAATCACAATAATGCAACACAGTCACTGATACTGACGTGGTCTTATTTCTTACAGCTGCATTATTTCTACACTTTAGGGCTGAACACACACGTCCCACACATTATCGCCTTATTAAGTTGTTCAGCGTGTCGCCCCCCCATACGTTAAGGGTTAAGATGCCGGTCATTAACTACAACGTTCTCGGGTTCAATCTGGCTAGGGGACCTGCTGTTGTTGTATTTCTTTCTGACTCGCTTCTTGTCATCTCTCCGCTATAGCTATCTAATAAATGCACATGCAAACATGCTAGCAAATAATTGCCTGTTCACACTGTAATTGTAAGAATGTAAGTCTAATATTAACTCTCCCTTCAGCTTGATGACAGGAGGCCACCGGAGCAAGGGGCACTGGTGCATGTCGAGGCGGTGTCTGCGAGGGCGAGGTGGGATGGAAGTCTCATGTCAGCAGGGGGAAGGCGTGCTCGTACCCTCTGTTTGTTTGTGTCCCACAAGCATATGACCATCCAAGCTGTGTGCCTACCTCTCTCTTTGTCTTTCTCTCTATTATCTTCTCCTTCTCCTCTCTCACTCCCTCTCTCTCCCCCCTCATTGTTGGTGCCTCATTCCAAATGTTTGGATCTGGATCTTCGTCTTTCAGGAGATTCAGTCTTTCCTATTGTCTCTCTCTTTCTCTTTTGTGTCCATAATGTATTTCACTCTCTCTCCAACTGTGTGTTTGTTCCTTTTCTGCTATCTGTGTGAATGGTGTGCTTCAGCTTTGCCTCGTGTGATTGTGTAGTCTGTGTTCTTTCCAGTTCTCCGTTGTGGAGAGGAGGTTGTGTGCCAGAGTTGTGTTGTGGCACCTTGAGGTTGCTCTATTACATGTCTGTGCTGTGAGGAAGATCCCTCCTAAGAGCTTTCTTCAATTATTTTTCTCTAGAAAAGTTTCTGATGGAGGGGTTTCCTTTTCTGAATCGAGGGGCTAAGGACAGAGGGTGTTGTATGTATGTACAGGTTGTAATATTGGGCTATATTAATAAAATTGGCCTTGGCCTGTATAAACTCAACAGATGAGCACATCATTCGTGAGCACCAAATAGAAAACCCAAACAAAAAGCATACGGAAACATTCTGTGGATGTTTAGTGATATAACACATGACCAGCAACATGTCAGATTGTTTTTAATGACTTCGTACTTACGGAGCCAATGTCTAATTTGCGGAGCAGGTGAAACCACTTCCCATGTGGTGTAGAAGGCCATCTGGACCAAGACACAACACAGTTTTGATGAAATAAGCCAGAGCCCATTTTTGTGACCTTGTGCAGTGAACTTGAAAAAATACTGTGAATTTATGAGTATCAGCAGCGTTTTTTTTTTTTTTTTAACTTGTTCTTAAGGACAAGCTTATAGTATGTCATATGAAATGACTGGCGGTTTCAAAAATTGAAGCCAGGACTGGCCAAACGCTCGACCAAGCGAGAACCCGTCTCTCAACTTCTCATCGACCATCTGGACGTAACTCAAGACGAGGCACAGAGCCAAATTTAAACGGTTCCTCCTCTGGGCCGTTGGGCTGACTGATGAGGTGCTACGCAGCAGCCATGACCCCGCTCAGCTTTCTGCTTTTTCCAATAACAACATACACTCATAGTGGCATGTCCGCGTTGCCAAAGAGCATTGCCCCTGATATAACTGTCTCCATTACACAACGTGTCGCTGCAGCTGTATGTGAGTGCCCGCGTACATGAAGCGGCGAGGGTGTTATAGTGCATTCCACAGTGAGGCCCATTGTGTAGAAGCCACAGGGCCCATAATAAAACCCAGTGGTTGTAAAACATGACGTTTGACAGTAGCAGCGTAACCTGAGAGATTTGACTCTGAATCTCATGAAATGACATAGCTGAAATAATGGCTGTGTACTAATGAACGCTGGTGTTTATTCAAGCTATTCTAATGGTAAAAAAAAAAACACTAAACCACTGTCCCTCATGATTACTTTGTATCATAAACTAGTTATAGCAGTGTGCAATTTTCATTATGTTGCTCCAAAATGGTAAAAGCAACATACTGAGGCCTGGGAAAGCTGTTATATTTCAAAAGTTACCACTTCTGTGGTGAATTTGTCAAAATGACTTCCTTTCCCAGGCCTACATTACTGACCTGTATTTCTCCCGGCACCTCTACTCTCACCTTACTCTGGCTTAAATTACCCTCTATGACTGACTGAAAGCCACACAACCCCCATTCTAAAAAAAAAAAAAAAAACACCAATATGAGCGAAGAGGAAGCAGCTTCAGCTCAGACAGCCACTCAATATCTCAGGCAGCCTTTCTCCTGGCCGCAGTGCTCCCTGTCCTTGCTTCAGCCTGAAGGACTGCCTCCACCTATACGGATTAACACAGCCATTTTATATTTGGGAATCAGCCTGGAGCGGGTGCTGCACTGATCCAATAATCTCCACGTCAGAAGGATTACCTGGCTCTTAATCAATGATACGATTGACACATCCACATCAGAAATACAGTTCCTATAAGTGGCGCCGGGCGTCTGCTTTAAACTGATAAAAGAGTTTCACAGTCGAGCACATTAAAGTGTGCTTTTCTTTTGCTTTCTCATGTGAAAGAGTCAAGGATAAAATGAGGATCCGCACTGATCTGAATGGCACTTTTCTGATTCTGTTCATCCAATTCAACCTATTTGAGTTCAAACGAAACCTTCACTGGCTCATAAAAGCTGGCCATTAGAAGCGCATTATAACTCCATCAATCATCCATGTGAACAGCTTCATGTCACCTAATTCTGGCAGGTTATTTTTGGATTCTCTTCCCCTCTAGCTTCCGCTTTTCTTTCTGCCCTTACGCCTCCCTGCTGCCACAATGACAGCAACCTGTGGAGCCGTGCAAGCTGCAGATACGTTTCCGATGACTTGCTCGCTGGCACCGGCGGAGTCTTCTGTGTGATAGGCGGAAAATGATTAATGAGCAATCTAAATGCAGCACAGGAAAGTCTCCCAAAAAATGTCCATGTTTTTCAGCCTGCAACATTTCAAGAAGCTGACAGAAATGAAAAGGTCCAAGAAGAGAGCCCTGAGGGACTCCCCACGGCTGTTTGCAACAGCGCCGCCTCTCTCTTTGAGCTTGACGGTAAACAGGTGGCTGGCTCTAATAGATGGATGTCTTTCTACACTAATGTAAGATATCAGGCATTTGGCCCTCTCGCGTTAACAGCAGTGAGCACTACACTGTATCAACACCCCTCTGTGATTCTATTAGCTCTGTCATCGCTCATCAGCTAATTACAACTCACACAGCTATGCATCTTCACTCTTTTTATTCATGCTGCTACAATTGTTTATTAAAAGATCACCTGCTGATGGTGTCAGATCAAAAATTACTTTTTTGTCTTTATGTCTGTATAATCAATAAGGATGCACAATAACCAACCATATTCTCTGTCACAATTTCTTTCTAGTATGCTACCGCATTCTGTTATCATATTGGCATACGTTGTATAAACACGTATATCACATTTTAATATAGATTTGGTATGTTACATGTTGCTGTTTTACATTATGCTTGATTTACTCGTTATATATACATACTACATATACATATACTGTATCTACTATGTATCAGAAAATATTGAAAACTGTATTAAGCACTTTTATTTATTCGTTAACCATATTTTTTTCTGTCTCTGCTCCTGGGGATGAACACAGCTTTATCTGTGACTCTTTATTTTAACCCCGACATTTAGTATTTATAAGCTATATAAACAATAATAAATGGTTTATAACCCTATGTGCTTAGGGTGTTTGTATACAGTACAAACGTGGTGAAATGTTTCTGCTGTATCTTATCTGTTCTAACTTTAGTCTCCGAGGTGAGAATTTGGAGATTTTTCACACGCCAGCTGTTGCTGTGTGTGAGCATATTCTCAGCAGCTCAACATGTCAGCATCATGAAAATCTAATACTGACTACTTGCATTAATGCATGTGCAATAGTATTCATAAAATCCAGCTCTGTCCTCCCTTTGTTTTGACCTCCCATTCCTTAACCCCCCCCCCCCCACACACACACACACACACACACACACGCACGTCAGCTCCATCAACGTACCTGCCGAGCTCAAATTACAAAGCCGTAGCCATGGTAAGAGAAATGCCCCTCAGGAAAGCTGCATGGAAGATGGTGTTTCTTCACTCCACCATGGGCTGTAATGAGCTGCAGTGAGAGCAGCAAGAGTAAAAACAAACGTGAAGCTCATGGGAATGAACATTTTGCTCGGTTCCCATTTCATCTGTGTGGCGTTCTGTGTGCTCAAAACGTGTGGGAAAAGATATGTTTGTAAAGATGTCTGGACTCTTAACTAAAACAAAGCTGGCTTCCAGCGAGTGAGGCTTTCTCTGGCAACACACTATGTTCTTCAATGAATCTCTGTTTTATCTTTTTCTTTCCTTTATCTTTTAGGTCGTCACCTAAGAAGTCATGCTATCTTCTTTCTAATCTAGAAAATGTATCCACATCGTTATTTTGGGCACTGTCTACAAACTGTATTTACTGTCAATAGATGACTTCATCGAAAAACAGACACGACTTCCATTTCTTGCCTTGTTGATGCTTGAATACAGTAACTGTCAGGGCTGCAAGACTATATGCATATGTGTGTGTGTGTGTGTGTGTGTGTGTGTGTGTGTGTTTGTGTGTGTGTGCATCTGCATATGGGAGGAAAGGTGATCAGAGATAAAGAGCCACGGACAAAAAGAGAAGAATGTGAACCTTGTGGCTTTGACCTCCTTTCATCACGATCAAAACACATCATCAATCACTATACCAGCATCCTGATGGCTAAACACAGTTTCTCTACTGATGAAAGGTGCACAGCAAAAAGAGAAGAGAGAAACCAGCAGGGACACAAAGAATATAGAGAAGAAATGTGTGGTTTTACATTGTGCAGTGTAATTTGAAGTCTTTTTTGATCAATCTTGTGCAGTATATTTAAACGTAAAAGGTTTCAGAATAAAGACACAATATGATGGCATTTCATTGCGCTGCAGCACAACATTATACTCCTCAAACTACCTCAGGGACAAAACTCTTATCAAAATAATCAATCACAGCTTGTGGATGTAAACATATGTGCCTATAATTGAGCCACCAGAGTAAATCAGAGATACATTTCTAGATAAACAGGATGAAAGAGCGATTTGGACATCTGTGACCGGCCAAGCAGATTCAGACAGTTGTTTGATATATGGCAGGATGTTTGCCATGAACCATGCAACGCGAGTAACAGATTGTTCCATAATCAAAACCATTCAGCACGCATGGGTATACATTATTCTCCGGTGGATAGATTTAGCTCAGCCATTCACAATGACGCCGTGCCTGGCTCACCTAAACACGTATGCTCCGTTCATACAAACAAAAGTCATGTTTACAAGTGAGGAGGAAGGGGATTTAAAAACATGTTCAGTTGATTTATCCCGAAGAAACAGAGATGTTGAGAGACGTGCAGCGTTGACAACTTGTTCCCCTCACTGACACCAACTGCCTTGGCAGTAATTTGCAGGCTGGCTGCGCCACCAGTTTGCTTTGCTCGACTACTGACGACGCTGGCAGTTGAGCAAAGGCTCATCGGCGGGGAGGAGGAGATGTTTGCAGCTCCCTGTGTGGCGCCTCACTGCTTGGGGTTTAATACCTGTTGAGTGGACAGAGATTTAGTGAGCTTGAGCGCCACAATCCCAGCTTAATGTTGTACAGGTGCATCTCTCCTCTCAGGTTAAACTCGCCTCAGGGCAGCTGGAAATGTTAACTGAAGGAGCTGCAGCCTGCTGGAGACTGCTGGAGTCTGCTGGGGAATCAGTGTGACACTGTGGCAAAGGAAAGGGATCACTTATGAAAGGTACAAAGAAACATTCATATACAGTGACACATTAGACACAATTATCTATGATTTCTGAGTCTATAATGTGTTACCAGACCAACCCCTTTCTCATCTTTGCATTAAAGCGTTCAGCATATTAAGACATATCTTTAAATCTGCATCTAGGTTATCATGTATTTTTACAAATTTGAATTGCAGTATAATGTTCACAATGTAGTGACATCAGATTATATAAAAAGGCCAAATGTTGCCAAATCTGTTTAGATAAAGGTCAAGATAAGAAAACAAAACTATTCAACAATGATCGTGAAGAAAAAAAAAAACATGGGCTCGTTAGCTTCGCTATTTAAAGGATATAAGCGATATTTCATCTTTTTGTTATTGTCAACAAATCCCACCAAAAGCCCAAGCGCACATTTGCTAGTATATCTCTCATCCCACATCACCAGCTTCTCTGTGGCTCTCAGCTCCATTTCGATCCTGCTAAAGACGTACAGTAAATCTTTAAAAAAAAAATGCTTGTGAATATTTACTTTTACTTTCAAACGAAGGCTAACTAATAATCCAAAACAACTGGGAACTGTAGTTTTAGCAAACATTACTAAAAAAGAGGTATATAACAGTGTTTTTGGGAGTTGGGAGTATTTAAGGCACTAGTGCTACGTTTACACGTTGTCGGCTATTTTCATAAACGGACATTTTAACCTCTCCTTTTTCAAAAATAACATCGTGCACAGCTGTCAGTTTTCAGAAAAGTGTTCGTTTATATGTACCCGTGTATATATGCCGTCAAGAGCATGCCAAACCTGTAGGTGGCAGTGTAACTAGAAGCTCAAGCCCACGTTAGCCAATCAGAATCCTGAAAATAGCAACAACAGCAACGAATCACTTCCTCTTTCTCTCTGTCGGCTGCCTAAACCTCCGTTTGTCTCAGTTTACATGCAAACGTGCAAACAAAATTTTCCAAAATCTCCACTCTGGCCGGAGTTTTTAAAAAGAATCATTTTCAGAGGCAAATTCTCCGTTTGCGTGTAAATGAAGGGCACAAATGAAAGGAAATGTCTCCGTTTTTATAAATAACCATGTATGTGTAAATGGGGTATAGGATGATGCACAGTATGTTAGATTGACTCAAAATAAACTACAGTGCCCATGTTCATGGTAATGAATGAAAATGACAATATGTTTTAATAGTAGAAAGAGCAAATGTCAATGGATTGGCTGAGGAGTGCTAGTTTACTAATGCAGGTATAACATTTCTTAAAAAAAGCCTATAATAAAAAGCCTCTAATAAATTGGCTAAGTGCCTACGCATTTTAACTCACAGGTACCTGTGAGCTGTCACTTTTTTACATGCCCTGAAGAAGATGATCACAGAGATAAGCACAAGTACAATCTCTCTCTTTTTTGGTGTTTTTCATAGTGTTTGTACAACAATTGAGCTCTATAGAACAGAGCAATGAGACATATTAGGCTTTAGATACAGACACAACACCCGTTAGTGGGATCAATTAATATTTGGTTTTGGTCTTTTTATTGGATTTCCTGACAGGAATAAAAATATAGACAGACTTGTCATTTAAAGTGCTCATAATATGCTAATTTTCAGGTTCATAATTGTATTTAGTGGTTACATCAGAATAGGTTTACATGGTTTAATTTTCAAAAAACACCATGTTTTTGTTCTGCTGCACATTGCTGCAGATCCTCTTTTCACTCTGTGTGTTGAGCTCTCTGTTTTAGCTACAGAGTGAGGCATCACACTTCTGTTCCATCTTTGTTGGGAGTCACACATGCGCAGTACCTAGGTAAGGACTACTAGCCAGTCAGAAGCAGAGTATGAGGGCGTGCCATGCTAGCAGCTAGGCGAGCATTATAACGTGTGTTACAAAGTTTGTAACATTTGTCTCTGAAATAAAGGCTGGACTACAACAGAGCTGTTTGGAGCAGTTTGTGAACAGTGTTTTCTGTTGGAGATGGTAAGTCCCTTTCGGGTGGACTTTGGGCTTTTTCACTTTGGAAGCCTATTACATGCACAAAAAAGATATATAACACAATAAAGGTAAGGGAAAACACCAAAAAGCATAATATGAGCACTTTAACATACACTACAAATGAAAACATCTGCACCTAATGATGGGTTTGTTCCCTATAAGCCGTGACAGTGTGCCAGCATGCACAATAACAAATTCAGCCATCATTGATTTTATTATTTACACCTGAGCTTATTCCTTCTGCGACGTGTCAACCCCAATGTCTTCTGTGTCTGTGTGTCTTCTGTATGTGCTCCTAATATTTTAACATTTTACTAACATCAGCTATTCTTGTATGTATAAATACAGAAGCTCTCTTCCCTTATGTAAAAAAAAAAAAAAAGACTATTCACAAGGCTGTACATATTTCAAGCGCCCAGGACCAAATTCCAAATGAGTTGCCATAGGCGTTATGTTTTATGAAAATAACTTCTCAAATATATAATTTACAACTCTCTACGGGCTCCTTGGGACTTACAGGCTGTGGCCTGGAGATCAGAGGAAAAATTCGACTTCCTCCGCGGAGCTATGTAAGTTAATGGAAACATGGTTACAACTACTGACATCATTACAGCAAACAAGGCCTACACGGTCATCTGCTGGGCCTGGAGCTCCAAGTCAGGGACTGTGGAAGAGATATCCTTTGTTTGTGACTACAGCTGTTGAAGTGAAAACAGGAGAGAGAGAGATGTGAGCTATCCAAAGTCAGCCAGGTTATCGATTTTGGTCTTGGTCTCATGACTTTGCTCTGTTTGATGATACACTGAGCTACTTTAATCTTTTAGGCTTCTCAACTTTAAATGAAGGTAAAGGCTTTCATAGTGTGCACTACAGTGTATCTAAGATGGAACAAAGGACATTGGAGGAAGCCATGACTCCTTCTCTGACTTGACCTCTCTCTTCTCTCTGACCCGACCTCTCGTTGCCCTCTAGCTTTCAGCGTATAGCTTCCTGACTTATGTTTACACCAGTCTCCGTACACTCTAATGAAAGGCAGCTTTTCCAGGGCAAACTGCTTTTCCTCCATCAATACAGAACACATTGAGCTTTAACTCAAAGAACACTTGAGAGCTTAACACGATGACCCCCGCTGACAGTTTGTCCTTCCGAGAAATTGAAGTGTCAAGTAAAGGAAATACTTGAGTAACAGCATAAATGTACTTACAAATTCAATAATATCTTGAGAAAATAAACAATGATGATGTTCAACATTTTGGCGTAATAGTTCCACTTTTTTCGGAAATATGATTATTTGCTTACCTGCCAAGAGTTAGATGAGAAGATCGATACCACTTTCTACCTGTATGGTAAACAGTGCTGGGTGCCAATCACCGCCGTTATGTAATTAAATTACAAAATAAATGTAAGTGAAATTCGTTATGATTAATATGAATGAATGTACTGAGAAATATAATATAAAATATGTAATTAAGTTACAGTTCCTGTTTAAAATGTTGATGATTACTCTGTCCAATGGTAACAAAAATTGCATACCAGCTTCATGCAAATAAGGTTTAAAAACAACCAATTGTATTGGCTGCATGAAAACAAGTTCTCATTCTTTCATTGTCAATTTTCTATTTGTTGCTTGACCTTTGCAGTCCTTTTATCTTTTACTATGTTTATTGCTATGCAGCAAAGCACCAAGGCAAAGTCCTTGTATGTGAAAAGCTACTTGACAACAAACCGGATTCTGATTCTAAGTAGATGGCGAACTAACTATTCCGCCAAATGAATGCAAAGATATGGTGCTCCATCATGAAACCAAAACATAAACATAATTCATATAAATACTGTATATAATGTAAAATTCTCCATTTTGGTTTCTCACAGTAAAGCCTGTTTGTTTTTTTAAAGAGCAGATATGTATGCAGAAAAATTAACATGCAATTTAAAGTGCTCATATAATGCCCATTTTCAGGTTCATAATTGTATTTAGAAGTGGTACCAGAATAGGTTTATGTGGTTTAATTTTCAGAAAACACCACATTTTTGTTGTACTGCACATTGCTGCAGCTCCTCTTTTCACCCTGTGTGTTGAGCTCTCTGTTTTAGCTACAGAGTGAGGCGTCACACTTCTGTTCCATCTTTGTTGGGAGTCGCACATGCGTACTGCTAGCTAGTCAGTTGCAGAGCATGAGGGCGTGCCACGCTAGCAGCTAGGCGAGCATTATAACGTGTGTTACAAAGTGACGCACGTTTGTCTCTGAATTAAAGGCTGGACTACAACAGAGCTGTTTGGAGCAGTTTGTGAACAGTGTTTTCTGTTGGAGATGGTAAGTCCCTTTGGGGTGGACTTTGGGCTTTTTAACTTTGTAAACCTATAACATGCACACAAATATATATAACACATTAAAGGAAAGGGGAAAAGCCAAAAAGCATAATATGAGCACTTTAAGTTCAATTGGAGAATAATCCACTGAGACTTCTGTGTTGCACACTACACCAATAGCAATGTGGGAGATATATAACAAGACCAAACATGACTGACATTTCCATTTCTCTTTCAGGAATTAATTTGAAGACACAAGGAGATAACGAATATTGGACAGAGCTAAAATAATAAGTCAGTGGTGAATTCACACAGAGATAAAGGCTTTCTGAATGTAGCTGGATGTAGTCAATGAACTGAATTTCCTCAATTCAGGGCATTCGTAGTAATTCCTTTTTTTTTTTTAATTAATGTCCTGATACTGTTCCGGTAATCATTATTCACACTCAGTGCCAAATAAATGTCATGCAGGAAATGTATTTGAAGCTGCAGCAATGCATTTAATTTTCAGAGTAACAAATGGGAATAATGAAGAATCATTGGATGTCTCCTCTATTTAAGAATATTATTTTTTACTTGGACAAATGGGTGTGTGTGTGTATGTGTGGTTGTGTGTGTGTTAATTCTCAGTGGGTGCATGTGGCGGCGTGCTGAGGTTCACCCAAGATGCTGTGTGTGCAGTAGCGGACATGATGTGTAACAGGTGTGAGGCGGTGAGGAGGGGAGACGGCTGCAGCTGTCTCTGTAGACACCGGTCAGGTCCCCCCCCCCCCCTCCCGCCATCTGCCTTCCCCCTCCATGTCCCACCCCTTAAAAAGCCTGGCTCAAGTGTGTGTGTGCATACTGTATATATATTTATGTATGTGTATGTGTGTGTGTGCGCAGCAGCAGCAACAGCCGTTGAATCCCTGCTTACTGCAGCCAAGTGTCATCACCTTTCTATCCAGCATCCTGCGCAGCCCCCTCCCCCCCGTTCAGCACTAATACCCCGCAGGTACCCGCGGATCCTAGACACATGTGGTTTTGGCCATGTGTCCATTTAACAATGAATTATCATGCTTTGTAGCCTCGCTTTGGCCAGCAGCAATCCAACCTTCATGCTGCTGATCATTACGGCTGGATGAAATTTAAATTATACTTCTCAAATCGAATGCTAGTTTCAGAGTGTGAATTAAAATCACTCGGAGGGAGAAATGATGAAATTAACGGAACGCTGTTACATTCGACTCCTCTTTTTGGTTCGATGTGCGTGGCGTTTATGAAGGCGTTTTCTTTTTCATTGCCTGTCACAGAAATGTGGGATTAAGTTTATTATCTAAATTCCTGTTAAAATTCCAATTTTATTCGACTGGGAATAGGTTTTTCAGTAAATGGAGGCCATATATTTTTAGCCAGGCAGCCATGGCTCTGTGGATAACAAGGTTGGTCTGTCGATCGGCGCACCACTTTGGTCGAGACTGAAATATCTCAACCGCTATTGGATGGATTGGCATGAAATTTAGGACAGACATATATGGTCCCCAGCGGATGACTCATATGGATTTTGCTGATCTCCAGACTTTACCACTAGCACCTTCATCAGGTCAACATTTTCATTTAATATGTCCAATACTTTGGTTAATGACCAAATACCTGCTAAAACTAACAACATTCCCATACGTCATCTGAACTTTGTGTATAGTGCTGAATAATAACCAAATGTCAACATGCTGACACACTAATACTAAGATAGTGAACATGGTGAATAGGGCTGTGTTTTGGCAAGAATCTGGCGATATGCTACGTATCGCGATACATGGGTCACGATTCAATATATTGCAATATATTTCGATACTGTGCGTAAGGAGATATATTGGGATTTTTTTAAAGTATAATTTTAGAAAAACTAATATTTAAAAAAAAAGATGCGATGTGCATAAAAGTCAAAGAAGTTTACTTTAGGTTAACAATTCAGTACACAGAAAATCAAACTGCCAGTTTGGGATGGTGGTTCACAGGTTCTTAGTGAGCTAATGTTTATATGCTGAAGTAGGCCAAAGTTCAGCCATAGCTACACTGTTAGCTTCCAGCAAAAAGTCAGGCACTGTTAGGCACTGTTAGGCAAGGACACTAGTGGTGTGTCTCAGCATAGCCATCTAGCAGTAGGAGGTTTAAACACAACATAAACGTGAACCACTGTCTTACATGAATATTTTTGCACGTAAACTAAAAATAAATAAATAATAATATTTTTTTTTTTAAATAACAAATAAAAAAATCGATATTGCGTTTTTGAAAATCAATATGTTATTGCTAATAAAAATATTGTACTACTCAAGTGTATCGATTTTTTCTTACACCCCTAATGGTGAAGATTACACTTGTCACGGGGAGCATGTTAGCGAGCTTGGCTGTAGACTCTTAGTCTAGTTCAGTAAATGGATGTCATACATTTTTCCTTCTAAGTTAGTTTGCAAGCCACATATCCATAATGCTCGCTTACGTGTAATTAGAGAGCATCAACCTCAAACATATGGCACAGCTGTAAACAGAGAAAGTCAAAGGAACAAGCTCTAAACAATGGGATTGTCTTAACCTCGGGTGCCTGCAGGAGGCAGTAGCACAGCTGTAGAATCTAACTAAAGAAGATTCTGTATGCTAATAAGGCAATTATAAATATACCTTTTGCACCTAACAAACCTCCATCAGCATGTGCCCAGAAGATGCCAATTAGGCCAATCTGTGACATGCAGTAGGAAAGAGAGCAAAGAAGGGGTGATGAGCCGGTGTTTTGTGCTATATAGTCCAGGTGTATTTGTGGCTAATTCAACAAAATCAAAAATTGTGCCCCTTCTCTGAGTCATAACTGAGTCAAATCTAAACATACATGATACGCATGTTTTTACATTCAGTGTGACTGACACTTTGTGAGGTTTTCATTATTTCCAATGTCAATAAATCCACTTAGAAATCCGTGAAAAAAAGAAGCTTCTTACATCTCTAGAATTTGCCACGAAATCATAATTTTTAAGTTCTTCAGTATGTAAGTAATCCAGTGACAGATGATTGTACATACATTGCAAATAGGAACTACTATTATCTAATTCAACATACTTTTAAAGGCTCGGACTTTAAAAACCTCTGTGTTAGAGGGTGTATTTATCCCTTTTTAATCTGGGTGCATGTTCAGCCATTATAAATGAAGAATAAATATAAATAATAGAAGAAACTATATCAAACAATAAAAAAGTGGAATATGCAACTCAGACATTACAATGTATAAATGATCCTGGGTCATTAAAAAAACCCATTTTAAAGCAACACATTCGGAAAGGCACAGTGGAGATAGTGTAAAGATAGAGGTTTATTAATGTTTTAATGGCTTGAATTGTCTTTCCTTTCTGTGTCAACATATGGCCCTCTCTACTCTGACTGATTATCATCAGTTCATATCCCACACAAAAGTAATTCTTTTACATTTCCAGCATGTTGATGATGTTTGAAGTTAAGCACCATCTCATGAATTTTTGCATTTAAAACACAGAACACATTTTTCAGTTTCAACATCTGACCCCATTTACATGAAAATGTTTGAGCTACAGCTCAGTTTTTCAAGTTTTTTCTTTTTTCTTTCAGCAGCATCTGAAATATCACATCAATGAGCTTCCTACGAGCTCGGCTTCATTTGTGATTCTTCACTGTTTGGCGAAGAGAATATTGAGTTTTCTTACCTTAAGGGCATCCCAAAGTCTGACAAGATTTTGACAGACAGCTTAAACAGATAATTATATCCCAAATAGAAATCCATTAAAGCCTGGTGACAGATTAGTAAAGGAGGTTACTCGTCCACGGCAACACAATGTCCCCCCCCCCAGGTAATCCTAAAATGAGATGTCATGAAGCGAAAATGAGTCCGCAAAAAAACCTTCTGCTGAACCAATACTGACTGTCAAAAGGGCGACTGGGATTTAGAGGTGACCTGCAACACAACGCACAACACTAACACACATGAACAAACACAACTGTGAGCTTTCACGTTTTTTTACAACGCTGCTTGTCGATTTCTTTACTTCTTTACCATTTTCCCCACAAAAATGACAATGGACAGTCAAATGGAAGGTCCAACCTCGAAGCAGATACGGTCTGCTGATTTATTGTTTGTCTATTTGTTCACACAATTACAACATCATGGTAAAGACACACAATAATAACAACATGAAATAGATTAATGCAGGGGGATACAAATTCCCTATTTTATAGTTTAGGTATGAACTTGTAACCAAGTTGATGGTTTTATATTTGGACTCAAGCAGCGCCAAAGAGATGGACTATATATATCTATATATTTTTTAATAATAACAAAAAGCAGGACAGTAAGATAAATAAAAGTCCTTTAAAAAGACCTGGTACAAAATGAATGAAAATCTAACACTGCATTTAAAAAAAACTAATCAGATACATAAAGATACCTATACAAACCAATGCGTAAATAATAGTGACATTATTATTAGCAATAGTTAATAATTACATTTCCTGAACTTCAGGGCAGATGGCCCATAACTACTTGAATTGGTTACCATTCCCAAGTACCTCATACAATATAAAAAAAGTTAATATAGGGATAAACTAAACAATAATACAAAGTTAAATAGCAACCGTGGCAAATCTAACTTTCTTCAATAATCCGACTGTTTTGTGATAATTTTATATAAAAGCAGATTTTCCATGAAAGACTCATATAAAAAGAATTTAAGTGCAAGGCATACGCTATTAACAAATAACTGTGCTGTTGGTTAAATATTGTATTATTATAAGTCAACTAAAATCTTCATTAAAGAGATCTTTACAAACCGTAGGTGGTTCTTTGACATAAATTCAGCGAAGCAACGGCCCAAGACTAACCTCAGTGTAAATGAGAATCCTCTACCAGATCTGAATGCACGTTCTGCACAACCTGTTCTTAAATATTCACACACAAGCCTGGCTTTGGCCTTCATTTGTCATGTCTAATGCATGGATCCAGATACTGATGTGATGTGCAGCACAGCACAGGAGCTGGGAGCGCACCAGTTCATTACAGGCCCACTGGGTTTACTGAATTTTGATGCATTTCCCCAGGACTCTCCACATGGTCTCTCTACTGCATATCAGGTAATTGCTGTTAGTCTAAGTGCACTACTACCAGTCCCCAGACTAAACCCCTTAGAGCACATTGTCCTTCCTCCATTCTGTGTGTGTGTGTATGTGAGAGAGACGAGGGGAGAAAGAAATGAAGATTAAGTGTGTCTGTATACAGTATATATGTGTGTGTGTGTGTGTGTGTGTGTGTGTGTGTGTGTGTTGCCGCGTGTATGTGTGCCTGTAGACCCATGCATTTAAAAAGCAGAGTGAAATGTGTGTATGTGAGAGAGACGAGGGGAGAAAGAAATGAAGATTGAGATAAAGTGTGTCTGTATACAGTATGTGTGTGTGTGTGTGTGTGTGTGTGTGTGTGTGTGTGTGTGTGTGTGTGTGTGTGCGTGTGCGTGTGTGCATGTGTGCATGTGTCTGTGTGCATATGTGCCTGTGCCTGTAGACCCATGCATTTAAAAGGCCGAGTGAAATTGGCTTTGTGATAATGATGTATGCAACCTAAACCCGAGGTCATCCGTTCCAATGAAGCCTGCCGTCTCTCGGCCGCCCTCTTGCATGCAGATGAACCAATATAAAAGGGCGCGCTTGGTTTCACAGGTTACGCTCTCTTTTCTCTGCTACACAGACAACTGAGGAGTTAGTTTACTGTCTGTCTCTCATATTGAGATGATAGAGAAAAAGGAGACAGCAGACACCGAGGGGGAGGGGGAGAGGAAGAACAAAGGAAATGTAAAAGAAAATGGAAATCATGACAGAAAAAAACCAGAGAGATTCTAGGTTTCCAATTAGTCAGACTTGAAATGGGATCTGGAATATGTTGGAAGGACTGCCCAGTGCTAAGTGTCACTGAGCGGGGTGTGGAGGCAGCGGGGGGTGGCGGTGGTGGAGGGCGGGTGGGGTGGAAGGGGGTCTGCCGGATTAGGAGGAGATGAGACGAGAAGCGCTGCGTTGGCCTCTCTTCCCAGACAGCTCATCTCTGCTAGCTGCTGGAGGCTGGCAGAGAGAAAACACACACCGGGGGGTCTGGCTTTAGAAAGTTGCTGCAGCACTTCCACTGAAATATCCGACCTCAATACCGAGTTCATTTTTGGTTGCTCCAACATGCTTGATCTCTGCCGCAACATCACTAAAGAAAATATATATGTGGCTGTTTTCGTTTTACCATTAATTACAAGACTCTGATGATGTTAAGCATTATTTTGATTGCCACTGTGAAGAAAAGGAACATTTTAAACTTGCATCAGCTATTATCTGGGCACTTGGGGATGAAAAAAACAAACAAGTTGTGAACACAACAGTGACATATTATTACCATTTGCAGCCTTGTGTTTTATAAATGACGCTTATATATTACTTATTTATTTTGCCAGTTACGTTTTAAGGGAATGTCTTGCAGGATTATGTTTCGATGAGAATGTTCGGGGTAGATTGTGGTTTAATTTAAATGTTAATAAAGTACTGTAATCACGTTGTAGTCCCTGTTGACTTTTTCAGTATTTCACCAAGACCACATCATCTTTCCCTAACCTTAAAGTAATAATCTTGAAGATTTTCATTCAAATAAATGCCTGTTAGGTCACTATCTTTCGCCGAATGAGGTAACACAATGGCGATTGAGCCTATGGCTCGCTGATGGAAGCTCTTGCATTTGCAGTATTAAGAACTGGGTCTCTGCGGCGACATTCCCAGTTATTGTACCCGCCAGAGAGGGTAGGCGGAGCTAACACTACAGACTCATTCTTCAATTCACTGAACAACTGCCCAACAGATTCTCACTCCCCATCTCGTAAAATACGGACGCTTGGTCAGGTGCCTTTGTCGTTGTTATTGACGCTAAAAGTCTCCTTTAGCGTCATATCTAAACACGCTTAGTCGGGACTATTGGCGTCACTTTTGACGCAGTTAAGTTAAGGAAAAGGTCGTGGGTGGGCTTACGTTTCCATGACACGTGGGAGACGGTTGGGTTTAGGAAAGGAAGAACGGATGGTTGGGTTTAGGAAAAGAAGAACGGGACAGCTGGGTTTAGGAAAAGAAGAATGGATGGTTGGGTTTAGGGAAAACAAGAATGGATGGTTGGGTTTAGGAAAAGAAGAATGCATGGTTGGGTTTAGTAAAACAGAATGGATGGTTGGGTTTAGGAAAAGAAGAATGCATGGTTGGGTTTAGTAAAACAGAATGGATGGTTGGGTTTAGGAAAACGGGACACGATCTCCGGTCTCCTGGGTGAAAGTCCTGTGTTTGACCCATCCACCACTCCAACCAACCTCCCTATGCGGATTTTCAGCCTCTCATACTACTCACTACCGTATTCGCTCTTAGTGCTATGTCATCTTCAAACCCTGTGTAGCTGCTGCTCTAGTCTAAATTTTGACTTATTAAATGTCTTTATTATTATTTTTTGTTTTCTATGTTGTCTGTGTCACTTAATGTTATTGTTTTTTAATGTATATGCAACTGAAGTTATAATTTATATAAAAAAGGTAGCTGGAGACAGGAAAAGGAAAAATAAACATGTTCAGATGTAAAACGGTATTTCACTGTATAAGATTCTAGAACTAAATATAATAACAATTGAAAATAAATGATCCTGGTCCAGTTCAATTTTGGCGATGTTTAGAGAATTAGCTGGGGTTTTTTGAGCCAATATTTACTGGGGTCCAATAAGGAGTAAATGAGGTGTGGAGATGAAATAATAGTTTAAAGGATTCTTTGATTTCTTTGAATTTGCTTGACTAGACAAGCAAATTAAGAAAATTAGAGTATTCTTTCAAATGGACCCATTCTCTTTCATCCATTGATTCCTATCCCCAAGATAAACAGCCCAGGCCGATGAATAAACATTGGCCCATTTTAGTGCTTAGAAACAGTCTCAGAGCAAAAGGCCTAATTCAACTAACATCCTTTCCAAGGGATCGATTCCGTGAAGAAGCATAATGCTATGCTTGGTTGTTCTGCTTGTCTCAAGAAAGCAATTCCAGCACCACCGGCGGATATTTGTTACTGGGTTGTCTTAAAAAACCTCGCAGCAAGAAGTTATTGTGCTGCCATGCCATGGTGGAGAGGGATTTAAAAAAAAGGAAACGGCTGCTCAGGGGGCAGTTAAACCCAGGTCAGGGTTGACTTATGACCCATTTGAATGACATGACAAACTCAGTTGTTGGTGCATAGTTGTTTGTCTACAAGCACATGCACGCACCAATACAGAGAGATTATCATTGTCATTTTCACTTTTACATTGTGTTTACCAACGCCGTTTAATCCCATAGGAGAGTTGCTCGTTAACACTGGCTGCTGGAGGCATTCATTGTTAAAGGATAGGTTCATATTATATTCAAAGTCTATCTTAACACAACACTCACGTGCCTATATAAACACTGAAAGAGTTTATGGTCGCTGTAATTGTTCCTCCTGTCCGTACCCGCCATTAAGATGATACCTTCTAGTAAATGTACGAGACGGGGGGTCCACAGTCCTTGTTCATGCAAGTTCAGCTGAAGCTAATAAAAGGCTTCAGCACTGTAAATTAGTCTAATCAAGTGGGTATCTTCCAAAATTAAAATGTTTTTAGTACCAAATTCCTTCTTTGTGCTTCCCTTGGACAGTGTTTCCTTACTGAGCTGTGGTGCTGGGACAATAAGAAAAAGGAAGACTGTAACACTAAAAGACTAATATGTAATAGGTAATATGTGGCTCACTACGGCTGAAGCATTGAAGGGCTCGCTCTGATCCTTGTGGTCCGTTGTGTACGTGATCTATTTCTCCTGGCATTTTGAATCAATCAATATGTCTATATTAACTGTTCCTCAAGTCCCTTTTTGGTCTTTGTTTTTCTCTTTTTGTTGTAATTGTTTGTTTTAGCCACCGTGTCTCAATTCTATTTCTATTCTAATTTTATATATATATAATTTTTATTTATTTATTTATTATTCCTTGTTTTATAGTTATTATTTTTCATTCCACGTATATTGTGTGTGTGTGTGTGTGTGTGTGTGGGGGGTGGTGGTGGTGTGGGATTGATGTAACGGTATGTTCAGTGGCTGTACATCACTATTTGGTGGACCTCTAAATAAATATTGAATTTTAGAGTTTTTTCTGTATTTCGAGTATGAGGCGAGGCAAGGCGAACCTTTCAGTCTACAAGAGTGCAAGACATGCTGACAGGTTGTGTGGGTACGGAGTGGAAGTAAAGCAACTTATGCATAATTATTCTTAAGTATTTAGCCATGGGCTAAATGAAGCTGAGTGATAACTAATAAAAATACAGCAACTTGTATGTATGTTTTAACATGACAGTAACAGAAGCTAAGTATTTAAATCAATATGCAAAACAAGTAGCCTGGGAAAACCCTGACCAACTTCCGGCAAATTTGAGATTTGCTCTGCAAGTCCGTCTGGCCAAGAGCCCATTCAAGCCCGTTTCCAATTTTTCCAAATCGAGGCACCAATCACAACCGTTGAGGCGGACTTTACATGATGATGATAGCGCAGCGCCGTTGAATCTCCTTCATCGCTCTGATTGGTTTTAGGTCTATCCGATTGCGCCCAGAGGCATTTGAGCGGCGTCCGTTGGTGACGCCCCTTTGGAAATGGGCTGTGAATGAGACTTCTCCAGACCCACTCTGGGTCTGGGTCTGGTGTCAACCAGGCTAAGTATTAACACTAAGAGTAGGGGTGCACGATTCAGAAAATGTCACGATTCAATATCGATTTTTAGGCTCAAGGTTCGATTCAAAAAATCGATTTTCGATTCGAAAACGATTCTCGATTCAAAAAACCATTCACAGTATGTAAATGTAGCTACTTTTCCCATGTGATTGCAGTAGACATACAATTAAAAAATATGAATCGATTTTTGGAATTCTATGAATCGATTTTGAATCGGTGAGCTTGAATCGCGATACGAATGTGAATCGATTTTTTTGCACACCCCGAACTACTGTCAACCGAACTGCAGCAGCGAGTCTCATCAAACTCTGGCAGAAAGGAATACTAGCCCACAGGCTAACAAGCTACCAAGCACCGAGTCTACTGTCTGACTCTGGTACATGAACCGATCTGGCTAAGGAGTTGTCGAGGGCAGTGAGTAGTTGAGTCAATTCAAGTATACAGGTTTGTAGTCAACGGTCTCAGCAGCGAGCGCATACAGCTACGGTAAGCCACGAAAGGGAAATCTGTTAGTCAGACTATGTGTAATCAGTTATTACAGGGAACAAAAACTGTCGCAATGCACAAACAGGCATGTGAATATTGTATAGAGAGAGACTTGAAAACATATCCTTTAACTGTAAGCAACCATCACACAGTTGACACGCCTGTCACATGCATGCCCCTGTGTCACGTCACCTGAACGTGACAACAGCCAGCAATTGATCCCAGCAGAAGAAAAACAGCCTGACCCAGGCTGGCAGGACTTTTTCAATTATTCACTGGCCCTCACCTTTGCCCTGAGGCTGTTCAAGTTGTTCAATTGTTGCACTCTAAATACCTTCTCACTCGCTGTATTCATGAATAAAAAAAAAAAAAACATGAAGAAAGGCTCGATGTGATCCACCTCCACACTTATCAGAATTCACTTCACGAAGTGTGAAACCTTACCGGTGGCTCTCTCTCTGAGCAGCAGGCGTCAGGAGCCTCTCGCTCTCAGTCCTGATCAAGGTAAATGAGTTTAGATTATGCACTGCTTCTAGTCTCGCCTCGCACCAACACATTTTGTTGATCATTTTCTTACAGAATGGAAAGGATTTACTATAACAGTGTAAAAATAAAAATTCTATAAAAAAGTATTCACACTATCTGATTGGCTTTGTTGTTTCGGTTTCTCCCTGAGTTAAGTATCATCATCATCTTCATCATCTTAATGCTACAACATACACTGATGTTTTAGATAACAGTTTGTGAAGACCCTTTCCCGTTACAACATGACAATGCTCCCGTGCACAAAGCCAGGTCCATAAAGTTTAATAATGATTTTTAAGGGCCCCTGGGTAGCTCACCTGGTAGAGTGGGCTCCCATATATAGGTTTACTCCTCGATGCAGCGGCCGCAGGTTCGACTCCGACCTGTGGCCCTTTTCTGCATGTCATTCCCCCTCTCTCTCTCCCCCTTTCAAGTCTAAGCTGTCCTATCCAAATAAATTCCTAAAAATGCCCAAAAAATAATCTAAAAAAATCATGATTTTAAGAGTTTGGTGTGGAAGAACTTGACTGGCCTGCACAGAGCTCTGACCTAAACCCCATCCAACACCTTTAAGAAGAACTGGATCACCGGCAGCGAGCCAGGTCTTATTGCCCGACATCAGTGCTCGACCTCACTGATGCTCTTATGGCTGAATAAGAGCAAATCCCTGCAGCCAGGTTCCAAGGTCTTGCGGAAAGCCAGAAACCAGAGGAGTGGAGGCTGTTGCAGCAGCAGATTAACGCCCATGTGTAATGAGATGCTCATAAAGTTTGGATGTCCAACTACTTCTGGCCATGTAGTGTACTCCTGAGTACATTATAAGTGGCATACTGCATGCAAGACTTATGCAACAAAGTCACTGATAATATCAAATGCATCACAGCACATGTTTGAGTGCTAAAATAAAGACTCATATCACTGCTGCAGACCAGCTACTGCAGCATTTGTGTTACTCACCATGACTGCTTTTAAAAACAAAAATGCCTTTTCACTGTAATATAATCATTCAACTGTGCAGACATCGCTGTTCTGCATCCATATCACCAAGGAAAACATGTCCCCCCCCCGATGCTTCATATCTTGCCGTTTCAAAGGTTTCTGTCTATATGACTCGACGTCCTCTTTTTTTCCTGGAGTTTCAAGCTCTATTTATCAGCTTTCCCAAGACTGGTGGCCATGTAGGCACTTGTGTTCAGAAAAACATTTTTTTATGTAACCCTGCTGCTGTAAGACTTTGATGTGCCGAGGTTGAAAATCATGCACGCAATCTGTAAGTCACAGAAGATTGTTTTTGTTGTGCTATCTGCCTCTCTCCAAACCTAATGCTGCTTTCCTCTTTCAGATGTTATCTCCGGTTGTGTTAAGCTGCAACCAAGTGGTTATTGGAGGTCATTTTAACTTAACTGCTGGGTTTTGTGTGTCTTCATTTTTTTAAATTCTGAGTGAGCGAGTCAGAAATCTCAGTAGAAGCCACTTCAGCCTTTGATTTTACTTTTACTCGGAGTTCAAGTCTCCCTGGTCTTGCTGTCGAGGACATTTCGAGGTCTCCGATCCCCGATTCGCATTTCAGACTTTTCTAAGATGACATGTGGTCAACCTTTGAAGAGCTGCTACTTTGATCCATCACTCCAACTTCAGTTAACCAACTTTATAGAACTAACTTTAATCAGTATTAAAGTATTTGCAGCATTCTGCTCAACTGTAATTATGAAACAGAATATGACTTATTTTTACTTATTTGATTTTTGAAATCCAGACTTGTACAGAATTGATTCAACAATTCCTGACATTGTAGCAAATGTTAGCATGCTAATACAATAAACTAAGATGTTGAACATGGTCGACTACCTACTAAACATTAGCATGTTAGCATTTAGCTTTAAGCACCGTTGTGCCTACAGCTTCGGACACACTGACTTGAGCCCTGCAGGGTTATTTTTAAAACGCCTTTTAAACACCAGTCCGTCAACGCAGCGAAGTGCCAACACGGGGTTCCAGCTAAACAATGCAGGGACGAACGCAACACAACGTCATCAGGAAAGCCGTAGCGTTGGCCAATCACAGACATGCAAGAGCACATTCCTGGTACATTACCACGTGGTCTGGATCAACGGAAGTACATTTCCAGGGTAAAGCCTGACATCGGCCGTGTGATAGTGTGAAAAATGTTTACCTGATGAGCAGGTGGCACCTTGTATGGAAGCCTCGGCCACCAGTGTGTGAACGGTGAATGGTGGCTGTACTATGTAAAAGCGCTTTGAGTAGTCGTCAAGATTGGAAAAGCGCTATATAAATGCAGTCCATTTACAACGCAAACCCGTATAACGCAGCCAGAAGAAAATACTGTTCAATGATTTTTGCACTTCTTTTCACCAAATCCTATCCTTTGCCTATTGCCTGATCAACAGTATGGCTGTTTGTTAAACACGGTCACTGTCCTGCTCTACCAGTGGAACCCTTCCATGCCCTCACAATGAATCAGCCAACACGGTAATGTGGTGTCTAACAAAACGAGAGTTCAGTGTTTAAAATCTTTAACCCAATTATCAAATACAGCAGTAAAACAACCGTGACAGGAAGTATTGTGTTTAAATCTATTCTGAATGTGCTCACAGAGAAGTGGGGTTTATTGGATGACTGGCTTGAAATGTCGGTTTACGCTGCAGTAGTCCTGCCTACCTGCCTGCGTGGACTCTGCATGGAATGCAATCTCACAGGGCTCAGATAGCGCCACCGATCAATACTACAAGAGAGGAGGAGTGAAATAAAATATATCATATAAATTTCTTACTGGGTTACTGGCGTGACAGTATTTTGCTTACATGAGTAAAATTAATTTTCCCAGGCTGCTGGGGAGAGAGAGATGTGAAAACAATATAGTATGAGTGTGTGAGTGGGCTTTTGTAGGGGGATATCGCATCTCATAAAAATCTGGGACAGAAATGGTATGGAGGTTGGGGAAGGAAGGGGTGGCCTGGTGATATATGTTCAACTCCTTTTATATGACTCAGCAAACCAGTTTCATTCAGTAAAAGGACAGTATTTTATTCTGCAACCATCTTATGAGAGGAAGCGGTTTCTTTCTTAGGCAGTAAAACATAATTCAGATGGTCGAGTTCATCCAGTGTGCTCATAATTTAACACAAAGCTTAAATGTCTACTTTTGTAATGGGAGTCTGGTTCAGCTTGTTCCGAGTGGAAAAATCACATTAGAGTCTATTTTAATGTGGAAAAACTGACCAGGGCCTTTGCTCAAATTTCACATATTTCTTTATAAGACACACATAATAACAATGGCGCCTTAGTAAATAAATGAATAACTGAAATATGATAAACTCCTCGCCATTCCTTTCCCGATTAAAAAAAAAAAGAATCCCCCTTACTATTTTTTTGAACGGTCAAGATGGTTTGTCTTGGCTCAGTGCTCCATGCAGCAAGAAGAAAAATCGACAGTTGAAGCAAAATTTGCGGCCTCCCAAAGTATCAGAAATACTTTGAAATCCCACTTTGAGTCAATGCAGTTCCAGTTTATTTTAAGATAAGTAGAGATCTAAAGAGTTCTGTCTAAGTAGCAAAACACATGATAAGCTATAAATTGTAGTTCGAGGTTGCTAATCAGGAAAGGAAGCGTATGTTTAAATATAGCATTTTTTTACGATAGGTAAAAATAGGCTGCACTCATGCATTTATAATTACTGTGTAAAACCCTTGAAGAAGTTGTTGTGGGTTATTCCATGGGGGCTGACAGAGGATTAGTTGGTGCGAACAACTTCTGTTTTTCTGACTTTCGTCATGACTTATGGCACAAAGTGTTGTCTTGACAACCAGGTTTGACATCAGCAAAGTCAAGCCGACAGCCCTCGTTAAAGTTTACGTTACATTTGGCCACCCACCAACTATGCTTGTGGTCAGGTTCCCTGGACTCAGCAGCCTTTGTTATAGCATTGTAATCTTAGTTATCCCTAAACTCGCATCAAAGACAAACTTCCATGCACCCTCTAAAACACACCAAAAGGGGACTAACGTCCTGTCAGAGCAGCTGGATTCTGTATTCCTGTTGGAAACAAAGATCTAAACAGGCATTCGTCTGAAAATGTAAAGCTAAGGTGACATTGAAAACACAAGTTGATGTGATTCACTGCTTTGAGCTTCATGCATACCGTACATATTGTACATATTTTACGCATCTGTGGGGAAAAATGTTACTATTAGCTGTGCATGCACACAACATTTTTCAAAGTATCCCTTTGAAGAGATAACTTTGAGAATTATCCTGGTTGCTCTGCACATAAATTCCCTTAACCGGCAACAGAACATCCTCTTTGCTGCTTCTGTATTCATATGGATTTACATGCATATGGAGCGATGGGAAAGGGAACAGTGAACCTTTGTTGAGAGGGCTGGTGTTGATGCTCTAATGAATGGCTGTCTCATCCCTGAGATGCAGTTTGTGACTGTGACTTGCAGCCTGTGGCTGACACATTGGGGTGACACAATGAGACAAGGCTTGTGGAAAGACGGGAGAGCGGAGAACCCAGATAAAGCTGCTCCGCTGAGCTGCCAGCAGGGGGTCTTTGAGTTGTCTCCAGGAGAAGGGCGGAGGGAGAATTTTGGGAGCCAGAGCTCAGAGTAAACAGTATCTGCTGAAAAACAACAACAACAACAACAACCATACTCCCTCATCAAGTGGCTTTATTGAAATGCAAACCCTCACTCCTTCAGTTCCTCACGAAAAGCCCAGTGATTAAAAGCTAAATACATTATATGCACCATTACTCTACCTAAATTACACGTTTAAACATACAACATCATGTAATTAGGCATTATTAGTGTCATCGTGCAATATGGGTTGAGTGTAGTGAAGCTAGGCAGATTAATTACATGAAACAGCACCTCAAAGACACATTGGATTTGAGGCGTGTCTCTCTCTCTCTCTATGTTCTAATCCATCTATTGCTGCTCTAAATCCCAAACACTGGTTTGTGTCAAACCAAGTGGAATTGTAAAAGGGCAACCACTGGAGTGAAAGTAGCGAGACAATGTCAAGTCGAATGATTCGGAGAGTCATTGTGAAATCTTAAAAAGTAAATAAGGTAAAAGCAGCCATACCGTACACCCTAGTTCACAATTTCAGGGACACAATCAACCTTAAATTAAATATTACACTGGTGACCAGACAAGTAAACGTTTCATTGTCCTTGAGGCCATTTTACTGGTACACTTCACTACACTTTCATTGATTTACCAAAGGAACATTTTGGGAAATACACATCCGCTTTCTTGCCGAGGGCTAGATGAGAAGATCAACGCCACTTTCATGTCCGTACAGTAAATATAAGGCTACGGCAGACTGTCCTCCCCCCAAAAAAACGCCCAAATAGGTCGTTTATGCAAGCAGCTTAATACCAGCCATATTTACGTTTACTTTGGCAGCGACCTCCACTAACCGTTATGTGACGTAGTGGAAAGAGTGCGAAGTCCACATAGGAATGGGTCAAACAAAAACAGCACTCTGACCGAGGAGAATGCTGTTCGTGTCCAGTGTGAAACCAAAAGTCAATGTTGACTTATTTGATCTTACGTACTTTAGTTAACTTGGAAGTTCAGTTTTGTACGCAACTACGTGGGTGGTAGTAGAGCGTAGGAACAAATGACCTACGTGGTTCAATGGGTTGGGGGGGCCACAGCCAGTGGCCTGTTAGCGTAGCTTAGCATACAGAGTTGAAACAGGGGGAAAACAGCTAGCCTGGCTCTGTTCAAAAGGTAGGAAAAACTGCCAACAAGCACCTCTAAAAAGGTGTATTCGCATTATGGTATAAAACTGCTTTTGCTTGCGACACCTCTATTATCATGTATGTGGAGTGGAGTCTGCGGTGGTTTCCTGGCAACCTCTCAGTGACACCACGACTCCAGTGCATTAATGAGAGTGGTATCATCTTCTTCATCATGATCTTTAAAATGTCTATAAATGCAGTATCAGGCCTATTTACTATTTGGGCTGATCCTTTCCTTTGAAGCTGTTATAACAGTAAAATCAGGTCAGATCTCCCGGCTCCGCTCACACAAGTACAACAAGTACAACACCAACACAGTATTTCACTGAGATAGAAATATTCTGCCACATCTTCTATACTGCATGACTATAAACAATATATTGTTTTTAAAGTCTCAGCACTGAGGTCTCATTTCACTTGTTGGCTCAGACTCTTCCCGGTTCTTTACAGCCTGCCATATCTCCACCAGCACAGCTGAGAGAAGAAGAAGCACTCCACTGGGAATTTTTTTTTTCCTTCTTCTTACTGCAACTGTTTGTTGTCCCTGATCACAGACGTGATGCATGCATCCAGAGGAGGCAAAGCAATTCAGCCGGCACCATAAACATGTCTTATTGGAAGGAATAACAGCCACCTAAATTTGGCCACCAATCAGGGAGTGTTTTTCATGAAGTCCAAAAACCCAAACATGCTTGATTCAGTGGGTTTAATCATCTATTGATCATGAATTTGCAGAGATGAAGTGGGGTGTAACAAATAAAGTCTTGATTTGCTGTGCTGTGCTAATAGGTGTTGATAACAGCCAAAGGCTTTCTATGCCTCCTTAATAAAACAGATTTACGTCCCCTGCTGCGTTGAAGTCTCCAATCAGGCACAACACAAGCCCTAGTTACTGTGGAACAGGACTGAAGGTTACAGTGAGCGGTCATGAATGAATCAAACCGCCTCAGAGATACTAAAGAGTTTAGATTCTGGACCTTGACGTGGTCTGTAGACAGGGAAGCAGAAAGACAGAATACAGGTGATAGCTCTTCTCAGTCAAAGTAGTCCTCTTAGAAATATGCTGCCATATGTAGTGAAGTCTATACAACATTTAAAGCTGCGTTCATTTATTTTGCCACTTGGTAACAGAAATCCACAGGCATCATTCAATGGGTTTATCAGAGCTTTTTCGCTGAAAACAGCTGCCTGCTACAGCTTGAAATGACGGTGACGAAAATGAACCAAAACAGTCAAGTTTGGGGGCATTAAAAACAAAAAACAACAAGCGGAAAGAGGCTAAATTACTCCATAGAGCTGAGAGTGCTCTACATCTCTCTTCAGGTTTATCACTACAAGCATCCCCTTTCACATTACACTTAGTAATTCAACCCACTGTTCATATAGACATATTGATTAGCGCAGCTATAAAAAGAGAGTGCTATTTTTCTTTTATCCCCAGTCCCGGGTTTTCCTTTAGGTACGGTTGACAAGACGCATATTGAAAATATAAAACATATTCAGGCATAAATAAATACAGAAATGAAGCTGACCAGGGATGCCTTGTGTTGAAAGGTGCAGTAGGTAAGCCTTATAAAACTAACTAACTTTCTGTCATATTTGCTGAAACTGACCCTATGTTCCAATAGAACTACATGAAGCGGGTCATTTAAAAAAAAAATCTGGCTCCTCTGGCACCACATACAGCCTGTAGTGCGATTTGCAAAAACCAACCGCTCCCTGTTCAGATGCACCAATCAGGGCCAGGGGGAGGGTGTCTAACTGTGTGTCAATCACTGCTCATGCACACGCATTCATTCTCCCTTGTGGGGGGATGGGCTTAGGAGACGGTTTTGGGCTTTAGCAGAAAGGGGGGAGGGACTGAGAAGTTGTCGATGTTCAAATTTTTTGGCTAAGTCCTGGATCTTCACAATCCTACCTACAGCACCTTTAAAGCCATGACTTATTAATGGCTCATAAGAAAAATGTTAATTTCAGCCTCTGGTCACAGTAATTTACAGATGATAAAAAAGATACATCTCATCTTTGGTTACTGCCTGCACTCTGCAGAGGGTTTAAAGGTCTGTCGTATCATCTGATCTGTAGCTTTTCACCTGCCAAGTCAAGTCAATTTTATACGTGGTAATGTCATATATAGAAATGCCAAACTATCATACATGCTGAGGTAACCAACAGCACAAAACAAGCAAACATAGGATTTGCTGTGGACTAAATTTCCCATTTTCAGTCACCCCCAATGTTGATAGGTTTGTCATTGGATTTTTTCCTTTTTTTCCCCAGGATGCATTGCACATGGTAGCTTATAAGATAATGCTGGCTTTATTCTATATATTTTTGTTGCTGTAAATAAATCCCACAAATAGAGGAAAACCAACTGGAAGGAATTAGATGGATTGTAAGCTTAAAGTAGTGATAATAAAAAAAAAATCGAATGAATTAGTTCCTCTCTTATTACTTTCCAACTTTCCTGTCTATGTTACTGTGTCCAAACCAACATATGAACTGAAGTAACTAAAAACAGGTCATATACACTTTCATTAGAAAAAAAGGCTAAACATGTTACTCAAACAGGAGTAAATATTTTGTTGAGGATTACTTTCAGTGGATTGATATACATTTGGTGCATTAGTGAGTATTTACAGTAGGCTTTGACTCAAAATAAACAACAGTGACCATGTTCGTGGTAATGAAAGCTTATGTCTTCCAGTGCAACAGTGGGGCTCACTAATGTTTTTAATAGTTTTGGGACAACAACAGAGCTCTATGGCACAGAGGAATAAGATATATCAGGCTTTGGCTGCACATACAACACTTGTTTGCAGGATCAGTTCATTGGTTGGTTTGGATCCGTTTACAATTAGAAGAATATAAAATATCAACAGACTAAAGTAGCCTATATGCTTTATCAGAACTGCTTATCAGATGGTCGAAACCTCCCTCCATACCTTTCCGAAGTTAGGATTAGTGAACCAATAATATTGATCATTTTACCAAAAATAACAATCTCACACCCACTACATGCCGTGATTGGCCAGCTGTGTGGAGGTGAGAAAGGTTTGAAGATTCAAACTTCTCCATGTAGCGCTCTCTTTTCATTCTTGACTTCCAGGAGGGAGTTTGAAAATGTGCAACGTTATCACCGTCCATATTTTGCGTCTTCCCCCCATAGTTTTTCACTCCTTCGGAACAACTAAAAACATTTGATTTCTGACAAGATCATACAATACGACATACGAACTATGCTTTTTTAACAACTTGTTTAAATAAATAATGCCTTTCAGCCAATGAGAGCTGAAATGTGTCAATTTAAGGGCTCCATTCGTAGAAAAGCAAAATTATATTTGATTTCACCATGTGTACAGGAAACAAAGACTCTGTAAAACATCAAGTTGAAATGCATTAATTCTAAACCAGGTTTATATCTGACACAGCACATTACTTACATGCTGTGCTGAGGTTTCTTCAGGCTTAAGAACCACATGTGAACCCCCGTGGGGAACTGCATGCAGGCTGCATAAATAGGTTGATACAAACATATTTTAACGGCGGTAGTATTACTCAAAATCAGTTCAGTCTTTAAATAGAATTGATGGGGCTCATTATTGAACCCTCAGTTTCTTACATTAAGATGCCAATGGTGCCGGATAAAAATTTGTAAATCGATTTGCGAGAAATGTTTGATTTATTACAATCCCCACGGTGGTTTATATTAGACAGGTGCAAAACAGGCAGACCATGGGCGATTTTAGACCCTTTTTAGGGGGGCTCAACTCCATTTTGAAATTACTGATTTAGCAGGGGGGGGTTAACACCCCTCACATTCTCATTAGGGGCTGAGCCCCCCTAAAGGTTTGATCCTAGAATAGCCCCTGGGGCAGACTCAGCTTCATTCAGGTTAGTTTCATAAATCAAACTCATGTACAAACTGAAAAATTATCTTAAGATACCATTAAAGATTCATTAGAGTCAGCGGCGTAGTCTACGTGATACCCAGGTATACGCAGTATACCCACTAAGAAAGCTCCAGGATTTCTATATAACCACTTAAAAATGCCCAATGAAACGCAACAACATACTTTCCATTATATGTTTGATATATTTTGAATTGTCATCTGGGTTTTTCTTCTTCACATAGGCTAAATAAAGGTATTTCCACCGCAAATTGGTGCATAAAAGTGTATCCGAATACAGGAAATGAAGTCGTAGATGCTCAAAACTTCCCTGGGGGAGGACACCCAGACCCCCCACTATGATACGGCTTCCCCCTCCCCCAAAGGCAGATTCTGGCCATTATAAATATACAGTACAGTATACCCGCTACAATACATTAGACTACACCACTGATTAGAGTGTCCAATTTCTATAAATGAGGGTCACGGTAATTTCTGCAGATCATATCAGCTTTCAGAACATGAAATCAGTGCACACAATTAAAGGCTGAATACTCCTCCTGAGATGTTGATAAATCATTTTGCGTTCAGTCTAACATGCGGACAGAATCACTTAAAGAGAGACTTTAAAGATATCAGAGATGCTTACGATAATGGAGTAGCAGCAACGCGAACGTCTGCTTCACTGCTGTCACCTTGCTCACCTCTGGCACTGCAACCTGCTGTTATTCTCCCCAGCGCTGACTCTGTTGGATGTTAACATAATCAGGATGGATCAACATCAGGTTAATGCAAAGCCTGCTCTACCTTTCTGGAAGGAGGGCCTTCTTCTGATGCAGGCAGCATCAACTTTTTTTTCTTCCAATAATTGTAATATGTTTAATTTAGATGCTATCTGATCTAGCGTTGTGGTTATGATGTCAGGCGAGTGCAGTGGTGGAAGAAGTATTCAGATCCTTTACTTAAAGTGATGGTTCGGAGTAATTTCACCCTAGGGTCCTTTGCACCATGACCTCGAGCCAAACACCCCCCCAGAAGCTTTTTTCACCTGGGTCTAACATTGGGAGAGTTAGCGTAGAGTAGCGTTAGCTGCTGAATAGCTTAAGCGCAGAGGCTAATGGATCAAAGTGTCTCTTAACATTACCCACTAATAATGCCGAAATGATACCAAAGGTCTACACTAGTATATATAGGTTATGCACTCATAAAACGATGGATTGTAAAGTTTGTAAATTACCAGAAGGTTATGTAAATAACACTTGCCTGCTGGCTTCTGCTCTCTGCTGTTGTTGTTGCTGCTGTAAGACGAGTGCTTAGGGACATCTACAAATTACAACACCGAAAAGAGATGCAACAAAAATATTTTTTAATTTAACTTATTTTTTAAAGTAAGTGCTGTAGTATAACTAGCAGGAGACAAGTAATAATTGAGGTAAGTTTGGAGACATTACCTTATTTAATCATTAAATTAATAAATATTTTTGTTGCATCTCTTTTCGGTGTTGTAATTTGTAGATGTCCCTAAGCACTCTTACTGCCCGGTAGTAACAGCAGCAGCAGCAGCAGAGAGCAGAAGCCAGCAGGCAAGTGTTATTTACATAAACTTCTGGTGTACTTACAAACTTTACAATCCATCGTTTTATGAGAGCATAACCTATTTGTACTACTGTAGACGTTTGGTATCATTTCGGGACTATTAGTGGGGTAATGTTAAGAGCACCGGATCCATTAGCCTCTGCGCTAAGCTATTCAGCTGATAACGCTACTCTACGCTAACGCTCCCAATGTTCGACCCAGGTGAAAAAAGCTTCTGGGGGGGTGTTTGGCTCAAGATCATGGTGCAAAGGACCCTAGGGTGAAATTACTCCGAACCATCACTTTAAGTAAACGTACTAATGCCACACTGTAAAAATACTTTGTTACAAGTAAAAGTCCTGCATTGAAAATGCTACTTAAGTAAAATTATGTAAGTATCATCAGGAAAATGGACTTAAAGCGCCCATATTATGCTCATTTTCAGGTTCATAACTGTATTTTAAGGTTGTACCAGAATAGGTTTACATGGTTTCATTTTCAAAAAACACCATATTTTTGTTGTACTGCACAGCTCTCTCTCACTGCTGCAGATCCTCTTTTCACCTGGTTTCTGTTTTAGCTACAGAGTGAGACCTCTTTTCATCTTCTTCTTCTGTACTATCTTTGATTGCACTCGCACCAGAGACACAAAAGAACACCCCAAATCCCAGAAAAAGTGATTTTTTCATAATATGGGCACTTTAAAGTCAAAGTAATCAATGCAGAAAAATCCTCACATTTTAGAAACGGGAAAACGATCCAAACAATTGTGTGTTTAATGGTCTTGTAATTTCAGCTGGACTTGTAGGCCGTTATATTGTTGGGTAGTTTAATTTATAATAAAACGCCAGATTTTATAAACTACATGTGTTTTGTGTGCAAAAATCTTAATTTGTAACGTAACTAGTAAGTAACTAAAGCTTGTCAGATGAATGTAGTGGAGTAAAAAGTACAATATTTCTCTCTGAAATGTAGCGAAGTAGAATGTGGCATGAAAAGAAAAAACTCAAGTAAAGTACAAGTACCTTAAATTTGTACTTGAGTACAGTACTTGAGTAAATGTACTTAGTACCATTCTACCACTGGGCGAGTGGGTGCAAAGACGCAGACAGGGAGAGTTCAGGGATTTAATGAAGAAGTGGAGATAAGCTTACAGGCAGGTACAGGTTCCAGGTTCCAGATTCCAGGGTTTAGGATTCAGGTTCAGGTCGCTGGAAAACAAGCCATGTAGAAACACTGGCAACCTGGCAGGGAAAATGAAATGCGCCGATAATACACTGCAGGGCTGATGAGAGAAAGTGGAAACAGGTGAGCAGGTAAATGAGAGGGTCAGTTGATTGGGATGAGTGGAAAAGTCTTAGGGCATCTGGTGGATGGGTGGAAAATGGCACTGCAGGGTGCTGCGGAAATGAGGAGGTGGCTGAAAGGAGTGACAGGAGTAGAATGGGGGAAAAGCAGGACTGACCTTGTGACAGATGATTACTGTGATTTGCTTTTCAAGAGCCACATATAAAGATTTGCACAGTAAGTGGGATTATCAGAAATAAATAGTGTTGGAAATTGGCTGAACATTGGGCACGATTTTCAGGCTCTTGTGCAGTGCCCTGTGCCCTAATACAGGTGGTATTACATGAAAAGTGGCACGGCACAAGAGCTTAAAATTGCAATGTATTGACTAACTGTTTTTGCATGGATAGGACAACAGATTGACAGAAATGTAATTAGTTTTGCAGTAGATGGTCATAAGAAAATTTTACCTCATGGTCCTGAGAGATAAACTGAATGATCTGAGAAGCCGTCATTGGAAACTGTTTAGAAAGGGCAGGCACTTTAAAAAAAAATACCTGGCAGGTGATTCGATGAACCATCCGTCTATCACGTCCACCATTGTTGTTTTCAGGGGCGTAGCATAACGTTCTGGGCCCTGTAGAAAGACATATTCTATGGGCCTCTCCCCACATCCACAGCTATTCATTCAAGCATCTTTTTGGGTCCTCCTCACATGAGGGGCCCTGAGCACTCAGGCCCTTTCCACTCCCAGTCTGACACCCCTGGTTGTTTTGAACGAACAGTCGCGGCTGTCACACGCTCCTAAACCACGCCCGTAGCTGCTAGTAGCTCCTCACCGGACGCTGATTGGTTCAGTTAGTTGGGAGTTCAGACACAAAAAGCATTACTTGAAGCATGACGTATGGATTATCGTGTGATATGTGATCACACGATTGTAGCGTGATCTCGTGAGAATCCAGCTGCCGTGCAGGATAACCCGAAAGGGGCAAATTTCCAATAATTCTTGAGACATTTCACTGAAAAAAAACAAATGTAAACCTCATGGTGGCGCTAGAGGAAGATGTCACGGAATCACCAAGGTCAGCAGATGAAAATTTGTTTGTTGGGATATTTCAGTCTGAATCAAAGTGGTGGACTGACCGAAACCAGCATGGCTAAATAGACAGGACTCATACTAAAAAGCACTAGATTTGTGAGTGTACTGTTGTAGACAATATTCTCCCACAAAGCAACGAAATGAAATGAAATGAAAGAGCTGCTCACAGCTGGAAAAAAATCTAAACAAGGATGTTGGTGAGCCAGCTCCAATAACACCTCAGAAAACCCAAAAATAACTATCAGATTTTGGAGAAAAAAAACAATTATTTGTGTCTATGTCAAGTTTAATTGGCAATGGCATTCTAAAGTTGATTGATTGTATTTGCCCAGAGAGCATATTGAGTGATTACCTGGTTGTATAAAACATTAATGGTCCCATGGCATGAAAATTTCACTTTATGAGGTTTTTTAACATTAATATGTGTTCCCCCAGCCTGCCTATGGTCCCCCACTGGCTAGAAATGGCGATAGGTGTAAACCGAGCCCTGGGTATCCTGCTCTGTCTTTGAGAAAATGAAAGCTCAGATGGGCCGATCTGGAATCTTGCTCCTTATGAGGTCATAAGAGAGAGAGAGAGAGAGACATCATGGCTTTCAAACGAGCAAAGTGGCAGTTTGTCAAGGCCACACCCCCCCCCTCTCTCCTCCTCAATAGCTACAGACACAGAAATGGCACATACTAAGGAAAGCTCATTGTGGGACTGGCTCTAGTGGCTGTAAATCTGCACCAAGGCTGAATTTCGGGAAAGGAGACTTCAGATACAGTATTATGGGACCACAAAGGTCTATATAAAAGCATCCAAAGAGCACCATGTCATGGGACCTTTAAAGTATGTGTATTTCTTGTATAGTAACTGAAGGAAAAACAGTATACTATAAAGATTAGTACACACTGTGTACAATAAATAAGTGAGATGGAACTGGGACAAGGTTTGTGTGTCAGGCAGGAGAGACTGTGGTGAGTTCAGAAGAAACTGGACATAAAAGATGTGTAGGTGAGGTAACTGAAGAGAAAAAGGAAAGACGGGAGGATGAGAAGTGTCAGCCCTTAGCTTGATACTCGAGACCTTATTATTATCTGGGGAACTATTTAAAAGAGCCAGACAAGGAGCAGACACTGCATGAAGCGGTGCGGACAGAATTACAGTAGTTTTATGTGATGTACAAGTTAAAAGCTATAAGGATATGCAGTAAAACTGCAAAGTATGGGAAAATGGGCTCATCTGAGATCCAGACAGAATCCTCAAATATCAAACCACCGCATGTCACCATAATTAAAATAGGAAAGACTCGGTGGACATAGGAAATAAAATGTTTGAGTAAGGCCTCTGTCAGCGAACGAACAAAACAAAAATACAGCCTGCCAAAACTTTATAAAAGTTATACAGTACAGGCCAAAAGTTTGGACACACCTTCTCATTCAATGAGTTTCCTTTTTATTTTCATGACTATTTACATTGTAGATTCTCACTGAAGGCATCAAAACTATGAATGAACACATATGGAATTATGTACTTAACAACAAAGTGTGAAATAACTGAAAACATGTCTTATATTTTAGATTCTTCAAAGTAGCCACCCTTTGCTTTTTTATTAATAATGTAAAAAATTCCACTAATTAACCCTGACAAAGCACACCTGTGAAGTGAAAACCATTTCAGGTGACTACCTCATGAAGCTCATTGAGAGAACACCAAGGGTTTGCAGAGTTATCAAAAAAAGCAAAGGGTGGCTACTTTGAAGAATCTAAAATATAAGACATGTTTTCAGTTATTTCACACTTTTTTGTTAAGTACATAATTCCATATGTGTTCATTCATAGTTTTGATGCCTTCAGTGAGAATCTACAATGTAAATAGTCATGAAAATAAAGAAACACATTGAATGAGAAGGTGTGTCCAAACTTTTGGCCTGTACTGTATATATATAAAAAAAAAAAAAACTCTAGAAGGGAATTCAACAATATAATATAAAATAATGTATTTATTTAGGCCTATCTTAAGTTACAACTGTATACAAAATAAAAAACCCATAAATGAAAAAATAGCACTACTTACCGTTTCCTGGAGCCAGAGAACTTTAAATGAAACGTAAGGTACTGAGACGCTTCCACAGGCGATTTGAATTGTAGAAAGACGAAAAATGAAAAAACAATCTTCCCCAGGTGCCCTGAAAAATAACTGCAGCAGGAGCAGTAAATCACAGGCCAGTAAAAGTTATGACCACAGGCAATTCAGGCATGCACAGTTTAATAAGTACCTAATGAAAAAAAAACAAGTCTTTTGGCGACAGTAGCAACATATGTAGATGCTAGTCTTCATCATGAACGAATAAAAAGCAAGAAAGACAAGAAAGGTAACCCTGACAGATCAATGACCAGTGCTGTGTGCACCTTCAGGGTCAAATGATGGTCTGGTTGGATGTCATCCTCAATGACTAAACGTAGCAGTGCCATGTGAAGAAGATGTGATCAGTATCTGACTGACTGTCTCCAAGAAGATGGTTGTTTTGGATACGAAAATGCAGCTAAGTGAACCTGTCAAAAGAGAACAATGGCAGTATTATCTACATCTATCTACATTAAATGGTTAGGACAATATTTTTTTGCTTCAAATACAATTCTGTATGTAAAATATATAGGTGCATGGCATCAAATTAAAAAGGTATAACATGCAGTGCTTTCCTCAACAAAAAAAATACAAAAAGTAGTCCCTTTCAATTATCACTTATGACCCTGTGTGTGTCTGTATCTTTGCGGAGACCCTGCCCTCTGCCTGTATTTTCTCTTTGTGTGGGACGTTCGTGGGCGTCAACAACAGTTGTGTGGCGAATTCACAGCCAGCGAGTGGGCATGGTGATGACGTTTCTATCACGCGGCGAGCAGTGGGCCCCTGGGTGTCTAACCCCGAGCCAATAAAAGCGTTTATTGGTGTTTTAAGCCCCCAACGTCTCTGGGGTTCACTGGGATTAGGCAATGGTTAGGGTTAGGTACCTTGAAGTCAATGGTCGCAGCGCTGCCTGGAAGCAAAATTACGAATCCCACTATGGCCACGCCAAGACCCGCCCTACGAAGCAGCTCGATTGGTTGGGGTTAGGCATTTCACCTCGAGTGGTTAAGGTTAGGGTTAGGGGATTGGTCAGGAGATAGGACCTGCACATGTAGGCATGGATGCCTGGCCAATAGTAGCGTGTGAATGTTATTGAAGGGCATGTCTTGGCGTGGCCATAGCGGGAGAAAAAATATATCGTTGCCTTGAAGGAGATGTTGGGGGCTTAAAACACCATCGAGCAATAAAAGCGCGCAGGGTCTGCAGCCCGTTCTCATTTCAAACCGCTGCTTCCCCCCCTCTGGTGTCTCAAAGTCTAACTGACAGAGACCCAGAGAAACAGACAGGATGTAGCTCTGCATTTCTTCATAATCCCACAATGTGGTACATTCCCACGAAGGTGTGGGTGTGTTTATTTGTGCATTAGAAAGAAAAAAATGCCAAGCAACAATCCAAAAAGATCGTTTTATTCCTCCGATTCACGGTTGTGTACAGCGCTCCCTCTCTACTTTCACTCTCCAGCTCGCTCGACCACCGCTGCGCTCTCTCGGGCCCTGAGCCGGGGAGGAGGGGCCAACTTTGAACAGTGTTCTTACAAAGCGTAAGTGATACTCTCAGCATATTGTACCTCTCAACTCAGCGGAATCTAAACATGAGAAACATATATAAAAAAAAAAAGAATAATACAGAGTATGGAGGAGGGACTTCCCAGGGCTAGAGCTGGATTTTGACTGGACCAATGTATGAAATAATGTTAATCTGGCTTCTAGAAATCCCAACCAGCAGCAAATCCACCATCATTTTGTACATAGGACTCAATGGACCCCTCGTAGGCTGTGCGGTGCCTAATGAAAATTACTGGCGATGCTTCATGCGCATTGTGTTCGTTAAAGACCATGGGCACATTTCTTCATATGTTTTGGGAGTGTCCCCCTGTTGCACGGTTCTGGGAAAATGTTGCCTCACAACTGACGACATTCGTTTCTGGGACAGTTCCCACGACAATACCAGTTCTGCTACTGAATGACACTTCTTCACTTCAGATTTCTAAATGTCAGAAAAGGATAGTCCTTGCTGGGCTTACAGCTGCAAAGAAAATGGTGGCAGTGCGCTGGAAGCCCCCACACATTTTGACCATCAAGCAGTGGCTTCTGACCTTTCTTGACATAGTTTATAGCAGCCCGCATCAATGGAGCTAGACAGGTGAATGGGGATGTGTGGCTTTTAATGGCAGAGACATGGGGTCCCGGGGAGGGTGGGGTGATATTGTTTTGCGTATATTTTATTTATTTATTATTGTTGGGGGGGGGGGGTGTAACATGCTGCTGACTGGGTTTACATTGTTGAATAAAAAAAATTAAAAAATGAATAAACTAAATCCTGTAAATGTAATATCTAAACCCTCAAACATGATTCAGCAAGAAAAATAGATATTGAATTTACATTTGTTTCTTTCATTCATGATGTGTTTTTTCACGGTTATATACCACCGTAAGGTTGTCACGGTACCAGAGTTTTGATACAATAATAGTATATAATAGTTGATACAATAATAGTATAACAAGATGATATTTGATGGCTCTTTCTATACAATGACTAAAGCAGAATAGTTTGTAGAGGGTCTAATCAGCTCTTCCATTATACAGAACATAGTCTTTTTTGGGCTTTTCTGCCTTTATTTGACAGGACAGCTAGGTGAGAAAGGGGGAGAGAGAGGTGGAAGACATGCGGGTCGGATTAGAACCCCGGACCTCTGCGTCGAGGCATAAACCTCTCAGTATATGTGCGCCTGCTCTACCCACTGAGCCAACCCGGCCACATACAGAACATACTCATGACCCAGAGGTGTACCGTATACATCTGACTCATGTTATCAGAGATCAAAGATTCAAACTCAAATAATACACAATAGCTAACCTGACTCCGCCAGATGGATTGCTTCGCATCGCTCGGCATATCCATCTGGGAACTTTCCGTTGGAGAAATTTTGGGAAGGGGCGAAAATACTGGTTAGCTGATTGGATAAACCATCTGTCTATCACCACCTATGTTGGTGATAGACGGGCCAAATCAACCAATCAGATCAAACTCTTGCCGAAACCAGTCAGGAGAAGAGCAAAAACATCTTTTCCTCCGAGAAAAGCCTCCAGTGCCGTTTGTTTTGCTCTTCTTTCAATGAAGGAATACTTTCTAATTCGGATAAAACTTGCGCGATAGCTACGCTCATCTCACCCGTGGAAGCTGTCGTGTTCTTTAGACTGAACAGTCGCTTCTTGTTGCGTCACACCTAAACCCGCCTCAAAACCAACGCTGATTGGTCGGTCGTTCGGCGAACGGCTCCAAATTTTCTCTATCTCAAGATGCCAGAATGATCCGCGAGTGGAAAACTGGAGCTCTCGAGACGGTCTCACGAGGCTACACAATAAGCAGGCTTTTTGAAACCAGAGCGTTGGCCTCCAGCACAAGCATTTCTTTACGCTCACATGACGTACTATTACGGTGACAAACAACCACAACACATGCTACAGTACAAGGGAGAGACTGACAAGCAGTAGACACTTGGTCCGCAGCAGCATTCACTCTGTCCTGTGCCAGACAACGAAATAAATATTTACCCTCACCACTGGGAAGGGAAACAACTGTCATAACAACAACTCAGCATTTCTCCTTCTTATCCAACATGGAAATGTTCTGTCCTGCAGCTCTTTCTACCAATCTTAGTGAAGCTACAACTCCTTCTGTCAACAAACACAACCAAAGCTCTGTCCTCAAAAAAGAAAAAACATCCACATCACATCCAATCGCCAGAGGAATCTGTGAGATCCGTGAGGGATAAATAAATAAAACTTTATTCTAGTCAAACATACTTAAGGCTCTTCAAACATGCCAGGCTATGAAGCCCTTCAGACGGAAGCCAACGTCCCAGGAAGAGTCTGTTTAAACTTCTTAACCAGGGGCTCTACACATGAACTCCAGCATTGAGAACAATGTTTGCGTACACAGAGTTTACTAAAAAGAAAAGTTTTAACAACTCACTGTAGCTGTTGGTTTTTCTGGTCGCAGCCATCTTGTCAGTCAGAAAGTGTGGATGTCCGAAGGCTGATGAACGGACTCCATAGGAGGAAATGTCATTCTTACATGGGGCTCCTTTTTCAACTACAAGGTCAATATTGTTTTACACTAACGACAAAACAACAAATTAGCCGTGCATTTATATGGAACTAAGCGATAGGAGCTTTCCATCTTTACTCTCCTCCGTTACGTTGCATTCAGAGATCGACACTTTTTGACTGGCAAGATGGCGTCGACAGGAAAAACCAACTGCTAAAGTGAGTTGTTAAAACCTTTCTTTTGAGTAAACTCTGTGTACACTAGTAATGGGCGATAGAAACGATATGCAATATAAACGATACAAAATTGGCCTACGATAGAGATTTTAATTATATTGCGAATATCGCGATAATGCATGTTGATGACGCAATCTACCCGCGAAAGTTAGAGCCACGAGCTGCAATGCATCATCGTCATCTTGTGTAAACATGGCTGAAAGTGAAACAGAGGAGCTGGTGAAAAAGACCGGTGCAACATCCATTATTTGGACTTGGTTTGGATTTAAGCCGCTACAACGGACCTGTGGTCGAGTCGTACCATGGAGCCTTTTCTCAGCCTGACCATTCTCTATATGACGGACGATTGGAATCTTGGCAGCCGATGTTTGCAGACGTCGTACTTCCCCGCTGAACATACGGCTGTATGTGTGTGTGTGTGTGTCTCTGTGTGCGCGTGCGTGTGTTTGCACTTGTAGGCAGCCCAAGGATGTAGCCCTGGTCAACATGGCCAACATCGTACAAGTGTGCTCAAATGTGTTACATTAGGCTGCAGGTAAGAAACTTTGTTTGAAATATGTTTTTATTTAAAGTATCTGTGCATCTTTGCCTAATAATGGAAGTATTTTCAGTACAGTGTCTGTTCCTAAACTAAAAAGACACCAGTTTTTCCTGTTCTCTGCATCTGAGGTGGCATTTAAGAACCAAGGACATAAACTAAGTGTAGCACTGAAGGAAAGAAACCCAATACTTTAAGCTTTTTCTTTGTTAAAGTCTCTGCAACTAGTGTACTTGAATTTTATTTATCTGCAACATTATGTTGTATAATTACAGTTTTGCACAATAAATGTTCTCAAAACTACATACTATGTTTCTTTCTCTTTAAAAAAAAATACATTTAGCAGTTTGGCTTTCCTTAGGGTCTATGTAACCTGGTCTGAAATGGTTCTATTATAATTTATATATCGTGATATTTATCGTTAACGCAAGAGGCTGCAATGTATATCGCAATATGGATTTTAGGCCATATCGCCCATCCCTAGTGTACACAAACAATGTTCTCAATGCTGGAGTTCATGTGTAGAGCCCCTGGTGATGCTTGGAGCAAAGTTTCATGTTGTGTCGAGCCTTCTTAGTGTTTTAAAAATAGTGATTTTGAGGCTATCGTAGCAGTGCCCCTAGCACTCCCATTCAAAAGGCCATTTGACCGAAAAACGAGAATACGGTAAATCTTAAAAGTGGTGTTTCCGTCCTAAGTATGCTTTTAAATGAAAGTTTAACTCGGGTACATTCACAAAAAGACCCTAGGTTGCATTTTGGCGAGAATTACGCTTTAAACACCATTATATCCAAACTGCAGTCAACTTTGTAGAAAAACTCAAACACAAGTCTTTCAACACTATTTTTGCCATCATAGGCCTATTACATAGCATTGTGAATAGTTTTTGTTTCACTATTATCTTAAATAGTTCCTCAATCAAGCATCTGTCATTTTGATTAGCTCAGGAATTAAGACAAAACTGCCAAAAACAATTTTATCTCTGGAACTAACTTGACGTATAATCATTTCAATTATATTCCAAAATACACAACTTACAGTTAATGATCATAATTCAGTTTGGAAACCTCAACGGTGAGTCGGGAGGCGATTTGGAGCTGTTTTACATCTATAATTTGGAGGCTCTATTGGTAATTCTAACAATGAGGACAGTGCTTGTGTATAAAGATTTACTTTTTGAAATGTGCAAAAGCCATTTATTTTGTCTTTTTCTTTTAGTTGCCCATTTAGTCTCTAAACTAACTAAACCAAAACAACAGTGGTTTGCCTGCCAAATACACACAAAACAAAAATAGATTGTAGTATTGAGACTTTGTCAGGGGACATTTTTCATAAATATTTTGGTTAATATGTACAAATTGCCCCATCCCTATTGTAATTCATACACATTAATAATTTGAGTTTTTATGTGACCTCCAGTACAGATAATGTACGAGGTACTATCTTAAACCAGAACACTTTATTCCTTCCATTCCCCCACAACCATTAATGGATGATTACCAGGACTGAAAGAATATTGGGTTTAATGAGTACCTCATTTCTACAATCCACACATATGGGACGCCACACACAAACAATATCAATACATAACTAGATTACATTTTAGAAGCATCTACTCCATTGGAAGCCCTCGTCCAAGATGTTGACAGTTTCAACATCGGTTTAGGTGGACGGATTAATGTGTTCATGTGTAAGTTATTGTTCAGAACATGCATTGTGTGTTAGATAATCCATTGACTTTGAAAGCTCTTAAACAATACTGTCCCCTGTTGGTGGTGTCTGCTGAACTAAATGACCGTAACATTAGAAAAACACAGCACAGAATAACGGACAAACTGGACTTTATAAAAACAGCGAGACGGCTATTTTCTTTAAAGTCTCTTATTTAATATTAAATACATTACTCTCTATAAACATAACATTTATCCACATATAAAAGCCTGTATCACTATTTACACCTAACCCTCAAAAAGAGCCCTATCGTACAAACGAGCAATATCCTGTAACTATTCATAAACATCCTTTTCTGTCCTCAGATTTTAGCAGTGATTGTCGCAGCAATTCCTTCACGTTTATATTTTAGGGCTGACACCTTCCCTGGAAATGTCAATACAAGGACAATTCTTATTTAACCTTATTGCTGAGCTCATCCAAATATTAACACTTGTAACTGCACAAATGCCCATATTACTTTTTTGTCAAATAGAGACGTTCTTAAACTGCAACATCCATTGGAATGGGTTTTGATGTGCACCAAAGCTGCCACATCTACACGGCTTTACAATAAATTTTGGTTTAAAAAGTGATAAGTGATGCAGTGACGTTTAATATTCCTGAAATAAATGGCATGACAAAAGTGAACATTGCCGTTGCCCTTTTTAGTGAAAAACTAATTTTTGAGCAGCACATAAAATGTTTGTGCAGCATGTAACTAAACGAGAAGCCTACAACTCAAGGCTTCATGTCTAACTACAATAAGCTAGAAAACCACAAATAGCTTAGCTGATGTTTGAGAACCTTAATTTGCCTCCATAACATGAGAGTGACCTTATAACAAAGATGTCACATAAGATTTTAACTATCAAAACTAATTCATTCCTCCACCTTAGATTTCCTCTTGGAGGTTCTGGGTTTGGGGTTTTCTGACTCAACCGGTTCTGGGGAGCCTGGAGGGTCAGTGGGCGGGCTGGGGGCATTCTCCACATCAGGTTCTGGCTCAAGGGGCATGGAGGGGCCTTTGAAAACTCCTGAAAATAACAAAAGCGTAAGAGTCGATCCATTAACATTAATATCTGCAGCATGATTCAGGAACTTTAAACGTGATTAGCTTGTGGTATTGCTTTCCCCACGACTTCCACAGACATTTCTATATCAAATCCAGCAGAATAGAACCTGATTCTGGTTACTGATGCTGGGGTGGTGATGGCGCGGAGTGGATATGACACATGTGGGGGTTCTAGGTTCGATTCCCACTGCGATACATCAACCAATGTCTCCCTGAGCAAGATACTTAACCCCTAGTTGCTCCAGAGGCATGCAACCTCTGACATGGGTTGGGCATCGTTTGGATTTTAACGATTCTGATTCTAATTCCGATTCTTCCTTTTGATTCCGGTTCTTATCGATTCTCGATTCCAATTCTTTGAGGGGTGGAGTTGAGACGGGTCACGTGCTTATTTCACAAATAAGAGGAAAGTTTTATTTTTGATTCAGTGGTGGGTTGCAGTTTGACGGGGCTTTTCAACGTAAAATAAAGCCACACTAGAGCGCCGCTTACTGTGCTCGAAGGCTGCAACACAACAAGCACCTGGACGCTACGGAAACCAAAACTTGCGCATGTTAAATTTGGAACCTATGATCAGATTTGAAACCAAATCCTCCAAACGATTCCAATAAAGAAACGATTCCACTGGAATCGTAATTTTTGAAACGATTCCAAGTAGGAATCGGTTCTCATTGCCCAACACTATAGGGGAGGCTTCTGAATGCTTACCTTTTGAAAGATTTATATTGTTTTCATGTATACAAATACCTCCACAATGCACTTTGTGACCGATATCTTCACAAACCCAAACAAAGTTTCAGGGGTAATTTGTTAATCTTAATAACCACCAAGATACAGTAGGTCCCTGCCTGCTATACATGAATTCTAACCTACAGCAAAATTTATTTACAGACTAGCTGTTACAGAACAGCAATAAAGATACGTACATCATTAGAAACAGTATACAACCCTCCACTTTAAAATTACATTAACTAGATTTATAGTGTTGAGTGTTAGAAAGCAGATAGATTGTCAGAGCTGTGTGATTATATGTAAAATGTCACTGAACATGGACACATTGTTCTGATGTTATTGTTAACAGCTAAAACAAAAAGTGAGAGAAAACACAGGCTCTCGTGGAAGAAAAGCACTCCAGAGTCCACTTACATTTGAGAGCTGTAAGCTGCGACAATCATTTCTTGACTTGAATTTATTATCTTAACTGTGCGTTTCCACACGGCTGTCTTTCTTTTGTTGCCAAGAATATATACAGACTAGAGGTTAGCTTCTTTCCCCCCCCCCATATTCCATTTTGCATTAGCGCATATATCCAATCTGCTACAGTAGTGCAGGCAAGAAGCTCACAGGGAAGAGATATTTTTAAGTTTCCATTTAAAATGAAAAATTGGGCTTTGGTTTAATGGAGAGAGAGAGAGAGAGAGAGAGAGAGAGAGAGAGAGAGAGAGAGAGAGAGAGAGGTGGAGGTTGTGAAATATGTCATCACCTGCACTGAGAGTGTAACACTGGACTTTTCTAATGAAAAATATTTTGTATGTGCTCACCCCATTTTTAGTTTGTGTTCAGAACAAACAAAGTGTGGTCTCCTGTCTCAAAGCTGGACCTCATTTCAAGCTTTACTTCGACTCTGACGCTCAACAAGAGTGGCTCTTTCACATATCGAAACGTCCAACCAGAAGCTACACCGAGGTGACAGAATATTAACTGACGCTTTCTACAGCCCACAGCGGTCACTTTTACCTGTTTGTAGTTGGAGGTTCTTATTGTAGCTCGCAGCAGAAGACATGGCTTGGCCCAGAGCTTGGTTAGTACCAAGGGGAGCACCGGGGGCTTTGGTGGCTGCTGTGGAGTTTGGTTTTGATTTGGAGTCCTTGACCGGTTTAGTCCACACCAGACCCTCTGTCACCTGCAGGGCAGCTCCCATCTTTTGAGCCATGTCCATTAGCTGTTAGTGACAAGTAGGCAAACAATTACAAATCCTGTAAGAAATGGCTTCTACAGCTGACTTTGAAAAATCAACAGGATCTCAAGTACCTCGGGATCAAATTCAACGTTGCTACCGCTGTCGCGAAGTAGGTTGACTTTCCTCTCCATCTCCTGATACTGATCCAGAGTTGCCTTCTTATCGCCATGATTATAGAGGAAGATGGCAAAGTTCAGGTTGACCAGAGGGTTGGAACTGTAGATAATTGATCACCAAGGAGGAAAAATAAATATTAAAAAGGATAAAAACTACAGACTCAAATTCAGACGCATCGTACATTTAAGGTAGAAGGCGTAAGACAGACTCACTCGTCAATTGTCACAGCTTGTTCATACGCTCTGGTGGCATTCTCTACATCCTCCAAGTTGGTCAGAGCCACTGTTAAGAATGAGTATGAGACAGGCTTAAACTTGAACTGAAATACTGTGAAACGCAGGAGCAGATGACTGTTCAGCAAGGCAAATTCAGCATGTTCAGTTTGTTGTATAAAAGGGTATAGTATATTTCCTTTGGTAAATTATTAAATAAATGCAGTACAGTAATCTGCTAAATTCCCAGTAATTGTTGCCAATATTATTTTTTTTTGCCAGAAATCCTCAATTTACTCTTTAAAGACACAATCATGATTATAAATTATTTCTCCGTCTCTCTGACTCAGCACAGTACCTGCCAGCAACATGTAGAGTTCCCCCATACGTGGTTTCAGGTTGATGGCTGCGCTGAGGAAGTGGAAGGCAGAGGCATACTGCTGCATGGTCAGGTGTACCAGACCCAGATTGTACAACACTTTCCAGTCAAAGGGAGACATGTAGTGGGCCCGTTTCAGGCAGCTGATGGCCTGTGGGAGGGATGAAGTTGGGAGAAAGAAGTCAAACAGCTGACAGAACTGTTAACAAAAAACAAATCTATATATATTGTATCTTAAAGTGCTCATATTATGCTCATTTTCAGGTTCATAATTGTATTTAGAGGTTATATCAGAATAGGTTTACATGTTTTAATCTTCAAAAAACACCATATTTTTTGTTGTACTGCACATTGCTGCAGCTCCTCTTTTCACCCTGTGTGTTGAGCTCTCTGTTTAAGCTACTAGGTGAGGCATCACACTTCTATTCTATCTTTGTTGGGAGTCGCACATGCGCAGTAGCTAGGTAAGGACTACTAGCCAGTCAGAAGCAGAGTATTAGGGTGTGCCATGCTAGCAGCTAGGAGAGCATTATAACTCTATAACTATAACTTTTGTGTTACAAAGTGACGCACGTTCGTCACAGAAGTAAAGGCTGGACTACAACAGAGCTGTTTGGAGCAGTTTGTGAACAGTGTTTTCTGTTGGAGATGGTAAGTCCCTTTGGGGTGGACTTTGGGCTTTTTTTTTTACTTTGTAAACGGCATAACGTATAACGTGCACAAAAAAGATATATAACAATAAAGGAAAGGGAAAAAGCCAAAAAGCATAATATGAGCACTTTAATAAAATATGATGCAAGAAGAACCTACGAAATTATAGATTCTGTACAACGGTGGATTTATAATAGTTCAGGAACTTATGGAGTAGCAATGTATACATTTATTAATATGATCTCATCTTGTTGGCTCCCAAATCGGGAAAAATAAATACAGTAATTTTAAGGGTAAGTGGTCTGTTAGTTGATGTGAGCAACTGAACTGAATGCAAGCCGTTTCCAGCATAGCAGACATAGATTTTTTAGCAAGAATACATTAAAAGCCAATTAACAACAATGCAGTGTAAAATGCCTGAGCTATGTATGCTATGTTACTATCACAAAAAGATTCAAGGCCCAGTCTGTGGTTGGTGTAAAAATAGTCTACATCCTTGACGTTCCACTTCCGGGATTGCTCCGTTGCCGACAGAAAATCTGCCGGATTTCACTCATTTAGGCCGGTTATCTGTTGCCTTGGGCTTCCTTTGTGTTGGCATTTTAAACTCTGGTCGATTTATGAGGATTATGTGCAGCTAGTTCTTTAGTATTTTATCTACAGTTAGGTAGTTAAGCCCAGTGGTAAAGGGTCACAAGATACATTTGAGGAGTATCTAGATGGTTAATGTGAGAGGAAAGAAGAAACAATAACAAAACATGAGCGAAGACGTCACAAGCCAAAAATGTTGTTTTTAATATATAACAATGTAATGTATTTTATAAGCTTATCATATGTTTTTTTCATGTAAAACTTAATCTGAATAGCAACTGTAGCTGTCAAATAAATGTAGTGCAAAAAAAGTACAATATTTCTCTCTGAAATGTAGAGGGGTAAAACAGTAAATATGCTGAACTACTCTCCATCACTGATGGTATTTACTTTCAAAATGTGAAACTAATGGGGAATGTCCTATAGACACAAAATAATAATAATGAAATAAAAAAAAGAGATAACATTTTAGACTGTTTCTTGTTTGGAGTAATACACTGATTTAAATGCTGGACAATGAACCAATTAACAGTATTTACTTACAGCTACATATTTCTTTTTTCCAAAGAAACACATGCCGATGTTGTTCCAGAGAGGAGGGCTCTCGGGCACAGCACATGCTGCCACTCGGTACTTGTTCATGGCCACATCAAAGTCACCGTGGGTCTGCATCATGCTGCCTGCAGCCAGGATGGCCTGGGAATAAAAACAGTGATTAAAGAGATAGTAGAGAAAGAAGTACCCTTTGAAATTGCACATAATGAAAGATGGACCGTACTATGTGATAGAGAATGACCTTTTTTTTATCCTCAGGTAACTCAGTACCAAACTATGTTTATACCAAAGCATAATGTGTGGTCAAATACCCACGTACCTTATAGTTGTTGGGGTCAAAAGTGAGGGCATTTCCAAGGTGCTCAAATGCTTTTTGGTATTTCCCAAGCTGGCAAAAACATGAAAAAAAAATAATTATACATCTTCTCCTTTTTAAATGTTTCTGACATCTACAGTAAATGCCACTCTTGTAGTGCTTGTTTTTACACATAATTAGACTGAAAAGATTTTCTGATTTTTTTAAAACAAAATATTCCTTCCTACCTGTAAAAACAGCAGGCCAAGAGTAGTCAGGAGTTCAGTATTCTCTGGAGAGAATCTGAATTGAAAAGGAGACAAGTAGAATAAAAAATGTCACTTTATCGATGCCTGTAATTACATTTAATGCCTGCACTTATTCAAAAGCAAACATAGTTGATATTCAGGGAATCTGCTGATTCAATCAGGGTTTGATTCAGCATAATTGTGGAGTATTAATTATGACCTGTGGGGGATGATATGGTTTGAAGAAGAAGAGAAAAAAAAAGTAAAATGGTAGGGAAGAGACAGATCTGCATTTAAAAAAAGATTCACAGTGGTACGTCTTATTAAAAGCAACTGCAGTATCGGGGCACTTGATTAATTCATTTATCCCCAACAGGAGATAGTCATAATGAGCTCTATTATAGACACTGATGTCATTTCCTTATTTATGCCACAGCCTAATGTTTAAATATTCAACATGTGAATAGCAGTGGAAACGAACAGAATTTATACTGAACTGAAAAGGGCCTGGGGTTAAAACTGTGTCAAAACTGGAGCTTTGTGTAAGATTGAAGGAGGCCCACATATTGAAATGAGCTCCAAAGACTTGAAAACATATAAATAAAGAGGGAACTCCCTTGGAATTAACCAACTTCTTATTAAACAACGTGTTTTATGGCTCTTATCTGTTTTAGTGTCTCTAGACAATGTTATGAAGAAAACTGTCATGCTGAGGCTGTGTAAAGTTTCTCGGTTGGATAAAAAACAACTTTGTCTAGGTAAACAATTCCTGAAATGTAACACTTACATTGCTATATATGTATGTCTAGAATATTTAAAAACAGATACAGAACCATAGTGGCAGTCCTTAATGCCATATACCTATGATGATTATTTTAAATGTCTTCTCAGTGCTTTTTTAACATTGTCCACATTTGAAGTTTACTTACTCCACTGCCCTCTTATACACTTCGATGGCCGCGTCGGTATCTCCGGCCAGCAAATGAACTTTTCCAAGCATCATGAAAGTCTTGTCGTGTTTATTTATCTGGAGAGCTATGTTTAGATGCTCTTCAGCCTGACAGAGACAGAAAATCAAAATGATCAAATCGCCTGGGATTGGGAACAATTTGTCCTTTACGGTGTCGGTAAAAATCTGCATACTCACATTTTTGAAGTCTTTGATGAAGAAATAGCACAACCCCAGATTATGACTGATCTCCTGGGGTGAGTAAATTAGAAAATGATACATGGGGCGTTGGTGCATGCTTAATTGAACAGAGCTGAACATTTCACTATACACAAGACAAATCTTGAAAATCTTGAAAAAGAGTTGAGCGAATTAAAATTTCCAAATAAATAAAAAGTAAAAAAATAAATATAAGTTATTTAAGGCAACAGCGCTGTGGAATACAAATTCTGTATTACTCAAAGTATTATTAGAGGGGACTGTTTCCAAAACATACTAGTGTGAGAGGTTAGTGGTCCTGCCTGGCCAGTTTAATACAATGTTTAAGGAATTCATAGTGAAACATCCCTGGATCAGTTTGGAGGTGCAACCATGTTTTTTCCCAGTCTGGGCATTTTAACATTCTAAATCAGGGGTCTTCAACGTTTTTTTAGGCCAAGGACCCCTAACCTGAGAGACGAACAGGGACCCCCTACTACATATACTGTATTGTATAAAATTAAGTTGCATAATAAACTGGGCCTAACGTGTAAGGCGGCCTAAAGCCTTTATACATACCTGTTTACGGTGCCCTACAATACAAAGCTATTTACATATTCATATATCATGTCTTTACGTCAAACATGTGGAAGGCACAGTAAATCCTTAAGCTTAGCTATATCTGTGGATGGCTATAGTGGCCAGTAAGCGTTCACTGTTGTTGTTGTTTTTTATGAATAGGCTGATTTATATTTTCTAATAATGTGTTGTATTCATGTTATTGTACATTTTCAGGCCTATTTTAATGTTTTGGGAAAACACATTCAAAAAAGTATTAAACAATAATTTGGCGGCCCCCCCTGCAGTGACTCTGAGGACCCCCTGTTGAAGATCTCTGTTCTAAATGATGGGGGCAATGTGAGGGAACTTCATGCTGTGTATTTAGAGTGAACGACACCAGGCCTAATAAACACACAAAGTTTAAAGGAACACGCCGACTTATTGGGACTTTAGCTTATTCACCGTATCCCCCAGAGTTAGATAAGTCCATACATACCCTTCCGAGTGGTTAGTGCAACACCTGAAAAGCACCGTTGTTACTCTCTGCTTCTCACCATGGGGCTTCTCAGGTGCTGCGAGCAAATCACTCCGCCCAAGTAGCAGAGCTTCGCCTTTCTGAGAATATAGTTCCCAGTATGTATACTGTTAGAAGATGGCTGTGTCTCATGTGACCTTGTTATTTGTACATGCTGTGACTATACAAATCACAACATGTAAATAGGAAAATGTTGGCGTTATTTTGCCACTTATTGGGAGCAGTAGAATAGATGGAGCCGGTTACCTCCAGGATCTGTGCTAAGCTAGGCTAGCGGTGGGTGCGTCAGACAGAGTTACGACACGCACGGAGATGAGAAGGGTATGGACTTATCTAACTCTGGGGGATACGGTGAATGAGCTAAAGTCCCAATAAGTCGGCGTGTTCCTTTAAAGACAAAGCAGAAACAGAGTACTAAAGTGTTTCTTTTCCTTTACCCAGTCTTTCTCGTTGAGCCTTGCAGCTTCATTATAGAATTCAATAGCTGCTTTATGTTTTCCCAGGAGAAACCTACAGAAAAAAACAACAACAATCCATATAAGAAATGTATCAATCTTACTGCATGCTGAATAGCTATACTTACAATGAATGCTGTAACAATGAAGAATAGTCACTGGGGGTGGATTAACTTTTCCCTATAGTATTAAAAAATGTTCTGGCCATAAGTGGATAGCAGTTGGGCTGGTGTCGATGTATGTTTCTCTCCTATGTCAGTGTTTTTAGCTAATGAAGGGGTGTTGATGCACCCCGGGCTTGAGGGCAGTAGACTCACAGCGATCTGGCCACTTGCTTGAGATTGTCAGCGCTGCTGGGATTAAGGATGGCACAGCTCTGAAACAGCTCCAGGGACTGTTGGATCTTGCCCTCAAGACGCATGATAAGTGCTGTGGCAAGAAATTAAGACACAAAAAGAGAGCATATTCATCTACATGAGGAAGTAAAAAAAAACACATTAAAAATCAAAGGCACAGCGTGGGGTCCAAAGACCTGATTTTGGGGAACTAAATAATGTACTGGGGAGCTTCGCCGTTGACAACCAAAGAGCCTTTGTTGGATGCAGCTCTTAATTAACATCGTACATGTTTCATTTGTGAGAGGGAAGAGCTACTATTAAAAATACAGCTCACCTTGAACATATATGGCATATTCACACATCCCATTAGTCTCCTGCAGTTGTTCTTTGATGATCGCCTACATGGACACAGAACGGAAGACAATTTCTACAACTGAGGTGGACGTTATTGCGTGAGTAGCGATGCTGCTAAAACAATTGCTACTATGCTTGAAACAACAAATGTTTCTGGCCCTGCTGAAAACCAATCCCAATGTGATTCAGTTTCTAAACTTGCAAATCCCAAACCAGAATAACTTTGTACATTTGCATCAGTATATTTTGCAATGACAGCTTGGTATTTTCCTGGCCTTGAAATTTGCTTTGCCCGGCTGTTTGGTATTGTGGTGCCCAGTGCATGGTGCACAGGGGGGAGGAGAGGCACAAATGTAAATGTAAATATTATATTTTAATTCAACATTAAACAGCGAGTAGATGTGTTTAAATCGGCATCAATGTGGTGAAAGCAGGAATGCTAGTAAATCAGTCTGCATTTATCTATAAGTTATTATGAGTGATTATTACAGTATCTGTTGTCTACATGCAGTTGCTTGATATGGTATGTAAACCTCCTTCAGGTATTTTAATCTCTGCAGCCATCTGAGGGCAGCAGGACAGATATGTTGATACATTTGCGGCATCTGAAAAGTGCCTCGCCAGAGGTGCCATTACACGACTGTCCACCACGTTTACCGTCATTAAATAACGTGCAAATGACACAAAGCTGCTACAAAGTAACCCCATACACCTCCACAAGCATCAGACAGGTCCAGTATAATTAAATACTGTGGCATTGGATTACCGAGGCTCATTAATCCTGTGCATCACAGCCTCCTTTCCAACTTTAAAAAGGAAAATGTTGTGGTAATAAGCAAACGCTGTTCTGTCACATTTTAAGATCTGATGTAACAATTTGCAACATTAAAATACAGTAGAATTCAAATTGAAATAGTGTCGAATTGATGCAATCATATAAACTACTTCACCACATTTTTTATTATTAGTCTCTATCATGCTTTTACTAATTGACTTGTTTAAAAAAAAAAAAAAGAGCCAACACACCAACTGCCTCTGGCTGGAGATTTGTGGTGCTGTGTACAACAGTATGATTTCCCATTTGCTGAGCTATTGTAGTGATTGTGCTCAGCTGTTTCACAGCGATGAGACCAGTGATGTGACTGGCTGAGAGCGAATTTACTAATCACCACACCCTCTCATCTACTGTATATTCAACCTCACCCAGCTCTTTACACTTTGTGCTGCTGCACATACATGGACCAAAATAGCAGGTGTGCTTAGCGACGGCCACACAGTCTGCCTGCCCAAAAACCTACAACTATGGCTCGTCGCTGCGCTGGCGCAATTAAAATAAGGCCCTGAGAGTGAGGAGTGTTTCTGTCACTGGGAGAAAGTGAGAAGGAGGATTCCAGTAATATATCTTATAAGTACAGGTTTCTACTCAGAGACTTTGCTAAGTACCTACCGGTTTCACACAGAATACACAGGTCAATGCAGTGAATTAGCCCATAATAAAGTACAGAACCCTGTACATGCCAGGCATTCATTATCCTCATTATTATTTTAAAAGGTCAATCAGACCAACACCGAACACAGACATGGGTCAATAACAGACTAAACCATAGAAAAGTACTTTACCTTACATGTATCATAGTCTTTACGGATATAGTGCTGGTGGATTAGCCAGTTTCTCCTCTCCACAATGGGAAGCTCTGGAGCTGGAAATAAGAATATAACAAAATGAGAAGAAAAATCGGGGAAGCTTTTAAGCTCATTACTGTTTCGATAATGTCTTATTTAGTTGATATATGAATGATTAATCCTGTTGGCTCCCTCCTTTTGCAGTCATTAGTTAGTTGCTGATCTGACAGTTAACAGAGATGTAACACTTCGACCTAAATCCACAGGCTACATTTAAGTCAATTCACCAAACACACTGCAAATCATTTTATTTACAAACAGACGGCTCAGACTATTAAGAGTTATGTCTATTTTGACTATTTTCAACTGCCAAATTAAAAAAAGACCGTATAAATTAAACACATAATCTTGAAAGCTCCCTCCCTCTGCAGTCACTTGCGAGTCTTTGATCTGACAGTAACATAGATGTTAACACTTCAACCAAAATCCCCAGGCTAAACTATAATCAATTCACCAGCCACGCTGTAAATGTCACCTCGTAAGCAAGTTTTTTCCGTTATAAACACTGCTTTTTTTTCGGTCTCTCTCTTAGTGTGTTGGCAGGTTGAGATATTCTGCCCGTTGCCAGGGCAACAATGTATCTTGCAAGCCAGGTGCTTGTGACAGAACAGAGGGGGTATAGAGACAGACTGAAAGAGGGAAGCTGGAGGAGTGAGCGGCACAATACAAAAGCCAGCTTTAGAAAGAGTTAGGTAACCTGAAGAACCCAACCACAATGCTCCAAGTCTTCTTCCCAGTGGAGTACACGATTTCATTTCACAAGGAGAACGTAATTCCAATTCGAGCGAGTTTGATTCTGGTAATCCTGTTATCTTTTACCAACTACCTTCCTCTGAGGCAAAAAAAAAAAAAAGGATTCAAGGCAATGTGGAATGAATTGCTTGGCTTTGAGTCTGCCACTGACATCGGGGGATATCATTAATGAACTGCCTGTGTAGGAATACGGTGTGAATTACACTAAAGCGCCCTTCTGTTTTTATCTGTCGGCGCTTCAAGCAGTGCTCTGTTGATTTGCCGCTGGAGCCTCTTCCAACAACTTCAGAGGAATCCTCTTCATCGCTGAGGGTGAAACTGCATGGGTTTCACACGTTTGCCCCGTCAAGATTCGGAAATGGCCCTATTTGTAGCACCCTAATCCGCTTTCTCCCTGCTGAGACAGCAATAATATTCTTGTCTCTGGGTTTCAGCTGGGGCCCTGTGGCACTCCAGTGTCCACACACACAAAGCGGGGATATTCAGTGGAATACATGTGTGACATGTATTCCTGGAACTACGGTATGAAAGAAGGGTAGAAAGGAGCTAAGAAGAAGAGCACAGCATGAGGTCTCCTAAATATAGTCCTGTGAAAAACTTCATCCCAAACAGAGGAATTTTCGCATTGTTAAATTTGATCTGGCTAATGCTAAGACAGATTTGGCTTCCATGTGCTTCAGCCATCTGTTAAAAGGGGATAAGAGCAAGCGAAGAGGCATGCTGAGATCAAAAGACACATGGGGAGAATGTAATGAAAAATATGATGAATTTTTTGGGGAAGTTTCACCACAAAAACTTCAAAAAACCCGTGGTCTTGTCAAGTAAATTAGTCTCATATTCAGCTGCCAATGCTAATTCTTCGGAAGGAGAGAAAAGACAAATAGATTGCTTCACTAACACTTGATTCTACAAAACTGGAACATGCTGTACTGGAACAGGTGAAATTACCTTATGCCATTGGCAGTTTTATTTAGCGATTTAAAAGAAACTGATTTTAGGTCTTACTAGTGGGCGTGCTCATATTTTTGCAACACCTCTTCAGTCTTACCTGCTAACAATGTAGTAACTGCATTGCACAAAATGTAATAAAAGAATATAATGTATTTGTTGTGCATTATATAACCCTGATTGCATTTCATGATGGTAATTAGAGAAGTGTATGAAATCTGTAGCTTATGGAGACAATTAAACTGAGATAGATTGGCTTTTTTCCTTTCATTATTAGCAATTTGATTTATAAAGCCCAATATCACAAATCACAAATTTGCCTCAAGGGGCTTTACAATCTGCACAGCATACGACACCCTCTGTCCTTAGATGTGCATGTTTGGCATATGTTTTGACAGCTTTATATATTTCATTTTTATAATATAGTATTATAGTCATAAGCAGAATTAAAACTTTTAGTGTTTTTGACTTAGTTATGGAGCTTCTAGCACTTCACTTATATAGTACACTTCCATTACATTAACCAATTAAAATCCAATCTTTACTTTCTGTTTTTATTACTCACTCAGTCATCTTACCTTACATTAATGCACTTAGGGTTTTGATACAGTAAGGGCTTGCATGCTATGTAAAAGATCACTGCATGGAAATACAATACCATACAAAACGATACCATAACATGCTCCCATAGGACTTGCATTCTCAGCAGTGCCGCTGATAATTAAAAACATTGTAAAACAAAACAAAAAAGCTTAATCATGAGCAACAGCTTAACGGGACATTAAGCCATAATTACGATGACAAAATATCCTTGTATAATATACGAACAACAAACATTTTCCACACAGAGAAATATCTGGAACATGGCTGGCTTAGCAGCATACTGTATTAAACAGCTTCTTCATTTTAGGGACAGTGGATAGAAGGGTGAGGGTGACCTCTGCAGGATGATTGGTTCCAAACTCATTCCATTATTACCCTTTACCAGTTACAGACACATGGTCAGAAATCAAAACAATGGGTGTCGGAAAAGTTGTGTTGTTTGAAAATCATTTTGCAAGATGACTTGCAAGTGTCAAATGTCTTGAAGTACCTTTAGGTGCCCGACGTTTCTTGGCTTCGGTAGTAACTGGGAGCTGAAATATATAAAATACAACAAAAACAAACAAGTAACAGCATATGATCCATACATTACATTGGAAAAAAAATACACTGGACGTCATCTATCAGTGTTTCCCGTGAACAATATTTATGGTCGCCCCACCAAAATAGATTTTCTCCACCCAAACAAAACGTTTTTTTGTATTGCGTCTTTATGTGTTCTTGCTGTGTGAAAATACAGGTCAAAGTGACCTGAAAAGGTGTGTTCATATTCAATTGTACAGAATAGAAAAATAAATGACTTTCTTAATTAGATGTTATGAACCTGTGAATGTACTGCCATATGTTGAGCAGAATTTTAATTACAGTTGCATACTAATAGATTATAGTTTTTATCACTAATAAATACACAGAAAAGTATTTATGTTGTAGTTGGCCAATGTGGAGCACATTTCGTTAGTAGTTAGTAAGTAGTAGTAGTATAATACTGCATCATTTCATATAAGTACGGTGTGTTTTTTTAATGTAAAAAGTAGCCTAACAACTGACTTAGTTTCAAATAAATGCAGTGGAGTAAAAAGTACATTTCCCTCTGAAATGTAGAAAATTAAAAGTAGAAAATAACAGAATGAAAATACTCAAGTAAAGTACAAGTATGTCAAAATTGTATTTAAGTAAATGTACTTATTCCACCACTGGTTATTACATTAACAGAACCATTAACTAGCTAGCTAGTTGACATTACATGCAGCTTCCGTGTGTGCAGGTAACGTTAGATGCACGCATGCTCAATCCCAGTGTTTTGCTTCATATAATTTTTCCCTCTATTTTTGACTCACTTGTGGATTGCTTCGCCACTGACGTTTTGAGTATTAATATGATCTTTTATGTCATCACATCCTAAACGCTAGACGGTATAGCCATAACACAACGAGTATTTGTGGTAAAGTCAGCCTCAGTTATTTTACCCAACCTAAGTTACAGTATAACGCGTGAGCTAAAGATGGTCAACAATGTAGCTATATTTGCACTGTAAGGTTACCTACGCATTGCTGTTCTTGTAACCTTACTGCAGCTGTATTAGCTGTTAGCTCTCAGGTTGTAGCTAGCTTGCCCTTGGATGAGCGAGATTAAAAGCTAGCTAAAGACGGAACGCGAGGCAAGTTAACGTTGCCGTTCAGGTTAATCAATTTAGCTCCGACTAAGAATCGGTTAGCCAGGCAGCTAGCTAGCTAACATTCAAATAACGAGCGTTATTGCAAAGGCAATACTCAAAAACATAACGTTACGTTTCACTCAGTGAGTGTCACACGGTCGCTTAAAACAGCGAAGCGTTTGCGTTTACCCAAGAAAACGATAACTAACTATCTTTGGTTTTGCACTCACCGCCGTGGCTTTCTCCTCGTCCGCCATCTTGGGATGATCAACGCTAGAAGCGGTTGCCATGGATACATCAGAGTAGCTGGTTGGATTTATGAATGTCGACTGATTTTACTCATACTGTCTATGATTTTAAAATAAGGGCCAGTTATCATTGGCGGAGGAAGTATTCAGTACCCCGCATTTAAAACGTTACTTAATTAGGTAAAAAAAATATGCGAGCATAATCAGTAAAATGTACTTTAAAAGTAAAGTAAGAAAAAAAATCTATATATATTATATATTTACATGACAGTTTCCTATTCCATATATTGCCTGCCATTTATATCGGGACACAGTAGATTTTTTTATCCACAACTACTGTAATATATATCATGCAATATCATCAGGAACTGTTGCTCCTCTCCAGATCTTCCCAGCTTACATTCACACACCTGTACACCACATAGCTGCATTTGATACTTCCTGCTTACATTTTTAAAACATACATGCAATTAAGTCACCAATTTCTTCATACTGATTATGGAGTCAATTGTTTTGTACCTCTGCACAGTGAACAGATCCATTCATGTCCATTAGGAACACGATTGAGAATAATGATAACGTTGCTTCTAACAACAGAGAACAAGTGTAGCTGACTCACAGGGAACATAACCTCCTTGTTCTCTAGCTACACATTTACACAGCTACATCATAGGCGTGTGTCTACGTGTATTTTACATCATGTAGCTAAGACATTTGGTATGTACAGTATGAATATATGTCTTTACTTAGCAGGCAATCCTTTACACGATGTACATTTTCAAAAGATGAAAAAAATTACAGTTTATTTATGTTAAGACTGAGAACCAATTTTCCCCCCAAATACCCCCCTCCCCCCAGTAAATTATGTTTTAAATAAGTCACCAATATGTACAACACACCTTAATACATTCATTGATCATCGAAGGGAAACATCACCATAAAACACGTTTCTCTATTAAGACAAAGGAAATCAGACAAAACACTAACCAACAGCCTTGTGCTTAAATCCCCGCGTAAAAATCGGTGGGTTACGATCTGCTGAAAGGCACTGAGTGAGGTTACACCTAAACAAAGTGATTCAGTGTGTTACAGTAACAAAAGATCAGAATTGGACAGCATATATATATATTCACAAGTAAATATGTGAAAAAAATGCTAATACCAAAACACAAGTAGGTAGAAAGCAGCTAAAAAAGAAATACAAACTATCTGCGACTATTCAGTAACACGTGACTTTGTTCTGCAGTATAATTACCATGAATATAAAGTCAAGACTGGATAATCGACAGATATTGTGTTCTTTCTGCTCATTAATACACTTCTAAGTAAATAAGTCTACATTCTATACTATGTCAGTAACTTTACATTAGTAAACCTGCACCCTGCATTTCATTTTAATCACAGCAAGGATCCATACTATACCTAAAAACATATTCTTAACTAAACATAAATTAAAATGTCGCTGTTAAACTACGTCTTCAATTGCCCGAAGAAGAGCTTTTTGTCTCACTTCATCTAAATCGGTAAACTGATGAAACCAGTAGAAAGAAACACCTTCCACCATCCCGTCACCTTCATTAATCATCATCCTATACAGTGTTATATGCACATGAAAACAAATTTAGAGCGAAATTCGAACAGCAACGGTGTTCATCAGTAGTGTAGGATGGATGATTCTTACAGGACATCCAATAGTGCATGTATTAAACATGTTTATGAAGCAGAATGATAGAATGGTAACCCTGTAACGCTCTCCGTGCTGCTGTAATGACAAAAATATGTATACACACGTTACGTGGATCCATCATTGAATGATGGTAAAACATTCTCATATCAAGTATGCTTTTTATATAATCCCCACTCTTCGCAGTGTTTATTTTCGAGGCCCCAGTATGTTATTTCTACATGAACTGTGAAATAGAGAAATCCTAATACTTTCAGCCAGCATATTTAAGAGTGACGGGGTTTAAATAAATGTACTTTATCACTAAACCCCAGCCCTGTTCAGTGGTGCGCCGCACATACTTCAGTTTACTATGTTAAATGTATTCCAGTTAGTTATATTGTGATTATTGGTGTTGTCAATTCATTTTTGTCATACCCACTGTGCCTCCTTCTTGGCCTTGTTTTATTCAACTTCAGTTTTCTTACTCCTTCCTACATGTCCCAGAATAACTGTTGATGGCATACATTTTGCTGTATACTGATGAAGATGGTAAAGACTCAATAACAACCGAGAGTCATTGCGCATTTGCATGAGACCTCTAGCGCGTCTTCTGTATTATACAACAGTCTCTTGAAAAGTTTATAAGTGGAGAATGTAGACACTTCACTCGGCTGACGTAGTGAGAATAAATCGCCACCTCATAAGTTACTTGTTTTTTTGGCCCTTTTCAATAAATAATCAAACCCCCAGCCCCTAAACACATTGAAGTATGTTGGGTCATGGCTATGTTGGTCAGAGAAGAGACTAGCCTGAAGCACGAAGGATGTGGGGAACATTCTAATTGCCAAAGGCTCCCTGGGCAGCACTGGCTGCAGCAGTCTGGACAGTTCGGTTGGTCAGGACTCCCGTGGAGAACTCCTGCTGGGCCTTGGTGAAGCTGGCACCTGTCCTTCTGTACTTCGAGTGGACCTGGGGATATAGGAAAAGGAGTACAGATTAGGGCAGGGACAGGCTTATAAAAGGAGCTCATGGTTTCAGTCCTTTTTGTCTATTAGTTAGGATAATATCTCAAATCTAAATAAAATCGCAGTGAACTTTGGTGGTTCAGGTGGTTTTTTCCCCCAATAATTTAATAACATTGCAACATAGGTAATTTTGGGCAGTTTTATTTTTTTTTGCCATTTCCTCATGAACTATTATACTTATTTGAATGAAAACAAATGTGATCATTGTCTATCACTGTGTGTATTCCAGTGCAAAGTTAGGTGAAGGTGCAGATCCAAAATGTCTAAACATCTTTACGATTAAAATTAAAAAAATTCTAGGATTGTGCAATTCTTTCTTTTTTTTTTAAGAGAGAGAGGGTTATAACATGCAACAAAAGGTCCCAAGGCTGGAATCGAACCCAGGATGTTGCAGTTAAATGGCAGCACTGTAACCCCCCCCCAGTTATTACCAACACGCTCCAGGATTGTGCAATTCTGGTGGAGGTACAGAATGAAGAACCCTTCAACAGTTTCTAAATCTTCATATTCCCTCTGATGCCTTCGCTGCCCTTTTATTGCAGCTGCATTGCAAGTTGTTGTCACCAACATTTTTAGTTTCTCTTGCTAGGCTTCTCCCTTTGATTTGCATGCGGCATCACTGTGTTGGAGCGAAAATAAACAAAATGAAGCCACAGTTGGAATACCCATATTTATATATGTTTGCCGCACCATTATCGACTTTCTATTTTGGGCAAGTTCAATTGCTTATAAGTCACTGCCATCTTTAATTTTACTGCAAACATACAGTGTGTGTGGACTTTATTTATGTAGACTGCAAATATATTAAACTTGGTTAATATTCAAATAGTAACATGTAAAAGTACAAACTGTAACATGGCTCAATAGTCCCTTTTTCCGAAGAAAAGTTTCTTTTACAATATGAGAAGTTGTAAAACATTGACAATACCGTACCATTTTCAGTAGGATGACAGCCAGGACAGCGTTTACAGTGAAAAAACCGGCCACCACCATCATAACCACAGCCACAGCCAAGTTTGTGCCGATCATGCTGATGGATGCGATCCATCCACTGTCGACAACAGAGACACACAAACAAATAGCCATTTGTCATTTCACATTTTCTCTACAACGAGTGTGTACTGTACAGTATACAACAGAATTTTCTGGCATTCTGAATTAAAGAGAAATGAACAAAACATCCTGACCTTCCTCAGTGACCAAAGGTAAAGCATGAAGTTTGAAAAAGTGAATGATAGAAAACTGAAAAGCCTAAAATATATTACACGATATAGAAAAGAAACCCAAAGAGAAAAGTTCCACACACTTACAAAGCAGCAACCCAGACAAGTTAGGGGAGCAGGAATCTGTCAAAGAGATGCGAGAAGGGCAAGAATACACACACAAACACATATGCGTGAATGAAGAAATAAATGGACCCATGCATACCCACATTTACTACGAATCTAACCAAAGCAGAGTGCACAGAATCACTCTTACTGATGAAAATAGACACCTGTTGTTAGCAGTGAACAACCGTCATTTACACCACACCTTCACCCAACATGCAGATGATTGTTCAGTTTAAAATAAAAGTTCCCACTAACCTATTTCCCCACTTGGGAATCCCTACAGTCTGGATCACGTACACTGCCACTTGGAAGAAAAAGACAAAAAAGAAGAAGAAGAAGCTGAAGGAGCTGTCAGACCTGGAGAGGGGGAAAAAAGACAACACAAAGGACATGTTATTCATGATATTTAGTATTGAACAGGTGTGTTTGCTGCCAGATTATAGATATAGAGGTAACACAAATGAAAAGACATTCAAGTGTACAAATCACATTCACAGTCATTTGTAGCCTCCATTAAAGACTAGTGTTTCAATACATATAATAATAATAGTCTGTAAAACATTTAAATACTATAATTTTAAATACATAAAAACGTTTTTTTTGCAGATATTACTCCAATTGTTTAATTGGCTGCCTGTCCCCTGCCTGTCCCCCTAGACAGCCCAGGCTCCACAAACGGCAACAAACTGGCCAACCTGCACCACCAAACATAAACAGTGTTCCAGCGTTCCAGCCAATAACCGACAAGGAGGATTTGGGGGTGGGGGTTGGGGGGGTTAGTGCGCGGAAGCACGGAAGGGAGGGAGAGGGGACGGGATGAGGAGGAGGGAGGGGTGAGCTAGCCTCATTTTGTTTGAAAATACTTTGAACGTCAACGAGAAGTAACTTCACCCAACATCGCTTAGAGCACCTTTAAGGGTGTAAATGCTGTTTCCGAAGCTGCTCCTCTGCAGAAAATACAAGTCTTGGGGAAAACTTTTTTTTTTTTTTCAGTGAATAAAAAAATCTAAATAAGGAACTGAGCTGTAAGCAAGAAAAATCTGATATTAGCAGTTTCTAATATTTTTAATGGAGTACATGGTGTCTCCAATTCCTCTAACCCTTCTGGCTGAGTTGGAGGACGAGGGTTCTCACAACGTTTTGTAAAAGTAGAAAAAGAAAACACGGCTAACTAGTTCATCTGCATGTGTTTCTGCTGCTTGTACATCAAAACAGTTACATCCAGTCATGCACAGGGTTTCTACAGGTTTCAACAAGTCAAATTTAAGACCTTTTTAAGACCATTATGAATTAAAATTAAGACCTATGTATTACAACATCAAAAACAAAATCAGATGTCAGAGTCCGGAAACATTGTCTGAAACAATTCCCATATTTCCTCATTGGCATTATAGGACTGGTGTCTAGATTTCAGACTAGACTGCAATATAAGTTGCATGTTGGTCTCATTTGTAGTCCTAATACAGCAAATTATATTTGGACTAGCGACAGAAAAAAACTACATCACCACATAAATCTAAAGCGCTGTGAGAACATTAGAGCTAGTGTTACATTGACGTAGGAAAATTAAAACCTGGAACACAATGCTTTAAGTGAATTTAAGACATTTTAAGGCCTAACATTTTGATTTAGAAATTTTTGACTTTTTAAGACCCCGTGGAAACCCTGCATGTTAAGTCATGCAAATCAAAGAACATCGTCAGCACAAGGCGAGTAAGACAGCGTACCTGAAGGCCTTGTAGACGGGCCTGTACCAGCAGACGAAGGACACTGGGGTGAAGAGGATGAACCAGAGGATGGACAGACCGAAGTCGACGCCGTACTGAGAGTCTGCAGTGAAGTAAGCCAGGCAGGCCAGCACGTTGAGGAAGAGAGTAGCACTGTGGACTGGGGAGACACACAGGAAACCAGTGAGCTGGACTGGTTCTTATCAAAGACATCTAAAGACATACAAGCACCACTCTGCATTTAAATAGCTAAAAAATAGAGTTGTGTGTATTTTTCTAGTTCATCTTTGGTTCCCCTATAAGAAGATTTAATAGGTCTGAGTGATGCTTTTCAGTAAAACCTTAATCAAGTTGACAGTTGACTGCACTGACTGCTGGATCTTTATTTCTAAAGTTTTTAAAAATGTCATCATATCTTTTTATAAATTGGAATATCTCTGTGTGTCCCCACACATGTACAGCAGCGGGGGCGGGAGTTGCTGAATCCCTACAAGGCTCATTGATTGCGGTTCTTGCCAAAAACTCATTGCTGTCTACCCTACATGCAAATGATGAAATAGGGGACACGCTGAATCTCTAGATGAGCCGCAGCTGATTGAGCCACTCTGCAACATGCGTTTACAGGTTGGGCGTCTCCAGCACGTTGTGTTGTCGCGCACATTTCTCCAGCCGTTCGCTTTCCTTATGCCATAAGAAAACGCCTTTGACGGCACAGTGCAAGTTCTGCTTTCAAATGTTTAGTTAAAAGTAAAAAGAGAGGCATTTAGTCAGCACAATGTACTTCAAGGTGGAGATTTTCAACTCTAATATAATGCTGGATAGTTTAATACATCATATTTTAATTGTGATATTTTGTGAATAGAATCTGAATGTGCAACGTTCTCTGTGAATGTATGTTTTCCTCTGAAGTACAAATACACAGTCAGTAGTATAGGCCTACAGTTGCATATTACGTGCTTTGGGGACCTTCTGTAAGTTATTTCGGAGTACAATGGTTCTGGAGAAAGCTGCAAGCAGCAATACAGGAAGCCAAGCACTGCACTAGGAAATGAAAAAAAAAAAAAAACAACCACCAAAAAGCAACTACAGTATGCTTATGAGTCATGTATTTGTGATACATTATTAACTATTTTACGTAATTTAACAAACCCAGGGTTCTCAGATGGCCTCTTAATTTATTAATATCGTATATAAAACTAGGATTATTATGTTGTAAATCATGATGTCAAGATGCTGACATTTGCCAGCCCTTCAGTGTGCAGGTAGACCTGGGTTACTACACACATTCGTTTTAAAAAAAAAACATACTATCTTATGGATCAATGGCTCTTTTATATTCAAAAACAACAGGTATAAAGCAAATACTGTATTCAGGGGTACATACACATCCAGAGGTAGTACATTCTCTTGCAGATCCTGCGGTACTCCTCAGGGATTTCCCCCTCAAAGTCCTGATAGAAGCAGGGCCTCACAGGGAAGAATTTGGGAAGAGGTGGCCAGTTGTTCTCTTTATCTGATAGACCAAAAAAATAAAATAATCACAGCTGGATTAAAAGGAACACGCCGACTTATTGGGACTTTAGCTTATTCACCGTATCCCCCAGAGTTAGATAACTCCATACATACCCTTCTCATCTTCGCACCCACTGCTAGCCTAGCTTAGCACAGATCCTGCTCCCAATAAGTGACTAAATAACACCAACATTTCCCTATTTACATGTTGTGATTTGTATAGTCACAGCGCGTACACATAACAAGGTCACATGAGACACAGCCATCTTCTTTTAAGATTAGATTTTTTTGGGGCTTTTCCCTTTATTATGAAGTGACAGTTGATAGACATGAAAGGGGGAGAGAGATGGTGGATGACACGCAGCCAAGGGCAGCAGGTCGGATTCAAACCCGCACCGCTGCAGGACTCAGCCAACATGGGGCGAACGCTCTTACTGGGTGAGCTAGAGGCCGCCCCAGACACAGCCATCTTCTAACCGTCTACAAACTGGGAACTATATTCTCAGAAGGGGAAGCGCTGCTACTTGGGCGGAGGGATTAATGCAACACCTGAAAAGCACCGTTGCACTCAGGTGCTGCGAGCAAATCACTCCGCCCAAGTAGCAGACAGAGTTACGACACGCACGGAGATGAGAAGGGTATGTACGGACTTATCTAACTCTGGGGGATACGGTGAATAATCTCAAGTCCCAATAAGTCGGCGTGTTCCTTTAACACTGCGAGTAGTGTCAATTCTTCTTGTCCGTATGTACAACACAAGTTTACACGCAGCTTCTAAAACAACTACTTACCGCCAGTGTTGAGCGCTCTGCCTCCGGTCCTGTTCTGGAGCTCCTGCTCCTTCCGCTCCAGCTCAGCTGCTTTCCTCTCCAGCTCCTCCTGCTGTTTGAGCAGGTTAGCCTGGCCAGCTGCTACATTTGCCTGCTGGGTGATACAATACTACTATTGTCACTGCATCACTAGCATCACTCCCTGCTGCAATCTTCCTCCTATCGATTCCTTATTCACACTACTGGCAGCAGTACATCCACCCCACAGCTAATTTAGCTGTGTAAGACGCCAGCTCCCGAGGCCAAATCACTACTATAGCCCCACTATGGATACTAAAATCAGGCAATACAATCACCCAATTTTAGCTCAACAGATATATTGGTATTGGCAAATATGGCAGCAGAGAAGTGACAAGATGCTCCATCAAAAAGTCAAACTGGCAAGTTGGGTTTTGAACTGTAAAATGTGTAAAATATACAGAATTGGTCCCAATTCTTCTGTAACAATCATCGTTATTCAAAATCTAATGTATATAGTACTGTAGTTACTGTTCTCAAGTAGATTTTTCAGATATTTTTTACTTTACTATTTATTTTTGTGCCGACTTTATACTTTTACTCCTTACATTTTTAAATACGAATATTGCTACTTTCTACTCCTTACATTTTAGAAAATTGGCTCGTTACTTCAAACTATTTCAGTGGAGTTACCATTATTTTTCGCGTTGTCAATACTGAATTCAATCTAATTGGATGGGAATATATACATCGTTATAATGTGCTGCAAATTGTGCCAACCGAAACACCACGAACTGCTGGCTTTTAAGAATTTACCATCAAATTTAAAAAAAAAAAAAAAAAAAACACAGAGGTAAATGCATCTTTTTATTGTTATCAAAAGCTATTCGTTGTTTGTTTCAGTAACTTTATTAAATTTACGTTAATGGTCAGTTACATTTGTTCTCCTGCTAGCAATGACGATGCCTTCATTCAGTTAAGTAACCCAAGTAACGTTAAGGTTAGCAAGCGTTCAATTTATTTGAAAATAATCTAATACTAGCTTGATACAATATCTGCATGTATAGCTTTATATTAAAAACAAATTCAGGAACTTGATTTAGTGTAACAGCGCTGTAGTAACGTTAATGTTACTCAAGGCCGTTCTTGTTTTCGAGACCACTTAAGTTAACGATAACATTACTTGGTCTGGTCTCAAATTGACTTTATTTTGGGCTAATGTTAACGTTAATGTCTCAAACCTCTCAGACGTAAGTAAAGGCCCAGACACATCGACCGGACGGCCGACCCTCGGCAGAAAAGGCAGTTGGACTGATCAGTCTCCTCGAGTTGCTCAAAAAAGTGCCTCTGAACACACCAAAGCGACGAGACATAATACGTCTCCATAACAGCAGGCGGCGCTAATCTGTATTGTCGCCCAAAAATGAAAACCGGCAGCTGATTGGACGAACGCGTCACGTCACGTGGGTCTGGTTTCTCCGGAAATTCAAAGCCAGACTGTCATGGCGGCTTGTTCAGAATACGATCTCATATTGTACTAAAATAGTTCACTGAAACATGTTTCTGAAAACATTTTAAGCGAGAAACAGGCCATGCAGGTGCTGAATCTGTCTTCATTTCAGCTCAACAAAGGTCAGTTTAAAAGATTTTCGCCAGATTTCGAGAGACTCTAGTCACGCTCATTCCGCTCCCCGTTTCCGGGTTAGCACTCTACCAATCAGATGGGTCATTTGAGTTCGACTGCCGGCAGTGCCCGCCCCGCCGATTATACATGTTATATGATATATATGTCAAATCGGCCAAAATGAAGGCCGACGGCCCCTCGGACGGACGACGGCACGGAACACACCGAACAGACTGGAGTCACCGACCTCGCCAGACTGTCCAACGGCTGATTATCGGCTCGATGTGTAGTCAACTTTAGAGGACTCATGTTTGAATTCCCACAGAATCACAATTGAATTCATATCTTGCTACTCAGTCAGAACCTTATAAACCTGGAGTCCCAGTCTCTGTCACAATAATCAGATATGTGATGTTTTAGGCCTATTGGCAGGCAACCATTTAAAATGTAAGCAATGGCATATAAAGAGCCTTTTTTCCATGTCCACTGAAGTTTCTCAGCTTGCACTCTAGTAACATTTGTTTGCTCCAGGTAGCTTTGCATAGAAAAAAAAATGGTTGTCATTCGCAAGGCTACTTTTACTTTTATACTTTAAGTACATTTCCAAGCCTGTAATTTGTTACTTTTACTTTTTTCAGTAAACAAGTTAAATCAGTACTTCTACTTTTTTAACACAAGTATCTGTACTTCTACTTGAGTACAGGAAGTGAGTACTTTTGCAATCTCTGGTGAAATGCAACTAAGTACATTTACTCAAGTACTGTACTTAAATTTTTTAAATGTTTGTACTTAACCTGAGTATTTCCATTTTATTTTAAATTCACTTTATATATTTAACACTTGTATTTTTTACATAAAACCTATGATATGCTTATATGATACGATGCAGTACTATACTATTATTTTACCCAGTAAGTAAGTATACAAAATATCTAAAATTGGCTCCACATAAACAACATTAAAATGCTCTTACACGTATTCATTAGTGATATAAACAGAATATAGTAGTCTATAATAATAATAATAATAATAATATTATAATGTAACACTGTGAAAAGAGCCAATCTGCATAATGAGTACTTTTACTTTCGATTTCAGGACTTTTAATTGGCGTATTTTAGACTATGGTATTACTATTTTTACATAAGTAAAGGATCTGAGTACTTCTTCCCCCACTTAATTTAGATTATGTGTTTATTTGGAAAAGAAACCTATAACAGCCTGTGTGTTCTCTCAATTATCGATATCAACCTCAGAAATTCATAAATCAGGGCTCTACTCCACAATTATTAATTAGTATTAGCGTATTATTATTGACCTTATCTATTGTTTTAGACATTCAAAGCCACCCGGTTAGTTCACCTCAGCTGACCTATAAAATGGCTGAATTGGGATTTCACACCAGCTTATTTCATTTCCTTTATTTGTAAAGTGTGTGTTTCTGACTTACTTGTGCACTCTGCTCCACAGAAGTCGGTAGGATGGCGGGTTGAGAGGTGGCAGCAGAGATTGGGATGGTCGTGCCGGAGTGGGTTCCCTGTGAAACGAGTGAAGCAATATTGCTTTTTAAATAACTAAATTCCCTCTGAATTATGACTCAACTATACAGTAGTTATATTAAAAAAATAATAATAATAATATAAATAAATAAGGAGCAAACCATTTCAGTTGCAGAGAATGGGTTGAACTCCCCAACGTTTTTAGGGGCTCCGCTGGTGGCTTGAGTGATTGAGGCATCCTGAAAAAGAGCAGTACTTGGTGTTATGATTTACTGCTGAGAATCCATCACCCTTCAGTTTTTATCTGGTAGCCATGTGTGAAGTAAGCAGTGTCCCAACCAGTCCAGGAGTGGCACCTATTCCTCTCACACCACATTAACTATTAATAGACTCAAGGCCTTGGACCCTTGGACCACATCTTTCTTAAGTTTGAAGAAAGACAATGGTGTTTTCTTTCTTTAAGTAAATATGTCACAAAGACAAATGTTAATCTATAACCATTAGACCCATTAGATCTGAAAACTAAAAAAACTGGGATGTGAGGTCATTAGACTAAAGAAAATACACCTAATGAAGATCCTATATATAAAAGAATACAAAGTGCGCCATTAAATTTCACATTTGTCATTAAGGATCTGGTTTACAAAATCTACCATCAATGGCGTGCTGAAGATGAGTCGCAGTAGATGGCTGAATATCAGCAGCACGCACCTGTTCGTGGGTCTGCTTACCTGCGCAGGTGAGTTAACAGCCCGCGTAAATACACCGTTTTACAGACAATCTTTATAAACAGCCCACGACTGGACTAAAATGGGTCATACTTCATAATAGTGACGATTCTTGTCAGGAAACGCTGAGGCCAAACCCAGCAACCAACCAAACTGGTTTTTGTTACAGCATATCTCTTTCAGTCTTCACTTTGCACGAAAACAGCTCCTTGAAAACTTCGCACACAGAGAGGAAAACAACAGTCTCACCTGGAAGGGATTTATGTCCAATGGGTCCACGAAGGGGTTGCTGTCAAATTCCGACATTGTAGAGAAATAAACTTGTGTGAAATAAACAACACGACAGCTCCCGTCTCCCCGGCGGCGGTGGCTACTCCTGCTGATGGTGCCACTGCTAGTGAAACTGGGCCACTGCGCATGCGTCGCTCGATAGGTGACCCACGTCACCAGGAGGCTGTCCGGAAGTAATTTCTAATCAATTAATCCATTTCTTTATTTTTTATTTTTTTTGAAATTATATCAATTGGTTTCTTGTGACGGTCTGAATTCAGTCCACTCACGTCTATCTTGAAATAAGATTCAGTCAGTTGTGTTGAACGTATAAGAGAGCTTTTTAAAACTTGATTCTGCTGTGGGAATTATGGGTTACATAAACGACAAAACAAACCTGGGTCGCAGGCAGGCTACCTAGGAACATGTGAATTTCATAGGATTGGCGTATCATATTATAGGTGGTTTTATTTATTTGATGCAAATTTAATTTTTTTTAATTATTTTGTATTGTTTTCCACTTTAACGCCATGCAGCTATGTCCATGTGGTCGACTTTTAGAGGTGGAAAAAGTACTTAGATCTTCTACTTAACTAAAAGTAGCAATACCACAGTGTAAAAATGTCCTGCAAAGGAAAAGTATATTATAATTATTAATACATTAATGTGTACTTCACTTTAATGTTGAAGCTGGTAAAGGTGAGGCTTATTTTTGATTACTTTATATAGTGCTGGGTAGCTTAACTATGTTAATAATAATTTATTAGTTTATATTACTGATCTAAATCTGCAAAGTAACTAAAGCTTTAAAATAAATGTAGTGGAGTAAAAAGTACAATATTCCCCTCTGAAATGTAGTGGACTAGAAGTATAAAGTACCATAAAATGGAAATACTTAAGTACCTCAAAATTGTACTTAAATACCGTACTTGAGGTAATGTACTTTAACATTCCACCAGTGCTTTTAGCCTTGTATCTCTGTAAAGTACTTGCTTGAAAAGTGCTCTCTATATATAATATTTACAATAAGACATATTTTGACTTCACCACATCTCATCAATCTCATTATGGCAGTGCAGCACAGAGACTACATTTGGTTGGGTTATAAGTCCTCCAAAATAAAATCAATTTTTTTCCACTTTCATTACAGGTGGAGAATTCAAACAGATGTTTTAGTGATCCCCTCGAAGTTTGGCAAGTTGTTATTACACCTTGTCTCATTACATTTCCTGAGTGTGCCCCTTTTAGCTGGTGCACACATTTGACTTTTATTCTGACTGTGAAATTTAAAGGGAATGAAAAAAATGGGCTTTGCAAAATGTGAATGAAAAAAAAAATGAAGAATGTATGCTCTCTTTAGGCTACACACGAGGTGTGGTGAGTTTCAATAGCCGTAGGAGAAGTTCATAAGGTTTATAATACCAGAGATGGAAAATGGGCCACCAACCATAGATGGTCATTTCTGTGACAATAAAAAAGGCACAAGATATGACCACTGGGTCATGCTCTTCTAAATTCAACAGTTAGTGACTTACGAGGACAGAAGCAGCAGAAGCATTTCATTTCATTGAAGGGGACAACAGACCCCTAAAGCAATGACACGTCAGTAACAATAACCTGAAACCCATGGTTATTAAAGATTATGAAATGCAGTAAGACACATCAAAACATGGCCACTGACTCTGTAATATTTGCTACTAAAATACAGCAAATTATATGTATCTATGATATGTATGCATAATTATCTTTGAGGCAGAAAAGATTGAGAAGACACTTTGGTCTCTTCCTTAAAGTGAGCCTATGGAACTTTTACTTATCAATGACCTCTGTGGTGACAATTACAGCATAATGGTAAATGCTGAAATGTAGTGTTAACAGTAGTGCACGTAGAGAAGAGTCAGAAGTCAGAAAAGTACACAACTATTTCTGGTTTGCTAACATTAGCCACTGTAAGCTACTGGTCTACTGGACCAAGTAAGACTGTAGTGTACTGAATCATGAACTCAACCTTTCATCTTTAAGAGAAATAATGTTACAAAAATTGAAGAAGGGCCGATTTCCCTGTCTGTCCCCACACCTACGCCCTTGCTAATTGTACTAGTATGTATCATATTGGTTTGTGCCCATTGATCATTGTAACTTACTTATTCAATTATTATTAAAATCCTTCCTTTGGATCAGATATTACTGATTAATTTGTGTTTCTGTGTCTTCTTAACAGAAGACATTTTGACATGTCACAGTAGGAGAAGCACAGGTGTAAATAATAAAATGAATGATGGCTGAATTCCATTTAGCTGCTTCAGTTTCAGGGTCCTGGTTTTGTGCATGCTGGCTCACAGTCATGGTTTACTGGGAATAAAATGAAGCCAACATTAATGTTATTAGTAACATCTATGGTTCTGACAAGTCAAAATGTCTGTTGTGAAAAAAAAGCCTATTTTCAAATACAGTATGTATTCACAGTGGACAATTTGTGGAATTTGACATGGCTGCAAAATGACAATAGACAATGTGGAAAAAAATACACTTGAACGACAAAAACAAACATTGTCAATAATAAAGACAGAAGACATACTGATTTTATGTTCTTTCTTGGTTGCTACTGAGCAAACACTTTAGAGACAGGAGGTGGGGATGGGTTTGGGAGTCGGGGGGGGGGGTAACAATAGGTTTCATGAATAGAATGGCATTTGTCCACTACACTGTACATATGAACTGTACTGTACAATTACAATTGTTGTATGGCTGTTAAGCAGTGAATGCAGGGATTTCATACAAATTCCGTCATTCTTTACAGAGCTGGGATCCCCTTTGGCTCGAATACGCGCCAGCTGACTTGGTCCCTTTGATGGCGGTATTTCCCTTGTAAGGGGGAAAAAAAGCAGCACAAACTTAAAACACATGAAGTGGTTTTTCTCTTTCTCTCTCTCTCACACACACACACACACACACACACACACACACACACACACACACACACACACACACACACACACACACACACACACACACACACACACACACACACACACACACACACACACACACACACACACACACACACACACACACACACACACACACACACACACACACACAAATCATCCACTGCCCCAATCCGTACATCTCTGTCCAAGATACTCAAAAAAAAAAAAGATAAATATGACTTCAACTACCCAACAGAGGCTGGGGTTCCGGCTTTGTACAGTATTTATACCTGTATATTAAATGCTATAAAGAATTTCTGTGACATTAAAACTTATTAAATAAGGGAAAAAATAAATTTGTAGTAACAGAGCAACCACTGCTTACACTGATTGTTATGAACTGTAAACTCATAAAGCAGCTAATAATTGTGAGCTTTAAGTTCACTGTAACATCCGTGACGCTTGACGTTGCCTGATTTCTTCTCATTTACTGTCGTACAATGCTTCAGCTTTCCAGCTCATAAACATTCCCTTTTCTCTGTCCTCCTGCTCAGTGCGACTCCTCTTGGCGCTGAGTAAAGAGCTGCCCGAGGCACTGTGAGAGCATGGGTGGCAGTTTAGTCCACAGAAAAGGAGCCTTTCCACCGATTCCTGTCCCTCTGCCCAACATCTCCCCCCTCTGGAGGTGGAAACACTGTACACGGCACTTGGGGACACTTTTTTGCAGACTTCAAGAAAGAAAGGCAAAGCAAGAGTGCTTTAAGGAGTGGAGATACGTCGCCATTGCGTTACCTCCAATTGAGAACATATACACCTGCTAGGGAGTTAGATAGGGAGTGATTTGGTGGCGCAGTGTTCTTCATACCATGAATTCATTACTGCCATACAATACCAGCTGCTGTGGTATGTCTGGAGGGTCCCTGCCTTGGCGACTGCCTTCTCTGGAGTGCCTCAGAGTTGAATGCTTGGCCCCTTTAAGTTTCTGTTTGCCCTTCTCCGGATTGAAGGTGCCTCGGCTGGTAAACTGGGGCCTTTCGTCATACGCGCTTTCCTGATCTCCTGTAGGGCTACTGTCTATGCTGTCTGAACGGGAGGCTTGAGACGCATTAAGAGCCTGGGCCTGGGCCTGTGCTTGTGCCTGGGCCTGGGCTGGACCTGAGCCCAAGGTAGGAGACTTGGAGTGGAAACGAAAGCGCCGGGTGGTGGCAGAGGAGGAAGAGGATGATGGCTGGAAATGTGATGAGGAAGAGTAGGAGGAAACACTGGAGCAAGAGTCCACAGAGTCCAGGGAGTCAGGCTGCCGGCGGAGAGCGTGCCGTCGGGGGCTCGTCATGTCAGATCTCCGGGGCCACGGAGACGTCAAGACTGGACCTCTCTCTGCAATGAAAGGCAAAGACAAGGCAAGTTTATTTTTAATCTTTTCTCTCCGATTATACATGAAAAATAGCAAACTAAAAAGGTGAGTTGTGGTTTCCTGCATTTCCCTGACATACCAGAGACGTCAGAAATTGTTCCCTCAATGTCCACATTAAGGTTTTCAGAGCTGTCAGCTGTACCGATAGAGGCCTCCGACTCCAGGGTTTCATCATCTGATGCTCGTGGCTCCAGAGCCAGTATTTCAAAAGTCAACTCCTCTCTGCAGAGGGATTACCAAATGAGCTGAACACACATGATAAGACACAGCTAACAGTTATAATAAATGTTACTAAATGTTACAATACGTGTTACTTTTGTAAATTCAGTTACCAATTATTGTTTGGATACACTGGTGTATGGTTTCATAATCTGAGTTATAATTAATGAGTTATTTACACATTTTCAGAACATCTTAAGTGCAGTGACAGTGTTTACTTCTCTTTCTGCAGGCTTTCAATTTGCTCTGTCAGGACTCTCTCCTCCTGCTGCATGGCTGCCTGCTGATGCTCTGAGACTTGAGCAAACAAGTCCTCTCCCTCTTCACCACCACTCTCTTCTATCACGGGGTGAGCCACAGATGGCAGCCGGGGACTTACTGGAGGCGACGGTGTGTGGTAGCTTAGTCGCTGTACATGGCCTTTTCCCTGGGAAACACAAAAGGGCCCATGTTGTCTTCTCACTAATGTGAATATTACATTTGTGCTACATTAAAAAAGCAGCTGACGAGCACTAAATGATGCTGCCATATACAGTACATTTCACCACTTTTAGCAAGCAGCTACTCACTCACACATGAAATGACTAGCCAAGTTTGAAAACAGCACAGCAGCACTAAAAAAGGTAGATACACCACGATACACAAACTTTACCTTTTTAGCTGCGTTTGTCTGCTTAGAGCGGCAGTGAGAAGCAAAAGAGAAGAGGGATCAGTAATGCCAAAACGTCATAAAGGTCAGTTATAATGTGCAGTATCAAGGTCTTTCAATTCTAGCAACTTATTTGCTGCCTTTCTAGCTGAGTGGCGTCTTCGGGTTGCAACGCGTTGGTCATTTTAAATATTGCCACGTGAAATAAAGGCAATTTAACTGTGCACAAACTCTAGAATTGTTTTTAAAGAAGACTTGCATTTTATATTTTTTTTAGACCATATTCCACTCATGCAATGAGCTGTTCACAAGATGGAATATGCACTATTTCCAATTTCTTATTTTAGATTTCTTATGAGAGTGTGACACTGATGTAAGCTCTTGAGGCAGTATTTGCAAAAAATAGATTTGAACTAAGTCATAGAATATGCTGAAAATTTTCATTGTGTGTGCTCCACACTCCACATAGCATAATGTAAATCTAATTAGAAGCAAATGCATGATTGCAGTATATCCTGACTTTCGTCCTCAAGAGACCGTTACAGAACACAGAAGCAGAGACAAAGTTAAATGATGAGTCATGCTTTAGGATATTGAGAGAATTAAAAAAAAAGAAAGAAAAAAAACCTGTTGATATTTAAAGAGATGAGAGTAATCCACGAGTGTGTGTATACATACCATAGTGCGCGCTATGCTCATAAATCTAACAGCTATTAGTACGGGTTTCTGGGTAAAGGAAAGGACAGGTTAGGGAGGAGTATCTGGAGAGGAGAAAAAACAGCTCACAAAAGGAGGAAATCAGGGAAGGTACAGCAGTTTTTAGGGTGGCTCAGTCAGGTAGATGTAGCAATGAGTCACTGCAAACACGTGATTCATCTGATAACGGTGGGGTTAGGTGTATTCGTCATATTATCCGATCTTACCATCGACCGTCGAATGAGGGTCAGTCTGCACTTGGCCTTATTCTCAGCAAACTCCAGGCTACTGATGTCCTTTAGTCGAACTTTGTACTTATTCATCTGTTCACAAATGATAAGTTCTACGCACCTATGGAGGGACACAAAACCATTTCAGAAGGACTGGAAATGCATTGCACAGCAAAATGACGAGTTAATTAACAAACAAGCCCTTTTCTTTACAGTCTTATTTATACAGTACAGTATGAGTGTCACATGTTCCCTTAGGCCAGCCGTTCTCACATTTTCGGAAACAGAAAACAAATCCCATAATCTTTCTCAACCACTATTGAGGAAATCTGCAGCAAAGCAAGCCAGATTAGCCATACTTTTATTGAAATAATATTATCATGGTCAGGGCTTAATCAGCTCTGAATAGACTTTTGTTAATTGTTTCCATACCTAACTTAATTTAAGATCCACTCCCGCCCCCAACCTTTGTGAACCACTGCCTTTAGCAAAAGCGGAGAATTTATTCAGATGTGAAGTGCATTCTTACGCTGTCGTCTTGCCGATGTCCTGGACACTCTGCATTGGATCGATGGTGTCAGGACAGCGCAGGATACAGGGAGCAAAAACTATAGCCAAGGCGTTAGCTGACATACGGTTTGTATCCTCTTGCAAGGCGACCCTAAAGCATGAATTCAGTATTAGAACAGTCCATCAGGGAGGACATGAAGCACTTCATGTATTAACCCTACTCTAAGAGTACCATAGGATCAGATTTGTACCTGACAAGATGAAATACGAGACGCTCCAGAGTGTTTAGGTGAGTTCTGCTCAGCTGGTCAATAACGGAATACACTCCTCTAATCGCATCCTTCTTATCCTGCAAAGCTGAGGAGACATTTCCACAAGACACATGACCATTTACTGTTACGGCAAACACGCATCTCTTCTCCTCTACGCAATAACACATTGTTATTGTGGACGGAATGCTTGATGATGATCGCTTACCCATGTGTCGTATAAACTCTTCGTACAGCTCAAATGTCATCAGAGGATTAGGCAGGTCTCTAAGCCACTGCTTGAAAACGCTAGCGATGACGTGGATGTTGTAGTCGTCCAGATTCATGCTGTCGGCGTCTGTGTGTCAACGAGGAGAATGCAGACAAACCAAACCAACACTTAGTAATCACATGGATTCCTATCCCACCCAGGTTCCGCAGCTTTAAAAGCCAGCTGGCATCGTTCACCTGTGTCGAGTCCCTGCTTGAGTTCCTTAATTTTGTTGGTCGAGCCAGATTTTCTGTATATTCCTTCGGTGTAGAGGCCGTGCATCTCAATGTAGTTGATAAGCTTCTCCACTACCAGAGGCACCGTCCTCTCGTCATTAGTCAGACGGGAAACTTCCACTCCGAACTGTCTGGAGGAAAGCTCTGGATCAAACTGTTCACACACACACACACACACACACACATCACACACACACAAACACACAGAATACTCTGTTAAACACATAGACATGTTGTGTATATACACATGCACACAGCCACAAATGCTAATATTTCAAAAATGCTTACAGGAATTGGTGATGTTCCAAAAAATATATATATATTCTCAGTATAGTCTTTGAAAGAACTAACACTGCCAGTTCATTAGGTGGCAGAAATAAAACTAGCTGCTGTAAATAAACCAACAGCAAAACAATTAGTGTCATGGGACATTGCTGCGCGGGTGCGCACAATATGGCCGACTCACCTTCTTGCTGCATTTGGTGGTCATCTTCTGGCAACACTTTCTGTGGCAGGCGTATCGGCACACTGGATAAACACAACCAGAGAAATCAAACAGGTCATTTCCACTGTCCACGGAAAGGCAGTGCCTCCTCATTATTCAGCAAAAAGTTAGGAGAAAAAGAAAAGAAAAAAAAAACGTTATCGCTTCAGGAACCAAAGCAGCATTGGCTGGCGTCAGGAAAACATCCTGCGGGAATAAAGGACAAACTGTGTGGGGAAATCTCTGGAGGGACAGAGCCAAGACCCCATGAGTCCAGTTGAAAACAATCTGATTAGGGCTGAACAGGGAGAGAGGGCGGGGTTCTCTCTCTGAGGCTAGCCTCAACACAGCTCTGCCACAGACATGGTGGGTGTGTGTGTGTGTGTGTGTGTGTCATAAATTTTAAGGACATGTCAATTATTTGAACTTTCCACCAACAAGACCTTGTTTGGTGAATTTCGCAGAATACAAGTAACTCAGAGATTAAGTTATGTTAATGTCAAGTAGAGAAATCGTAGAGTAAATCCCGTCACAGGGTTTTCCCCTCTGTATGTGAGATGTTGATGCATGTGAAAACACATAAACACATATTGCAATTTCAACATCACACATATTTTACTGCTGCAACTAACGATGATTGTTATCACTGGAACGTGTTTTTTTATTTTGTCAATAAACCGTCAGGAAAAAAGTTTTACAAAAAAAGGCCATCATGGGTTCCCAGAGCCCAAGGTAACAGTAACAGCAATAGATATTCAATTTATTCTATTCAGTTACATAAATCGGAGAAAAGCAGCAAATCTTCACCTTGAAGAAACTTGAACCAGCAAATATCTGATTTCTTTCCTTGATAAATTACTAAAACAATTACTTTAATAAAAGTGCCATATTATGATCATTTTTAGGTTCATAGTTGTTTTTGGATTTCTACTAAAACATGTTTACATGCTTAATGTGTACAAAAAACACATTCTTTTTCTCATACTGTCTTGTCTTATACCCCGTTTACACGTGCATGGTTATTTTGAAAAACAGAGACATTTCCCTTCGTTTGTGCCCTTCGTTTACACGCAAATGTAGAATTCGCTTCTGAAAATGATTCTTTCAAAAACTCCGGCCAGAGTGGAGATTTTGGAAATCTTCGTTTGCACGTTTGCATGTAAACTGAGACAAACGGAGGTTTAGGCAGCCGAGAGAGAGAAAGAGGTGACGTAGTGAAGAAGTGATTCGTTGCTGTTGTTGCTATTTTCGGGATTCGGATTGGCTAAAGTTGGCTTGAGCTTCTCGTTACACTGCCACCTACAGGTCTGGAATGCTCTTGACGGCATATATACACGGGAACGTGTAAACAAACACTTTTCTGAAAACAGACAGCTGTGCACGATGTTATTTTTGAAAACTGAGAGGTTGAAATGTCCATTTATGAAAGTAGCCGGCCACATGTAAACGTAGCATTAATATACCTGTATTCACCGTGTGTCTAAAACTTTTGTTTTAGCGCCTGTCTCTTTAAGCCCCCCTCATGAAAAAACACCCAGTGTGCTCTGATTGGTCAGAGTTATGGTCTGAATACGGGCTGTGTGCATTTCTCTGTGGACTGAGCGTTTTGAAACTTTCACGGTATTCATATAGCCGGTATTTATATAGGTAGCCTTATATACCTCGACATGCTTTATAATAAAAAAAGACATGGAAATCTCACTCACAATATGGGACCTTTTAAATGGTGGTGGTATTAATTTATTTTTGTATTTTTATTTTTGTATTTAACCTTTATTTATCCAGGTAAGTCAATTGAGAACAAATTCTCATTTGCAACGACGACCTGTCACATTCACACAGTTCCACATTCATACCTGGAAGCTGCCCAGTACAACCACAGTCTGATCTGCTGGCCACTGAGCAGCTCCACTGGAGCGGTTAGGGGTTAAGAACCTTGCTCAAGGGCACCGCAGTAGTGGTAATGATGAGATGATGATGAGGGAGGGACAAGCGCTGCTCTTTCACTTTCCCCACCCAGACTTTACCTGCCGGTCTGGGGATTGAACCGACAACCTGCCGGTCACAAGCTCGCTTCTTTAACCTTTAGGCCACCACTGCCCATGCACGGGGCCGCGTGACTGGTACGCTGAATTATTGATTAATTAGTTCAGCACTTCACACATTTTAACAATAAATGTTTTCTTCTATCTTCCAAGCCATCCATGGTCTCGAAAACAGATTTAATAAAAAAAAAAGTTTATAACCTTTTCCAGATATTTTTTTCTCAAATATTTTGTATGAAATTCATGAATTCTCAAGGTGTCCTGAGTCCCTGATGTGATATTTTGCATGCGCACTCACATTTGCACACGCAGGCGCGGTCCATCATCCAGATGAGTGATGAGCAGTATTCACAGTATGTGGGGATGCTGTACTGGGTGGACTTGAAGATGTGGCCGTTATGCTCCTCCACCTGCAGAGAGCAGCAGAGCACAGGTTCATTTGGAGTTCACTTGCATATTATCCTTCACACGAATATGTGCAATTTCTTTCTTTATTTATAGCCTTTTCTATTCTGGTCGATGGTGTATTTATATCTTGTTATTCCAAAGAGCACACAGGGGTGTAACGGGCTAGCTGTGAGAGCAAAGTGTTCTTTTGTTGTGATCAAGATCATGTAGTAATGATGAGAATGAGAGCGACTTACAATGTCTGTGTCCTTTTTCCTCCGTTTTTTGCGTTCAGGTTTAGGTGCCTGCTGTAGTACAAAAAGACAAAACAGTAAAACAGATATGTTTCAGTATTTAATAAGTTATGTCACTGTATATGCAAGCATAATTAACAAATATTAACACAATGTACACCAGAGATAACATCCCTAGAAACTAACAACACAGAAGGTTTTTAGACACTATTATACACCACACGTAGGGCTGGGCAATATGTTGATATTATATCGACATCGTGATATGAGACTAGATATTGTCTTAGATTTGGGATATCGTAATATCGTGATATGACATAAGTGTTGTCTTTTCCTGGTTTTAAAGGCTACATTACAGTAAAGTGATGTCATTTTCTGAACTTACCGGACTGTTCTAGCTGTTCTATTATTTGCCTTTTCCCCCACTTAGACATTATGTCCACATTACTGATGATTATTTATCTAAAATCTAAGTGTGAAGATATTTTGTTAAAGCACCAATTGTCAACCCTAGAATATCGCCGCAATATCGATAGAGGTATTTGGTCAAGAATATCGTGATATCTGATTTTCTCCATATCGCCCAGCCCTAACCACACGACATTTAAAGTTTATAAAGATACTTAAAAAAAACCCTTCAAACTTTCTTATTGGACCCACAGCAATTAACACACACATATATTTCCCCAAAACAGAATACATTCAAAAAGGAGCATAAAATGTCTACAGACATCTTCCAAAAATCCTATTTTCCGGGAGGCTGTTGCATGTCTTTACCTTGCTGAGTGTGCTGTCCAGAGGTTTGTATTCAGTCATGAACTCATCCAGGAAAACTTTAAAGGTGTTGACCCACACTGTGACAGGAGACTCTCTCCAGTCCCTCTGCTCCTGCCGCATGGTCTTCTCCAAGATTTGCTCAAACAGAGCGTAGAGGTCTTTGTAACGGATGCTCTTACCGTCGTCCATCTGCGGAGGAAGACATCGGGGGTCACAGGAAGAGCACAGTATTTATCTACTTTGGAAATAATATTCCGGTATAAAAGGATCTAGTCCTTTATCTGCCCTCATGTAAAAAAAAAATAAAAAAAATAACTTTGTTTGAGAAGTATAAAATCATTTTAAATGATCATGTAAACGGCGTTGACAGCACTTACCGCAAGTGCTGTGGAGTAAGAGTTGAAGATGTTCAGACGGAATTCCTTCAAAGCCTTTTTAAACACGACGTCCACCATGGTGTCCTTCTTACTGTCCTCCGTGTCCAAGTCGTTGATCTAAAATATGACATGTTAGGTTGTAAAAAGTTAAAACCATGCTTATGTTTTGAAAACAATGTTTAATGGGGCCTGCAGCTAAATCTAATCAAGTAACTACACTAATCAGCATTTGTCTGGCTCACACCTTCTCTAGCTTCTAGAGAATCATCAGGTCATATCAGTCATTTAGCATACAGGAGAAAGCTCCTTGTCTCCACACATGGAGATCTATTGTATCTGTTTTTGGGGAGCCACCCCCTGTTGGGCCAGACTTGTTTAGAACAAAGAAAATGTGTATCTCTGTAAACTTGAATATAATCAGCACTACCATGATAAATGACCGTTGTCTGTGAACTGGAGCAAACTGGAGATCAGAGGTGTGTCCTTAACCTGAGAGACATCTGACCAATAGGGGAAGATTTCATTTGAGGAAACACCCAGGTGTCATCAAAATGCTTCCCCTTGCGGGGTCACAGATTGAAGCCCCGAAACCTTCTCCGGATCACACATTTATTCCCTATATATGTGTGATCCGGAGAAGGTTTCGGGGCTTCAATCTGTGACCCCGCAAGGGGAAGCATTTTGAAGACCGCTGTTTACAGTTTATTGTTTTGTCATGTCGCATGACTGATTGATGTAATTCCTGAAGAGGAGGCATGTCAACTCAGTCCACTGCCGGCAGTGTTTCATATTTATGTTTGATTGTGTTTTGACTGTCGTTTTCATCGTGTTGTTTCATTAAACCTTTAACTTTCTTTCAATTCGACCCAGGCCTCTCCTTCCTCCTCAGAAATCAAACGAACACGTCTTTTGGAGATTTTCTTACAGACACCACAGTCTTAGCATGAACGTGGACTGCCTGTAGCTGTGTGAGTGTGAGGACATGAATAAATAATGAAAACTCCACACTCACCCTACAGTCATACTAGCTACAAGAGACAGAGACAAAGCGACAGGCTGCCATTCATTTTCAATGGGAGTGGCCGTTTGCCAGCGTCTAGCCTGCTACGAGGAAGGCGGGGCCAAAATAGACAAGAAGTCTATTTTATGCAAATGCTGAGCGAAGTGAAGTGAAGACAGCGTGAGGGCAGCGTGACGTAGGTCAGTGGCTCTAGTCGAAGAAAAGAATTCAAGATGGCGGAAAACGCTTGAGGACATCGTATTTCTGTACATATCTGATATGTCTGCCATTTTATCTCATATATTTTGTTACATTCATCGAGAAATAAATACTTTTCAATCCAAAAACATCGTTCTTGTGACTTAACAATACCTCTGAAGTAACTTTTAAGACGTGCTTGAAGGTAGCGCCGGAGAATTTCTGTTTACTGTTGCCAAGCAACCAGGGGTAGGCTAAGCACGCCCAGGAGCGCCCACAAGCGAGTGCATGTCGCTCTCTTTTGTAGCTAATGTGACTGTAGGGTCGGGCTCAAAACTGCGCTGTGTTCTTCGGTAGTTACTCTCCTCGTGAGGAATTTTAGACGTTGAAGTACACGTGAATGCCGTGCAATCCTCTTTACCCGTACGTATCAAGAGAGGACATGTTTGTCTGTACCTTCTTCATGAGGAAGTCGTTCATGCTCCTGTAGTCGTTGGTGCAGGTGAGGATCTGCAGCGCGTCGTTCTGCCACTGAGCGGGTTCCAGAGCCACGTTGCTGATCTTAACGCTGCGCCGTCGCTTCACCTTGGGAGACGGCTCCTTGTTCTCCTTCAAGTCTCGGAACCCTCGATCCAACATCAGGTCAGGACTGCAGGGGGGCGACATGTTCTCCTGGCCTGCAGTGAAAGAGGATTCCAGTCAGTGACACTTCAGTGGGAACGATAGCAGATAAAAACAAAGGATGTGTGCAAGTGAGTCAAATGAACTCCAGGCTTTCAAAGATAAAAAATAAATAAATAAATAAAGGACCCAATGTGAGAGTCCTATGTATTTGCTTTTGGATAACGCACCGTCTCCCAGCAATGGCCCAGTGTCTCCATAATCTCCATCCATGGAATCAGCCCCACAGATCAACTTTTCTCTGGATGTCTTCTTATCCCCATACTTTGTCTTGCCCCAGAAACGCATCTTACGGACCCTGTACACAATTAAAACAAAATTGATAAACAGCTCTCAACATTAAAATAGCTTTAACTTTAAAGCTACATTGTGTAAGAATTGATCCCATCTAGCGGTGAAATTGTATATGACAACCAACTGAATATTACTTTCTAGCCCTTCCTCCTACGGTGGCCGAACCCGAAATTAGCTCTCTCCATCGTTTACACGTAGCTGTTCTTAGCCACTCCAATATTAACTTTGGTCTTGTTGCTTTGCCTATCACGTTGCCGTTTTAATTCTCTTTTTCGCTTCCGTGGCGAGTAATCTTCCCCTGGCATTCGTCACGGTGCCAATAGGTGTTAAGAGGGCGAAATGCGGAGGTATGTCCCTCTTTGGCTCATGTATTTTAAAGATGGAGGCGCTACATGGCGGCCGTCATTCGAGCAACTCGCTCGTCTGTATTCTGAGTGGCAGATTCTACGCTTACAAGAATACTTTGATTAGTTGGTGGAAGTAATTACACATGAATGAGCACATATTTGTGAAAGAACAAAGTTTTTTTTTGCTAAGAATTAACTAAAGAAATTACAAAATGTAAGTTATACTTTGAACTTAACTATTAATATAAAGGCCAAGACATAAAGACAAAGTTGCAGAACAAACCTTCCATCTTGCGAGTTCTTGCGCATGGAGTCCACTTTGACCAAATCTCCTGACGACATGGCTTTGTGAATCTTCTTTTGCTCCTCAGAGCTTGCAGGCTGGAACAACATTAAGTCGGATTAGAAGTTAAACATGGGCCAAAACCCAAGAAAAGCCTCTCTTTTTTTGTGAATGCACATGAGTAGATTATGATCTAAGGACAAGTTCAAGGCAGCCAGTAGATGGCAGCATCACATAACTGGTGCTGCACCAGCTACATTTACCAGAGCTTCTAGGTATCATCGGTAAAAAGTGTTAACGCTGTTTATAGTTATCATCATATTACAAAGCAATAACACAACAAATAATTCCTTTGAAATATATGACACAACATATGACAGAAGGAACAAATCAGTTTTCCCAGGAAAAGAACCGTTAACAGGCACGAGGAGTTTGTTAAGTGATGAAGAAAGTCAAGAATGACCCTTTTTCAAGGATTCCCAAGGTTCGACTCGTGACTAGTGCTAAGTGCTGAGAGAGGAAACGTAACCAAGTTGACATGCAAATATTGTTAATAACCAGAAAGAATAAATCAAGGAAAAAAAGTCAGTGTTACAGCTGTGAGAGACAGAAGCCATATCATGTTAGAAAAGTTTAAAATGTGTACCACTCCTACGGAAAGTTAGTGTACAGGTTTAGAAAGTTTGTTGAAGTTCAGTTTGAGTGCAGATCTATGCTCTCTCTGCTGAGGGGGTTAGAAAATGTCAAAGAGAAGCCACGCTTAAAAAAATCCAAGCCACTGTTGGCTTGGATGGTGCCTGTTACCATGTCTGAGTCACTGAAACAGGACTTTCTTAAGCCCGCGTCCGTGGAGCTCTGTTTGGAGAGGGGTAGAGTGTAATGACGGGGGTTGACGGGGCTGTCGCCATCATAGTCATCCTCGTCTGAATCGCCCCCAACTGAGAGGGAGGGGGCGCGGGTGAGGAAGTCGGAGCGGGTCCGTGCCATTCTGGCTTTCTTTTTTTGGCCCGCTCTGCCAACCTGGAGTTTTATCACAAGTTATAACAGCATGTTTAAAAAGGTGCGTTTATTATCTGCAGAAGAGCTTCAGTGCATTTCATTTCATGTAGGTCAGCTGTGTTGTTTTTAGTGCAAGACCGGGAGCTGCCAAGATCCATTAATTTGCTCACAACATAAAAAGACACTCCTGCAAACTTGCAAACACATGCTATGTCTATTTAAAAAATAAATAAATAAATACATCCCGCACCTTTGCTCCTTTAGAGGGCTTGGAGACTGGTGATGGTCCTTCTCTGGGAATGGCTGCAGGGGTTTCTTTAGTGACGGCATCGCCGTCAAACCTGGTGGACAAATAGAGGATACAGAGCCAACAACATGTTAATAAATGAAAAGTTAAGTGGTCTACCAAAAATGTCATTGAAAATCACACTAAAGCCACTATGTGAAGAATGTGTATGTGGTTATTGCAGCTTTCAAATGTGTCTGATATTTTTCCGTTTTCCAGAAAAATGAGCCAATCCCGATGAAAAGCGGTGGCACCTACAGTATGTGTCACATTGAGCTCATTAAGCGCTGTCCCTGCTCCTAATCCATATAGTGGGGCAGCGTCTGCATATGGGGATACTGCCACTGAGGGGCATCAAAGTCAGAAATGTTCAAATTCTTCACTTCCTACTCCGAGATTTTACTACGTAAACAATTCATGTTACCAATAATCATTTTAGTTAGTTATTTTATTTGACATGGACACTTGATTTATTGATCCTTTGAGTGTAAACTTAGGCGTACTTTTATTAATTCATGTATTTGCTTGTTTATCGTAGCCCTGCTTGTCTTTGGGATTTATTCTCTTGGGCGTTTGTATTTTTATTCACAGTTATGCATTATTATTCCTACAACAATTTGATCACATGTCAAAACAGTTATTTAGATATATTTAACATACTTTTTATATATTTCTTCATATTCCAATTGTATTTCCATTGTATTCATCAAATCAATCAATCACTCAACATTTCTTTATATTGCACTTTACAGCAACCAGCAGGTATCTAAAGTGCTTTACATCAGGAACCAAGAATAAAACCACATATCATACAAAATAATTATGATTCTTGACTTTTGCGGTACCGGTTTTGTTTATTCTTTATTTTCTCTTACTATGTTCATTGTTGCTAAATTCCATGTATATGTAAAAACCTACTTGGCAATAAACTAGAATTTGATTGAAGAAAAAAAAAAAAAAACTAGATAACAAAATCAGCAATGTATGACTCCATTACTCACTTTGTAAATGTGACTTTGTCGTTTGGAGAGAAGAAGATGTTTGGCTTGTCCGTCGTACTAACTGTGTCGTCTTGACTACTTGGCGGCTTCTTGGTCGCTGTTCTGGATCTGGTTCCTCCTCCTCCATCTTTAGACTCCAGCGTGAGTTTGGGTGCCCAGCCCTCAGCAACAGGCCTCCTCTCCTTGCGTCTTTCTCTGGGAACAGAAGCAGGTGGAGGAGGCAGCTGGGGGTGAGGGGCGCTGCCCTGGAGGTCTACGCCCGGCGGAGAGTGCACTGACGGGCCGGTGGAGACGGACTGCGTTCTGGCATGAGGAACGAGCCCCGCTGTCCTCTCAATTAGCAAGGAACTGGGTCTAAGGGGCTTTCCGGAGGTTGCGGCTCCGCCGACATCTTGTCCACCCTGCCGACTCTGCTGTATTCTGTGCAGAGCTTCTCCTCGTTGTTTCTCAAACATGTCTCTCTCGTACTGAGCGAAGAAATGACGCTGGCGCTCCAGCACTTCTTTCTGCTGTCTGATCTGCTCCATCATCTCCTTTTCGTTCTGCTGCCGCTGATTGCGCTGCCTCACCTCTTTCTCCTCGTTCAGTCGCACCAGCTTCTCGATGATAGCCTGGTCAGCCTGAGGGGCAGCGGTAGGAACGGGGACGGGAGCTGGGTCTGGCTTCTCCCCTGTCCGGGATGCCCGATCTCGAACCTCTACAGGAGGACGGACGATATCACTCAGCTCTTGGCTCAGTGGCGTTTCTTTCTGCATGCTGATGACCACCACCACTGGGCGACGCGATGACTCCCGCCTTTCTTTGAGAGTCTTGGTAACCGTGGTGGTTGTAGAGACGGCCGCCTCCGTGGTTGGTTCGGGCTCTCCGGCGGGACGACGGGAGACGACTGCGCTGCCCTCGCTAGCAGGGACGTAAAAGGTAGGGAGGTAGTTCTCGATTTTGGGCGGATGTGCGGGGGCAGAGGGGGCTGCCAGATCCATTTTGGTCTGGCCCTGGCTGCCCGCATCAGAAACCACTGCCCTATGTGGTTCAACTGGCTTAGGGCTTGTTGAAACAACCTCCACATGAGGCTCAGGTTCCGGAGCTACAGGGGAGCAGAGGTCCTCGCTGTCGGTCACCTCTTCTACAGCCTTGGGTGGCTCGTCATCCATGCTGAGAAGCTCAAAGCTGCCTTTGGAGCTCTGGCTGTCGGGCGTGCCCTGGGGCGAAGGGAGAGGTGGCGTTGCAGGGGGCACCAGCTCCAGAGACCAGCGGCGTTCCTCGGACGGAGATGAGGGTCCGCCGCCGGTCGCCCGCACCTTGAGGAGCTCCAGGCTGAACTTGGCCTGCTCCAACTCTCTCATCCGCCGGCTCTCTCTCTTGGCCCGAGTGGTTTTCTGGCTGGGCTCGTCTGTAGTTCTGGACCTCTCTCGCACCACCACGGCGGAGGTCTGGATCGAGTCCGGTGCTTCAGTTTGCACTTTAGAGGGACTCTCTCTGGTCCCAGCATGCTCTCCGTCTTCTCCTTCCTCTTGAGCCGCGCCCTCGTGGCTGCTGAGGGTTTGGAGGCTCCTTTCTCGCTGCTCGTAGGAGCGATCCTCCCACGTGCTGAGGTCCAACCCCATGATCCTCTCTGGCGGATCCTCCTCTTCCTCTGGTGAGCGACTCACCTGGCCATTCTGCAGTTGAAGCAGCTTCTCCTGCTGCTCCTTCTTGGCCCTCAGCGTCTGTTCTCGCAGTTTCTTGAAGCTGTCGATCAAGAAGGCATCGTTACAAATTTAGCTCATGTCAAACTATTTCCTGCTTGTACGATCAAGATACATTTTAAACTGTTATTCACAACAAAACCACCTCAAGTATTCACCAAAGTTAAAAAGTCTTGCTCTCGGCAGCTCAGCTGATTACAGAGCTGCTTTGGGTTGGACTGCTTGCGTAATGGCATGCTCTTACCAAGCCCGGTCTATAAGCACACTGAACAATGACCAAATACACTACAGGAGCTGTGTGCAAAGATTAATCTGGCTTTTCACCAGCTTGAGCAAAAATTATGCAGTCACTTAGGCTATTTTCAGAGCATTAAACCTTTATAACAAATGCTAAAATATGTGCTTTTGTTAAACTAAACTCATCTATACTAACAGAAAAAAACAAACTGGTGCTAGTGCTCAGGATAGGGCTGCATGAGGAGAACATGCAATAATGCTATTACTTGCACTAAATATAGAGATATTAAAGTGTATTCAGTTCTGCGGCTTTCAGTATTCTGCTAAAATACAACAAATTGCTTGTTAAATATAAAACAAATGAAAGGAAATCATCTCCAACATTCTTTTATTGAACAAATAGAAAATGAAATTGCATATAAAAGGCACCACTGAAAAAGAATGACGGATACATTATAAAGTGCATTTTCTACTGATATTTTCTTTAAACTAACAATAAAAAGTGTCTTTCGCGATATGTTGCAGCCTTTCTGATGTGTTGTGCAAGTTGATATCGCAACGACGATAAAAAATTTTTTAAAACGATTTATTGTGCAGCCCTAGCTCAGGATAAGGAGTTTGACAGAATGGCTTACCTCTGCCTGGCGAGGAATCCTCTGCTTATTGCCTGGAGTTGTACCACAGCATGATACAGACGCAAGTAGGCTTCCCTGGCTTGATGGCAGCGCCAGGCCGTCTGAATGAGCAGAGCTGCTGTGCAGCGCCGGTAGAGCCACAACCTCCATGCCCTCTGTAACACCAGAGCAGCCTCCCTCCACAGCCTGAACTTCTGACGCTCCCTGGAACCTCGCCAGTGTGTCTGCAGACACAGAGCTGCCCTCTCCTGGACGTTAGGGTCATAATCCTCCTCTTCTATGGACTGGTACAAACGCCACCATTTCTGTGAAGAGACGATGATAATGATATATTGTTTTCATGAGACTACATATGTTTGGTTTTTTTCTTCATTTTAGTCACAACCTATGTTCATGTTCACTCAGCACAGCAACTCCATTATAAGAACAAGCGTCTTTACTCAAAAGATAATCTCAATTTCATTTCTTCTTTGGACTTAAAAACAAATTAATTCACAGTGCTAGAGTGGACTGTGAGTGACAAGTCGAATTGAACTGTATTTGAGTTGGACTTTCCCACAGATTTCACATTAATCTTAAACGTAATTTCCAGTTTAGGAACGAAAATAAAACATCCTTGATATTAACGGCACCTTTGGTCCTTTCATTTCAAATGTAGTGCTGCACTGAGCTAGGACTGGGCAGGATACGTGAAATGAATAGCACTATATTATTACCAATACTTTTCTGATATTGATTTGTCTCACAATATTAGAAATGTAAGTAAAATCATATGTAATATGAACTGTGTTTCATTCAACATACAAACCGTTTCACCTCAGTGAAACAAAAACTTAAATAACTAACTTATTTGTTAGTCTTTAATTCAAATTTGCTTGGATTTATTCATTTGCACAACTGTAAAACTATAACATGATGTGATCATATTATTAATTATAATTCCATTGAAAGTTGATGAGCAATAATACCAAATCAACGCTCAACAACTCTCAAGAGCATATACTAAAACCAAAACCAATAAAAAGGTGATTTAAATCAAACTAAAGGAAAAGCCTGAAATGAAGCCGATAGAGATGAGAGCACAGATAATGAAAAGCTGTACTGTACCTGGATGCAGATCGCCGCTTCTCTCATTCTGACAAACTGCTTCCTCTCCAGCCGGACTCTGAATCGCCGCTGCAGCGTGACGATGCGTCGGAGAACTTCAGCGTGGAGTACGGCCTGCAGACGCTGACGCTCAGCCTCCCGCAGAAACACCTGAGAGGAGGGACCATGATGGGAGTCAGCACAGGGTCACACACACACACACACAACAACACACACACACACACACACACACACACACACACACACACACAATGAAGAATGGGGTTATCTGGACACCACACACACACAAAGAAATATATACATACACACACAAACACACACACAACACACTCTTTTAAAAAGCTCACCTCACGCACAAACCTCAGAGATCCCTGGCTAGATACATGGCCACAAGTATGTCAGGTATGATCCTCTAATTATATAGACAGCATACCAAAGGCATGGACCCCTCTATCATGACTCATTCATACCCACACCAAATATGGGGCACTGTCTTCATTACATCCTTTTTTTTCCCAGAGGGAGGATGCTTTTTTAGTTAATATGAGGTTATCCCCAACACTACCCTTTCCCTTTGTCTACGACTCTATTTATAGTTTGTGAAATTCAACGGTTTAATAAACTAACTGAGTTTGAGTCATTTCAAACCCCCAGATTATCATTTTCAAATCAGTTTGGGGTTTTGGACTCCCATTTTCCAGATTGCTAAATGCCTTAACATGCAGCAACAGATAGTAAAACCCATAACATACAGTAATCTTTTTGCCAATGTCACCATGTTGCCTCTCATTTTCTTCCACACCATGTCTTATATTTTCAATCAGCAAGTTCCAAAAAACTTACATGAAGCTATATCAAACATTTTTTCATGGCTGCACCAATTCATCACATTTAATATTATCAGATATAATATAAGTTTATATACAATGAGCTGTCACTCTGCTGTTGTAGTAAACTTTGGGACCACCAATAAAACCTAAACATAACTTCAGATAGCTGAACAACGCTCAACATTCATTTGTAATGACAAACACATTTTGTACATATTTTTTTGTACAGTAAAGGAGGCTTATTCCGACAGGGATAACGTGCTACATGTATATCAAAAACAGATGTCACGACATGTTTAATTAAAAAAAAAAAAAAAAAAAAAAGAACTGCAAAGAGGAAAGGAGAAATTAGTGGGCAGGGTAAATACCATTGTCTTTCCCACTTGGTAGCCATCTGGTTCGAGGTCCAGCTGGTCCAGACTCTGCTGGATGCCCTCTCTGGTGGCACTGGTGCCCTCTGGGAGCAGCACACAGAAGTGATGGATAAAATCCTATCAGAAAAACAAGGAAAGAGGTTAATGAGAAATATCTTTAGTACCCTACAGTATCGGTTCTGGCTTTTACATTTGTGTCATGGTCACACGGTTTCTGTCCAGTAATGTGTTTAACAAAAGGTTTACTTTCTGCTAAAGTCATCTGGACTGAACACAGGACTAATTGGTTGGGGTTGTACAACGCTGTGGCCCTGAATTTGACCAGCAGCAGAAACATAAGCAACCTCCTGCAGCATCTATTGAACGAAAAAAAAGGCACATGTGGTTTCAGGTAAAAGTCCACGCTGTCCATATTTGCAGGGGGTTCAAACATCATGGCATAAATATGCTGAACTCCCACTCTTCGAACTGAGGCTCTTTGTCTGAATCCAATACACTCTGGGCTGCAGGGGGTGGATAGGGAAACAGATGCTGTGTTTATACAATTACAATCATGGGGAGTGTTTCAGAGACCCGAGGACAATGGAAAGGCTCTGTTCTGAAGAGTCGGGAAACAGCACAGTCCTCCACAGTGATACCATGCCCAAGATATTTCTCATTAGTGCTGACCGCAGCACTAAATGTCTGATGCTCAAATCATCGGAGTGAGCTCATCAAAATAGTTACAGTTTTATGAGTTTTGCACTCAGTAGATTTTAAGGTCAGTCCACACAAATAGTCATTTTTATATTAGTTTTCAAATATTAGTGGGAATTTTTACCAGTACCAGTACAACAATGTAAAAGAAAAAAAAAAGCAGTAAACAAGTAAAAGTCCTGCATTCAAAATCCTACTTCATTAAAAATACCTAGAGTAAAAAAAGACTTGATTATATTGTTAATGCTGGTGATGCAACAATGTGTTAGTAGTGTGTTTACTGTTGTAGCTGGTCCAGGTGGAGCTAGTTTTAACTGCTTTTTTAAGTATTTTAGTCCAGTGGTTCTCAATCTAGGGGTCGGGCTCCTTGAAAAGGTCACAAGATAAATCGGAGGGGTGGTGAGATGATTAATGGGAGAGGAAAGAAAAAAAAAAATTTTTTTTATCCACTTCAATCTTCTTTTCTTTTTATATATATTGTATAATTGTACCTATTTGGGCATCAAACAGATATTAATATGAAACCATCTGAGAAGTTTAGAGGGTAACTGTCTCTTTGTTGGAACTGCTTAAAACTCACAAGACATCTAAAACATGAAACGGAGCCCCAACTAGACGCTGTTTTTTTGGGTAACACTTTACTTGAAGGTAGCTACATAAGAGTGACATGACACAGTCATGAACACATAACACTGTCATGACACAGTCATGACACATGAACCCTAACCCTAACTCTAACCATAACTTCATGACAAAAACCGAATGACACTTACTAAAAGAAGCGTTATGTCATAAACATTTATGACTTGTTTATAATGTTTATGACCCGTTCATGACAGTGTCATGTCACTCTTATATAGATACCTTCAAGTAAAGTGTAACCATTTTTTGTAACGGGTCAACAATCAAAACCACTGGTTTAACTTTTAACAAAGCACTGTATAAGATGATCACATTTTTTAAGTAAAATCTTAATCTTAAAAGTAACTAGTAATTACGGCTGTTGGATAAATGTTATGGAGGCAAACGTTCAATGCTTCCCTCTGAAATACAGTAAAGTAGAAGAATCTACATTTTAGTAGCATAAAGTGGATATTCTTAAGTAAAGTACATCCATCCATCCTTTACAGGGTTGTTTGGGGAGCTGGAGCCGATCCCAGCTGGCATAGGGCGAGCGGCGGGGTACACCCTGGACAGGTCGCCAGACTATCACAGGGCTGAACCATTGTGAAAAACAACCATACACGCTCCCCTTCACACCTACAGGCAGTTTAGAGTCGACAAGTAACCTAACCTGCATGTCTTGACTGTGAGAGGAAGCAGGAGAACCTGAAGAAAACCCACACTAACAGTGGGAGAACATGTAAACTCCACACAGAAGGGCCCAAGCTAACAAAGGCACCAGCCTACAGTAGGGCTGCACAATTAATCGCAATTTTATCGAAATTGCAATATGGACAATATCCAAATCGCAGGCGCAATATTTGTTAAAGACTAAATATGTGTCAAACCTTTCTGAATTAAGTATTGTGGTGCTGCAGACACGTCTCGGCCTACAAATCGTATCCAGACTAAATCCTCGCAAAAATCTATTTAATCTTAAAGTTGAATATTTTTCAGTGAAAATGAGAAAAATTACACAAAAATGATCATTCCCTCCAATATCGTGAATCATATCGCAATATCAGGCAAAATAATAGCAATTAGATATTTTCCTCATATCGTGCAGCCCTACCCTACAGTAAGTAAAGTAAAAATACCTTCAAATTATACACTGACATCTAGTTAAGTTGAAAAATAGTGAAACTGTCCACAGCAAGGTCTGTGTACTACCCTGAGTCCCTGCAACAGTTCCTGGACAGAATGAATGCTGTTATTAAAATGACTCCGAAATGACTTATCTTCTATGCTTGGAGGGCCATAAATGAAATCCCATTACTCTTGACTGTATTTAGGAGGCACAAGGAGTCACAGAGCCCAAGCAAATACAATCTAAACTACCTGCATGTCTACAGTAGATAGCACTATAGTTACATGGGAGAAATAAGTTGTGGTTTGGTGAAGTGACTGATTACGAACCTAGCACAGTGACTTCATCTTTGCCTAAAAGCGTGACGTGACATGACAGGCACAAATGAACATTCAAGACCACTAAATGGAAACTAATGTAAGAGAAAACTGGAGTGAGCCACTCCCAAACGTTTTCTGTCCAAAGACTCACTTCCAATCAGCATTAAAAACATGATCTGCTTTATTAGTCACACAGTAAACACGCAGTATTTCTCCAAAGGCTGACATCATTCTTACGAAAGCCAGTGTGGTTAAGATGGCTGCCACCTCACGGCCCTCATAATTCCCCCTTGAACACACAACGAATCGCGGCTCAAACAACATCAGCGACACGTTTCCTGGAGATGAATTCATCGCTGGCACCTAAACTCGTGGAAACCTAAGTGTTGTTTATGTTTTGGGACGCGAGCAGTGAGATTGATAGTGCATCAGTGTTCTGGCCTGCACACGCCTGCACAGAGGGAACATGTTAATGTGATCTGCTGCTGAACTCTTTGTACCATTTGGCTTATCGAGTGTTTGCTTCCTGGATAACGTGATACTTAGAATTTCTGGACAAAGAATAGAGGACGAAGTCGATCTGTTATAACTAGGGCTGGGCAATAATTCAATATGATAATCGTCTTTCAATGGAATCATATCGTGAGGAAATCTTATATCGAGATATACAATTATGTTGCCTAAATTGATAACGACAAGCACATACTCAATTTTGTGTTATAATTTCACTTGGAACGGTTTACCACATCATTGATGATTATCTACAATCTCATCTTGAAAAATATTTTGTGAAAGCACCAATTGTCAAGCCAACAATAATCGTCGCAATATCGATATCGATGTATTTGGTCAAGAATATCGTGATATCTGATTTTCTTCCTATTGCCCAGCCCTGGTTATAACTCTAAAACTGACTGTTTAAAGGGGAACTGCATCGATTAGACACATAAAGGTCAGTTCACTAGTCATGTTTAGTAATACTCAGCAAAGGAAACTGTTGTATAATGTCTTCTGTGGCTCTGGAAGAGCTCTGTTGTGTCTGATTAAATCATTCTCAGGCTGGGCTCGGAGACAACTATTTATTTTATTTGCAAAATTCTGCATTGCAAACTGGTGCTGTGGAGTGTGAAATGTGGGCATTTACCAGACGTGGAGGTTCTAATGAAGGGATGCTTTTAGTTTAATAATAGTAAATGGAGTATCTTTTTTTTTTTTATCATATTACATACCGGTAATTCATTTGTATTTTCATTTGTATCATTTGTGTATCAATACTTTCTTCACTTTTAGTGGTGGAAGAAGTATTCAAATACCTAAGTAAATGTACCAATACCGCAATTTAAAAAATACTCCATTAAATGTAAAGCACTTTACAATTTGTCTTCATTCACCTATTCACACACACACACACACACACACACACACACACACACACACACACACACACACACACACACACACACACACACACACACACACACACACACACACACAAACACACACACACACACACACACACACAAACACACACACACACACTGATGGTGGCAAGATCAGTGTCTTGCTCTGGTACACATGCGGACAGGGGGAGCCGGGGATCGAACCGCCAACCGTGTGATTAAAAGACGACCCACTCCACCTCCTGAGCCACAGCCGCCCAGTTACAGGGTAAAGCCCTGCCACCAAAATCTAAAGTAACTAAAGTAACTTAGCTGTTCAAGAGCAAGATGTAATTTGAATTACTTTAGACACTGGTGGGAAGTTAATCTTTAACAATGCATAATTTTTTCAGATCACTTTTTTTTTTTTGTCAAATCTTAATCTGCAAATGTATTTGGTGACTATAGCTTTCAAATCAAACAGTGCAATATTTCCTTTTGAAATGTAGTGAAGTATGAGTTCATTGCATGTAATGTATCCCAAAATTATACTAAAGTAGTGTTACATTCTACCACTTCTTGTGAAATAAACTTTACATGTGTACTGTATTTACTTATTTCCAATTGCTCCAATAGCTTGTTTCTTTCAAATTTACTGTGCTAGATATAAATTATATAAGGGACAGTTAAGAAAACAATTATAATGATGATGATGATGATGATGATGATGATGATGAAAGAGTATCTACCGAGTGTAGATGTGCGTGTGTTACCTTGAAGCTGTACTTTATGTTGTAGCCCGACTGCCGGATGCGCACAGTCTCCAGCATACCTGTGTAACGCAGCTGCCTCAGCACCAGGTTATCATTAAACCTTAAGGGCAGCTGAGAAAGAGAACAAAAGACCATCGATGAGAGGAGAAAATTACAGAAAAAGGAAAAGCGACAGGCGGCAGAGGAGAAGAGGGGAAAATGATAAACAGCTTTGGAAAAGTTCAAACTTCAAAAAGGAAATGAATAACGCTTTGAAAACTAAACCAAAGCAGTCAAGTGGCCGCAGTCCGGAGGGAGCGCACTGTACCTTCTCAGCATTGGAACGGATGCACTTGACAAAATAAGGCTCAGACTGGCCCAGAGTCTCCATTAGCTTATTGAGGGAGGCCTGCAGAAAGAGACAAAAAAAAAAACACGACAACAAAGAGCCAGATTTAGCACAAAGCACAGAATATATGGTGCATACAGAGACACACTGCTTGTGTTGCGCCACAGTTGTTTGACAGGCAGAAGTTAAAGTCAGGTGGCTCTGTCGGCTGTGAATAACTCTTGGTCCATCTGTGAGTAAAACTCTTTGCTGCAAGATTAAAGTCACCGCCTGGGATCATAAATACAAGCAATATGTCCACGTAAGTATGTGGTCCTGAAGAAGAAAAAAGAAACCATGTGTGTAGTATTTCCATGTGCAATTATGTGTGTGTGTGTGTGTGTGTGTGTGTGTGTGTGTGTGTGTGTGTGTGTGTGTGTGTGTGTGTGTGTGTGTGTGTGTGGGGGTGTGTAAACAAATGCACTTGTGTGTCAGCATGTGTGTGATAATTGAGTGGCAGGAGGGATTCAGGCTCCTCCTCCATGGGAGTTTAAGCAATCAGCGCAGCACAGGATGTGGGAAGTGAAGTCATCCACACACTGGGGCCAGGGCAGCCTGCCAGAGGGGCCACGGCACTCATCTCTACCGCCAACAGCCAGAGCACAGAGTTCACGTTCAAAAAAAGATAAAACAATAGCGTGTTCTTTTTTGGTTCTTGAGAGTTTTTTCTGAGCGGGCGTGTGTCTGCAAATGAGAGACACGTTTGAGCTTAAGATAACCAAAATTGGAATGTTAATGTACTTGTCCGTCTCTTATCTCACGTTTGGGAAAGTCTTTTTTTAAAAAAAAAGAAAATCCTCTGCTGTAAAATGACAAAACATAGAGCAGAGCAATTGAACAGGTGTCCCCTTTGTTTTCAGCAGTTTACATGGTAGGAATGAGCTCATGCTTGGGCGTCATCTCCTACTAAGTGAATATCAGTGACGAACCTCAAAACTTTCGACTTTCTCACCAAATCAGGTCTTTAAAAAATAAAATTTGAGACATTTATTTAGTTTTTTTGTCTTAAATTCCCAGACACGATGTCATACATTTAAGACTTTTGGGTGGGTGTGTGAACTACGTAATAGACATCACACACACACACTATGGACGAATACAGGGATGAAACAGTGGACAGTAAAGGCTGTGGGGCAGCCAGAGAAATGAAGAAAGGGTTTCTACCCGCAGCCAGTTGTAAAAGGACACGCCTTGTTTTCATCATATTCACAGCTCTAGGGAGATTCCTCAATGCAGCTCAGGCTAATCGTGTTATTTTTATGGTGAGAGCACTGAATGGCATATCTGTGAGCTCTGCAGTACGCTACTGGCTGTGTGTGTATGTGTGTGTGTGTGTGTGTGTCTGACCTGGAACTGTGCGCTGATACTGGGTGGTTTCTTCTTTTTGTGGAGGTGAAGCAGTGACTTGGTGATGCGGTCGTGAAGCGTCAGTTTGCTGAGATACTTCAGCGACTTGACGTTCAGTAAATGCTGCGGGGGTGAAGCGAGAGTCAGTCGCTAATGTAAAACAACACTAGAATCTGTTACTTACTATTAAGACAAATTAAAGATATACTGGACTGTACCTTCGGAAGGACTGGCTTAGATTTGTAGTTTTTGTTCCTCCTGTTTATATAAACAAATAAAAAAAAGAAGAAAACTTAGTCCAGCAGTCGAATCGGTTTTTCACATTAGAGCAACAAAATCCCTCTTTGTTGTTCTTTAAATCAACAGGTGAGAATACTTTTTTTTATATATATAAAAAGGTCAACACAGCACTGAATTTAATTCCAGAAATTCGTCCCAAGTGGGTAAGAACTTGAAGAACTACTAAGAACTTGAATCATCCCCGTGGGGAAACTCTCTGTTCACTTGCTCCCCTCAAGGGGGGGAGGGGGGGGCAGAGGCCAGGGTCAGCTGCACCCTTGGAGCTGGTAGGAATGTTTGCTGACACTGAGTTTGAACTCTGGTCTTCCAGTTTTAAGGATGTGTCACACTGCTGAACAACATAATAAATAACAGTAGAATTAAATGATGCTGAACTGTTTTTTTGTTGTTGCCTTTTTTACAATCAGAACGAGAAGCACAAAGAAACCCGTTGAATAGTGTCTTTTTTTCTTCTTCTTTTTAAACATGTCAATACGTATACTGTATAATCTTTGAATTAGTGTTTAGGTAGTCTATATCCTTGATGTTCCACTTCCGGGATAGCTCCGTTGCCGACGGAAATTCTGACGGATTTCACTCATTTAGGCCGTTTATCCGTTGCCTTCCGCTTCCTTTGTGTTGGCATTCTAAACTCCAGTGGATTTCTGAGGACTATCATGGTTAACTGCTCCTCAGATCTCTGCAGGGGAAATCCAGACAGCGAGCTAGACTATCTGTCCAATCTGAGTTTTCTGTTGCACGACTAAAACAACTTTTGAACGTACACGTTCCACCAAAACAAGTTCCTTCCCGAGGCTATTTTGCAGCGGCACCGCAGCTTTTCCCGGTGCCTAGCACCGCCCAAGACAATTGTGATTGGTTAAAAGAAATGCCAATAAACCAGAGCACGTTTTCCTCCCATTCTGGAAAGCTGTGTGGACTAGCCAGACCCTCCTCCGCAGCGCTGCGGAGGAGGGTCTGGTAAAACGAGACTAGTGTTTAAGGGGAGTTTAAAGCATTATGATGACTGTGGAAGCGTCTTGCTACTGACATGAGGATGTCGTGGGCTCTCTCGAGGAGTTTACTGCTGGCAGAGTTGACAAAGATGCCGTCTTCTTCTGTGGTGGAGCTGCTGGATGACAAGCGGCTCAGTCGACCCACGTGCCCATTCCAGCCCAGGCCCGGGGAACTCCTTTAGATAAAAACACACACAAAAACAATTCAAGTGACTTATTTATTAACTGCAAACTTATGAGGTAGGTATGAGGTATTGACCATGGCGAGGATAACATTTTAACAGACGCGTCTTGTTACTTTTCTACCTTGTTGACAGACGTTTTCTGCAGTAATGAGAACGTAATTAACAAAGATCCGATTGCGACAGTTTGCGAACTTCCTCAGATACATTAAAAATAACTGACCGTTAGGTTTTATCAAACATCAAGCACCTTACACCAAAGGCTCAGCACTCGGAGGCACAACAGGCTGTTCACATAAAGTGTAACTTAAGCATAATTTTAAATGGCATCAAAATGCCTTGGTTTTTTTTTGTATATTCGTAAAGGGAATTTTTTTTTTTTTTCCTCAGGAGGAATGTCACCAGCAGGGGCACTAAGTTAAAGTATTTTTTTTTATTTTATTTATTTTTTTTACACAGTTTACTAAAGCTCAATGTGTGTGCAACTGTACTAGCAGAGTGAAAATTGTGAATTTCCCCTCCCGGGATAAATAAAGGCATTCTTCTTCTTCTTCTTCTTCTTTTAACCTCAGGCCTCAAGGTGAAACCTAACCACCTGCCCAGAAGACAAACAACAGCAGAAGCGGTCAGGTCATGGTTATAAAACCATTAACCAGTCTGAACTATTTTAGCCCAGAGGAGAGGATGAGAGGAGACAAGGCAACTGGGGTACCGACAATCTCCAACAGCAGTGTTCAGAATCAGAGTAAAGCAGTACCAATCATTAATTCAGCTCTTCGGGTCCCACTGGAGCACTTTATTGTGTTTCCAGTTATTATAATTTACAGTTTTACGAGAATCTCTCCTGAGTTACAAGCCACACACTCTGACACAAACAGGGAGATGTGTTTGGTGACTCACACTGTGTTATAAGCAGGGGGTTGAATCATTCCTGGAGAGAAAACAAGGTGGGACACAAGTCTGTGGAGAGGTTTTTAAAGGCTAATGAAAGTCAATATAAATACAGAACAGCAGATGGGAAGGTTGAGCTTTTTGGTGCAGAGACAGCTGTTTTGGTTCAAAGTTGAAATACATACAGTAAATATGCTTTGAAAAACCTAGCTTATGCTCAGTGTTGGCATTAAAAATAAACATCCCTCTTTGTGCTCATTGTGTTCAGCTTATTTTGTGTATAAGAAGCAAATTTTTTAAACACTTCTTCAACACTTTTTCACATTTAAAAGTGCCAAGAGTACATTTGCTATTGGAATTCTTTTTTTTAGCCTCTAGGGATGGCAACGTCGGTCACTCCACCACTTTGGTCCAGACTGAAATATTCTTAATCATTAACAATTTATTCATTCATTCATAACATGCATGAATGAAAAAAAAAAGAACAGGAAGAAGAAGAAAAAATCTTATGGTACCTGTCACTTATTTGTGCACATCAAAAAAAAAAAACCAGCTGCTTCAAGAGTGGATCAACCCCAATCCTCACCCCAAACACCAAACATTATCAGTACTACCTATCTTTACATGTAATTATCATAATTTTAAGCATATTAGTCATCTTTTTTCTTGTAACATTCCTGTATTTTTTTCTTATACAAATTCTTAAATTTACAAACAGTATCGCAGCACTTCAGTTCATAGTCCAATGTGTTCCACAGTTTAACTCTATATCTCCACAACTACTGGATGGATTGCCATGGAATTTGGTACAGACATGCATGGTCCAAAGATCCTACCGTCATTGCTGATTCCCTTGCCAACGCGTCAAAATTGTAATTTGTCAAATTATTTGGTTTATGACCAAATACCTTCAAAACTAATGATTATTCTCATTAGCCTCAGGTGTACTTTGTGTACTTTTGTGCTAATTAGCAAATATTAGTTAGCTGAACTTAGATGGTTAAAAAGGTATACCTGCATCTGCATACATCCGTATGCTAGCAGTGTCATGGTAAATATTATCATCATGCTGACGTTAACATTTAGCTCAAGTACATAGAGAGCCACTGGAAAACAAGTCAAACTCCCTGTGAGCCTAAACACATTTGGTCAGCAGAGCCGATTCTGATTCCAAATAATAAATAATATAAAACTTGAACATACATCATGGACGCAAGTTGCAAATAGAAACAAGATGTAAAAATACACAATAGAGGTGTGACTGGCTTTTTCATTAGTGTATCTCTATACACGGCCAACGGAAGAGACCCAGAGGATGCTTCTTTAACACAGCTAGTGCGCTGCTCCACTATCTTTATCACAGTCTGAGGTACAGCTCCGTTCCAGAGGAGTCCTACAGGTACATATAAAAATTGTACTACCAGCCTGCATTATATACATTACTATAAATTACGGCAGTAGATCCACAAAGCTCCAGTATGTAAGTGTAAATCAAGTAAGTCTTTTGATTTATATTTCTTTCTGGGATCTATACTGTCTTTATACGATCTAAGGACAAGAGTTTTAAGGGGCTTATTGTGTGTATGACCAAATCAGAAAATAATGTTTGACGCAAAAATGTGGACTAAAGAATAAGCACAAATCTTCAGTTTGCATCTGCCTACCATATAAAGAAGAGGAGAAAGAATTTCTCCCCAGTTGATCATCGATCGCAGTAAATGGTGATGGTACAATATGCTCCTTATAGTGACTCCATGGGCCCATAAAGCACTTTACTGTCGGCTGCTCCGTCTTGCCGACAAGCGCCCTGCAGGGACTTAATATTTATCACTCTCCGGGCACTCCTCTCCAATGCATAGCTCTGACTTTACATCACGGCGGAAGCAGCTGCACAGGGTTTAGTGCTCTTCTTGTATGCAGAGGATGAGTGTGTGTGAGCGTACGAGTGAGAGAAAGAGACCGAGAGGGAGGGCAGAGGTTGCAAATCACATTAAGGGGGGATTTTAACAGCCCCAGACTGAGCTCCTGTTTAACAAAAGCCGTGTTGTACGAGCCGCTCGGAGCAACCAGTCTCACTAATCTCACTGTCCACAGCTAATCAGAGGAGGTGGTGGGCCGGGGTCTCAGTGGGCCGGGGTCTCAGCAACGCTCAGGGTCACAGCACAGTCCCTCGGCTTTTCTTTTTTAAAAGGCATGCCACTGTTTCAAAGCCCAGAGGTTAATATCATGGCATGAGTGATTACAAATATATACTACTTGTAAAGTAGAACAGTATTAGAGAAAATATGAACAATAGAGCAACAACTTGACTGTGTAGTGTTTGTGTTTCATGAATATGAGTATCTGTACCCCCCCTGTCTTCAATGTTTATGTTATTATAATGTATGTCTTTAAGGTATATTGTGATGTATGTTGTTGTTACGGTCTTTATTGTTGTTTGTTTTCCTTTTGGTGTCCTTTTTGTTTTGGAAAATGTAAAAAAATAAAAATAAAAAAGAATATATATATATATATAAGACATGACAGAGCATTTGTTGTTTCCAGAGCTCTTTGTACTATGTATGTAAGATCAAATACTACGTTTACGGGACACCGTGGAGGCCAAGCGGGAACCTTGGTTGCAGGTCATTCCCCTCACTTCATCTTTTTTACTGTCAACTAATAAAAAGGCATGACATGAATACATTCAAGTAAGCAAAAGGTTTACAAGAAGTTTCCTCTAGCCATTACTGCTCAACTGAATTGTTGTGAACTGGGTGAACAGACCATATCAATATAGAGAAATATATGTACACTGGATTTTTGTCCTATATCATCTATTTCTCTTGTCTTTTTTGTGTAGCAATACGAAAAGTAAATAATACAAAGAAGCAAAAGCGAAACAGAAAATCAAAAGTAAACATATAAACAAATACTATGGAGATAAATATGTAAGGAATCCATACTTATTTTAAATTATGTTCATGAATATGAACATATTTATTATATTCAGCTTGGATCTGAAACACTATTAGCATAGTATAGGTTATATTAGGTATATATAGACAAAATAATGCAAACAAATGTGCATAATAATCTAACCTTCATTACGCTTATAATGTTACATTTTGGTTGAGAGTGGTAATGGTTTGACTGCATGGTAATATTTGAGCCTTTAGTGTGTTGTGTTAGATTGATTTACATTCCCAGGTGGGCTACCACAGTGTTTTGTTTATGAATGCAGTCATTAGAAGGACCTGGCTTTGAATGGTGCATCTACTGTATTTCCACATATAAGTAACGGTAATAGCAGTAATTTTATTCCTTCAGATGTATTAATTTCCCGAAAACTCCGACTTGATCTGACAAGTGATGGGAAGCTTTACAAAGAGCTTGGAACCCAATCACAATGGATCTCAAAACCGTACGGGCTCTTACCGTGGGGATTTCTCGTTGATGGTGTTGCTTCCCTGAAGGTCTGACAGCGGGGTACGTGGACTCCTACTGGTCACACCTGATCACCAACAGACAGGTAGGCATCGTGTGAAAAGGCAAAAAAAAACACAAAAAAACACAAAAAAAAACACTTGAAGACATGAAGACAAACACTCAAATCCTTCACACCCTTCCCAAGCAAAAAAAACATGATGGGACACTCCAGTGTTATTGCATTGAGTGCGACTGCAGATGATTTAATATTAAAACAAAGATCTGTGAGGTTAATAGTGACTTGCTCTTGTTAGTGTCGAATTATGGAAGATGATACTCCGTACTTAGTTTAGTCTGGACTGTAGGTTTGCGTAAAACCTTAATTTGTTTTTTAAAAACACATTTTGTCCCAAAATCAATTATCATCAATATTATAATGAAGTAAAGCAGGCAGACGCCATTTAGGTGGAACTACAAAAAGGAAAACTGTGAGCAGAATGGGTTTAATTGGCACCCAACAATGTATTAATTTCCTGAAAATGGTATTCAATGTGAACTTAACATGATTGAAAATGTAATATAACTGTAATGTAGTAACTTGACCAACAATGTAATAACATGTCCTGACTGATATTAAAAATCACTGCTGACTAAGATAAGAAAAGAACATTTCATGAATATTGAATCGACGGTTTTGTCTTCGTCGCCCTCTTGTGTAACGTTAGCATAGACCAACCAATCAGCACGAGTATGGGCTGGTTCATTTCCCATTGATAGGGATTTTAGTTTAACCCTTGTGTTGTCTTCCCATGGACCATGCAACTTTTTTTTCAGCATTTTTGGTAATCTTTTTTGAACGTTTTTTTTAATCACTTTCTTCAACGTTTGTCACTTTGACTATTTGTCACTTTTTCAGACATTTTTGACACTTATTCTGATGTCTTTGTTCATTTTTTTTCTGCGCTTTTTTTGACGTTTTTTTTTTCAACGTTTTTTTATCTTTTTCTCCCCCAAATTATATAAAATTTTATAAAACACACAAATTCAATGAAAGTAGTGAAATTACAACATACCACTTTGACTTGAGGTTTACATTTCCAAAAATCTATGTCAAATGTTAGTGTTTTCAGTCAAAACGTCATTACAATATCAGTTAGGACATTTTATTTCAATATTGGTCAAGTCACTACATTATTGGGTTTTAATACATTTTCAGTAAAGTTAAGGTAAAATTGTATTACTTTTTTAGGCGTTACTACATTGTTGGGGTGCTACAAGGCTGTGGTTACATTACTACAGTATGATGGCAGTGACAAGCCTACATTTGCTGGCATACACAAGCATTCCCTCTAAACCAATCAATCATAGTGATGAGAAATCAGAGAAATCTACAGTATGCGTTAGCCTTCTTTTAAAATAAAAAAAATATATAAAAAAAAATAAAAAAAGCAATCTGGGAGATCATTTTATCAGGTAACTTAACAGTATACCGTAACTTAACAGTATACCGTTTTTAGTGTCATCACTTTGTACAACATTTTCACTCTGATCAGGAGCTGCAGGGTGGCACAAAACAAAAAGACACAAACACATCTGAGTGTACGGAAATGTTTGGAGAGGAAAGGTGGCCTGTGAGAGAAGTGTGTGAGGTCGGCTGTGTGTCCTGCACCACGTGTAAAAGCCGCCTGTGAGAAAGTTAGTGATGTCGTACAGTATATACCCTCTCAGTCTTTCTATCACCATCACCAGCGTATGTGGTATTAGTGACAGGTGAAGTTTGTTGATTTTAGACGAGATGGGCTATGGTGGACAAGCAACTACTGCCCAACAGACAGGACTGGACAGGACAGCGTGGCTGCGGGACAATACAGAAAGTGATGGACACCTTGATGTGTTAGGCCGTTGTTTCCCCGGACCAAAATTAGCTGATAGAGCAACACAACCGTGCATTTCTCTGCTGGCCTTTTACTAGCACAGTGTGAGTGACAGAATGGCTGAAGCATGCTCGACAAGTACAACATGCAAGACAAGACTAAGAACAAATGCATGCAGGTGCACAAGAAAGAAGGAAGAGGGAGACAGAGGGAGCGGAGACCAACAAGCATCTAGTCTATTGATAGAAAATAAGAGTTGTAAATCAAATCACAAAGCAGAAAATAAAAACTTTTCTCTTTAAGTTTGAACATTCTTATGATTTTGATCTCTTTTGGCGTGACTTTGGCTGCAGTACAGTGCAGTAAAGTTTATGATGTTGGTCAGCCTCGCCCCTAAAGTTTCCCAAGTCATGGTCTAACATGAAAGTAAGGAGGAGTTATCGTTGTATTGGCAGCCTTACTGTACTTCTCCTCTTTGCATCTCTGCAGGATCTCTAAGCTTCTCTGATGCACAGGGTGCTGCAGAAAGCTAAAACTATCCACACTTTTCAAAACTGCACAGGGAGCAGCGTCATCATGCCCTTGGAGAAGCAAAACAAAAGAAAAACGAGAGAAAAAAACACAAGGAAAGAGAAAGGGGGGGGAAGAGAGAGAGAAATGACGGATTAGACAGCGAAGAAGAAGAGATGCAGTCGTCTACTGGAGAGATACCTGTGCAAGACTTCTGGAGAGAAGATGATTGACATTCAAAACTGCAGTTGGTGGCAGCAGTAGGATGGCTGTCATTGTAGTTCTGTGAGTAGGTGTTTGCCCCCCAAAGGCACTTCCATACAATGTCTTCTAGAAGTTTTTCTGTGACCCGATTCTACACTCCTCTTAAACAAGGAGGGAGTATTTAAAAGGTAATTTAACTCACAACTTACTTAGCTCTTAATAATAAAAAAAAGAAAGAAATACAATTTAAAAACCTTGGCATTTTAAAACCTTTAAGTCATTTTGCAGAAATGTTTTAGAAGACATGTAACAGGTTCCCTTGGGTGACACTGATATCGTTAGAGTTCAGTTGGAAGGATTTCTAAAAGATATCTAAGGATAAGCAAAGGATACAAGACTTCTATTTTCACATTACAACATCTAGGTGTAAAACTTAATGTGTAGGGAGGATCGAGAGGGTGCAGAGCGCAAGTCGGATTCATACGACGGCAGTGCTGAAAGAACATCTGACGGTTACATCTCTTGCATATCAACTGTATCTGAGGGAAAAGAAGGCATTTGTAAAAAGCCAAAGCCGAAAGGGACAAAGAGCAGGAGCTACTGTAAATACATGGCGGCACTATGCACACATACTACAGAACAGAGACTACTGCAACACAAACTATGGCGGAGATAAAGCAAACTAGAATAACAAAAGAGGACTAATTCGTAACTGCATGGCATGTGAGAATACAGTACTGTGCGTGGCGGGAAAACTGAAAAATTCATGTTTGTAATTTCATGCAGTTTATTGGCTGAACGGAGCTCACAAGCCGTCTTTACCCGAGCTGCTTCAGTGGTGGTAGACACTTTTGGCCAATAAACGGTAAGTTTCAAAAACATAGCAAGAGGAGGCGAATAATCGAATAACCATTATTATAACTATTATCGCTCCTCTGGATTTATTAGTTTGCTAGTTCACCACAATTCCTGCTTTACTAAAAAGCACCTGTAATGCTTGCATGCCATTCAGTACAGTCAATAGCCTTTCCCTCTCTATGGATTCTTTGGTTTTGACACAGCAAGCACAGATTTTCATCATTTTGAATATTTATTCTAGAATAAATCCTGCAGCTGTAAAATGCTGTAAATTAATAACACAGGCACAAATTAATGAACATCAGTAGATGCCTTAATAGAAAAAAAATTATATATATGACATTTGTTGATGACATGTCGTCTTTGGCTTTCGATGCTCATATAAGATTTCTCCGTCTATCTCCTACATCGGGACGCACTCTGCCTCACCGCTACAATGTGCATATTAGTGGAGTTTCTGTTAGTGTGAGAGCTCACCAGTCTTCTTCTGCGTGTGTCTCTTCCCAGCCTCTCGGAAAGCCACCAGGGCCCTGAAGTAGGCTCGGAGTACCGCCCAGCGGAAAGTGGCTGACGGGTCGATGCCCATCAGCCCGCAGATGAAGGCGTTCTTGCTGCTCTTTAGTAAAGCTACGATGTCCGGACGCATGTGGTCTGTGTTCTTCTCTCTGAAATCCTGTTTGACAAAGAAAAAGGAGGGTAATAAATGATATTATTTGTTTATTGTTTTGGATACCCATTAGCTTAAGAAATACTGGGAGAATCACCGATCCTGCTTTTGATTTCGATGAAGCTCATTTCAATAAATTTTCGATTTAGAATCAAACTTCTGACGCCCCTATCTAATACTGATGGCCGATAACTTGTAACTGTCCACAGAAGCCCTGTACGTAACTGTATATTTCAGGGGTCTTCCATGTTTTTTAGGCCACAGACCAATAACTGAAAGGGAGACGGAGCAGCGAGCCCCCTCACAAGATATTGTATAAAATGAAGTTGCATATTTAACTGGGCCTACAATAACGTGTAGGGCACCCTAAAGCCTTTATAAATACCTTTTTAATGGTGCTTACAATACTAAGGTATTAAAATAATAATTATTGACATGTTCATATATTTATACATCATGTTTTAATGTTAAACATACATGTAGCAGTGAATACTTGAAGCCTAACTGTATCTGTGGATGGCTACCTTAGTGGCTACTATACCTACAGGCCATTAGCCTGTCATCAATGTTACGTAAATTTAAAAACAAATCACAAATAGGCCGATTTATCTTTGCTAATAATATGTTGGACTCATGTTTATGTCGTATGATGACATATTTAATTTTTTTTTTTAAATGATTCAACAATAACTGCAGTAACTCTAACGACCCCGTAAGGGTCACGGACCCCCTGATGAAGACCTCTGGTATATTTTTTTTTATAGTTTAGTCTTGGGATAACTAATTGTTATTTATCCACATATATAGTGGCATATGTATTTGTTAGACCAGAGCACTCCAATATAGCTAAAAAAAACATTAAGGTGTAGCTTCAAATGTGTGACTTGAATGTAATCTGGCTTTAACTAATAGTCACGCATATCAATAATACTAGTATGTTATGAACAATGAAGAAGAAGAAGAATATCTTTTTACATTTTTAGCTTTAACAAGGCTGATGATGATGATGTGGGTGTGAATGTGTGAGAAAAACAAACACTTTTCCTCCCACAACAAAAGCTCACAAAAACGCTACAAAAACAAAGCAGAGAATGGCTGCCCGTGCCCTTCCCATTCTGTCTGATCAATGAGTCGCTGTGGAAGTGAGGGATCCACTGACCTTGACCCCGTACTTGACCTTGCCCGCGTAGTGTCGGATAATGAAGGCGGGCTCCATGACAGCAGGGAACTCGATGTAGCTGTTCCCCTCATGCTGCCGCTTGAACTTATCCAACAAGGTCTGGTTGGTGGCTTGAGGGAAACTGAAATAGAAGCACAGAAAAAGTTTGATTTGAAGAACAATGGGTTTTTACATTTGTTTAATGTAGTGCTGTCAAACGATTAAAATATTTAATCGCGATTAAATGCATTAATGTCATAGTTAACTCTCAATTAATCGCACATTTTTATCTATTCTAAATGTCCCTTGATTTCTTCTTTATTATTATTTTTTCTCATTTTAATGCTCTTATCAACTGGAAAAGTGGATCGGCTTGCTTTGTGCTTTTGTCGCCTGGCGGGGGGGGGGGGGGAATTGGCATCAGCTGTGTGCTTGGTTATCATCAAGTGGCATTTCAGACTGGATGTGCTGCGATGATATCTCCGTTCACAATGACAAACCACACAGATCACTTTGGTCTTGTCAATAGAACCATTTGGCAACTTTTTAAAAGTAAACTTTCCATTCAGAATCTTATTGGCATCCATTTCCTCGTCTCGCACTCGCCATCCACTCAAAACGTAACGTTAGCCTACTACTCTTTGGCCGGCTCGCATGCCCAAACAAGTGTGTGCGGCGTGCCGGTTGTTTTTGTTTCTGGTCTAGCTAGATCCGGTGTGGTGTTGTCGTTTTTCTAATGTTACTAGTTGTTGCAACAGCATGTGAAAAAAAACTACAAAGTTTGCTAGGCCAAAAAGATCGTTAATCTCGCGATAAAACAATTTACGGTGTTAAAATGGCTTTGCGTTAACGCCGTTAATAACGTCTTTAACTGACAGCACTAGTTTAATGTGAAAGCAGTTCAAGAAAGGAGCCAGGAAATCACACTGTTGATGCACTTGTTTAAAGCTCTCAACCACGTCATGAATGCTGCATTATAGTAAATCACACTGAAAATGTTTGACAGATTCCTCATCTAATGCTCCAAAACGAGCATGATGAATTAAAGACGTTACCTTTTTCCACCGGTCTCTACTCCAGTCAGAACAACAGTTATTACAACAGTACATCCACTGGAAACGGAGCGAGTTATCTGATCTGTAACCAGCTTTGACATTTCATCCTCTGACGCCACAGGTTGAGGATTATCACTTTGAGCTGATCTCGGCTCAGATTTCCCTCCAGTCCTTTAATATCAAGAGCCAGCGATTCAGCAGAAAATCAACAGCTTACAGGAAGGGAAGAGGGGAAGAAAGAGACACCAGGGCTTTTTGGAACGGGGTGAAACCTGAGCTATGAAAACACAGCCAAAGACTCAGTGCTTTCCAGCTTTTCCAAGTGGGAGGAATTTGATTCAGTGTCCAAATGGAGAAAAGGGGGAAATAGAGGAAATACTGTTGCATTACAGTCATGAAACTGAAAGAATTAAATTTACTCTGCAGTTTAGAGGGTTTACATTCGAGGCTACTCCATCTTACATTATAGTGATTTGAAGAAATACTTTCATTTAATAATAATTATTTACATTTAAAACAATTCAAATGTGTTTGTTTGAAATGTGACAATGTTTTCCATAATGTGTGTAACCTGTTGCCTTCTAGAGTGAGCAGTGGGTCAAGCTGATTTGTCCATGTCCCATCCATTTATCATACAGTTGTGCTCATACGTTTACATACCCATGTTAAAGTTGACTAAAAAGAGGAATAAAAAGAGAGAATGGCATGGGGTACTTTCCATAAGATCATCTCTCAATGCAAATCAAACCAGCTATTAGGCTAACTGAAATAAAACCATGCCAATCTCTAGGTATGGTGAAGGGTATGTGATGATGTGGGGCTATTTTAATTCCAAAGCCCAAGGGAACTTTATCAGGATGCATAGTATCCTGGATCGAACGCTGTGTTTGAGCTAGGTTACTGGTTACTGGTTGCTCGACTGGTCATGACTGTTTTCCCAAGATGGCGCCTGCCTGTTTAGTGAACGGTACAGTCCTTACAAACTATCTTTTTAATATACTGTCTGTACACTTACAAAGTTCTCAATGCTTCGGTTTACATGTAGGGACCCTCATTATGCTACCGTTGAAGGGTGGTGCTATTTTGAGCCTTGTTAGTGGTGTAGAAATAGCGATTTACCCTCTCCCCCGAAGGCTAGCATTATAAGCTAATCACCGGTTTGCACTAGCTTGTTTCAAGCTAGAGACACATTCGATTAGCATGAAAACATATCCCAGAGAACAGTCGACTCGGTATAAATATGTTATTAACCCCTAGGTTCATTTTGAGCCGGAATTGTCCTTTAATACGGTTAACATGAAATGGTCAATTCTTTAATCACTATGCAATCTCCTTTTATATCTGTTTATCTTGGTTTTTAGATGCTAAATATTCATCTTTCTTTACCAGCTAGTCACTTAGTCTGTCTGCCATTAGGTGCTGTGCCATAATACCGAAAAAAGGAGCTGAAAGAGGCTAAAAAGCTCTGTAGAGCCCTTTCACATTATATGGAGTTTTATTCGTTTTAAATATATAAACATGCAGCCTACAGTGGTGAGCAAACGCTGACGCTCTACAGCACTGGTTCTCAAACTGTGGTACAAGTACCACTGATGGCACACAAACTCCCTCTAGAGGTGGAATCTCTGATATATAAAAAAAAAAAAAAAAATGAAATAAATTAATTTAAAAACATAATACTATAGAAATACTGCAACATTTCAAATCATAATACTTAAACTATGACCAGTTAAATGTCAATTAAAGTAAGTGTTTCCTTACGTGTAATTATTTGTGTTTCGATATCAACCAGCTACGCAGTCATGTTCATGAACGGAGTGCGCATACATCCATAATTAGTTAAGAGCTGGAGGGACGGAGGAAGTACAGCATGTCTGTGGCTCTCAACAAATAATGTTTTTAGGAATAAACCTCTTCTGCGTGAATTGTCCGTAGCTGAATAGGGTAGGCCTATGCTACTCTATTTTAAACGTGGGCCATAACCGTGGTACTTAAAGAGCCTAATATTTTCTGAAGTGGTACAAAGTGGTGTAAAAAGTTTGAGCACCACTGCTCCACAGCTTATGGATGCCCATTTGGAGTTTTTTGTAAGTATTTTCTAACAGCTGACGGTATAAAGACAGACAGGAGTCAAAGAGAGAGAGGGAGGGAGGGAGTGCTACATGCAACAAAGGCACCGGTGGAATCATACTGGGTTTATGCCAGTTATATAGCGTGCATCTCAACCATTCAACCATCAGGCTGCCTGTCAATTTTGCTATAACCTGCCTGAAGCAATTGACGGTTTACCTCACAGGAAAATGAAACTAGTTTCCAAAAGAAACAAACTAGTCCAACAGGAAGCCAGACAGGCGGAAAGACTCACTTGCACTCTTCATCCAGTAGGTGAAACAGCGCTGTGGGCTTCTTGCTGATCAGGTTGATGCAGCCTGTGTTGTCGATGTAGTCGATGTTGTGCCAGCTGATGCCCTCTGCTCTGTATTCCTCCTGCAGGGACAAACCATACAAACAGAAGGGCTCAGTGTCAGAGTTACCTTCAATAATAAAACTTTGCTTCCAAGCATTGTAATTGGTGATGTTGAAACTGTAGACTTTTTCTTTGGTTGCATTTCTTATGTCAGTAGCTCCTACTGAATAAGAACACTGTGCCTTATTTCATCACATTATGTAGCAAAAAAAAAAAAAAAAAAAAAATCACACATGTATTGTACTTTTACATTTTAGAATCTAAAACGATGTGATTTAAAAAAAAAAAAAATTATTTAGAGCCTCAAAGTCTGCGTCAAATTCAGTTTGAGGCCATAAGGTGTACAGCATATGTGGTATCAAAGACTCTAGGCACCCATACAAACAATATTAATTATCTACGTGCCATCAAACACAGACGACCAGCCCGATGTGGGTCAGCCTGTTTTACATGTTTCAATCAAAGCAACAAAGTAGTTTGCATGCCTGCTTTCATGTCATCTCCCTGTGCTAAAAAAACTCTTTAGAACTTGGCAGGTCTCTTGGTGGTTTAATAATGAGAGAAGCATTCAGAGCATTTATCATTAATTCTTCCCCATACATGTTATTTTCCTGTGTTCCTGGGAAAGAGATTTAACAAATAAAGACCTTAATCTATGAGGTTTAATCAAAATCACTGGAATCTCCTTTACTCTGGTTTCTTCTTTTGTTACCCTAAAAAAAAAAGTTGATTACTGTTGCTTACTCCACAACTGGAGAATAAAGCTGACAGAGAAGATGACCTTCTTCTTCTTCAGTATTTGGTCAAATAAAAACACTGTTGAGTGCTGATAGTGGAAAAGTGTTGGCCATTCTTGTAGAAAAATGTTTGCAACAGCTTGACAGAATCATTCTGCAACATATTCTTCTTCTTTTGCAGTGATTTGTAGTTTGTGCCGGCTCTCTAAATACAAGCAATCCAACTGATTCCATTGGACTCTTATCAACAAAAGATTTATTGAACGTTTTTTTTTTTAACTAACTATATCCTTCAACACCGGCTGTTACTCCCCCACTGAAAAGTGCAGCTGGTTGCTCATTTTGGACACATTACAAAATCTGAAAGAAGAGCCGTTTTATTTCAAGACACAAGACAGCGACAGTGTTTCGTCCGTGGTAAAAGAACCATTTGTCCTGTTCTTCTTTAGGAACATTCGGTAACGCTTTACTTAAAAGGAATCTAAATAAGAGTGACATGACACTGTCATGAACACAGTCATGACACATGAACTCTAAACCTAATTCTAACCCTAACCATAACTTGTCATGACAAAAACCGAATGACACTTACTAAAAGAAGCGTTATGTCATAAACGTTTATGACTGGTTTATAATCTTTATGACACGTTCATGACAGTGTCATGACACTCTTATGTAGATACCTTCAAGTAAAGTGTAACCGAACATTTAAAGCAGCCATTTATGGGATGATTGTGAATGCTAACTTTTAGTGCAACAGGAAGACAACAGCCATAAAGTCAGCAGTCATCTGACTCAGTAATGTCAATTACACAGCAATAAATATCTAAAGGTTGCCTCGATTAGCCACCATAAGCTACTGGTCATCCCAGACCAAGTGAGGCTGTAGCAGCAAGACATCAACTGAACAACAGTCTATTTTACTGAATGTCTGGCTGCAAACCAAATGTCCTCCTGGATAACAATAAAGTTAAAGCTGTACAACATGTGTGTCTTTCCATCCTTTCACAATATCAACATCTCAGAACGTGATGTCTTTGATGAGTAACTTACTAATGACAGGTTTTTACTCTTGTGTCGTTTAGTAACACTTGAGACATACGCAGGCTAAAAAAAAAAAACTATAAAAGGAACACCTGTGCAATATAATCCAATACCACAGCCCTGGAATAAACATTTGTGATGCTTATAACGTGCAATTTGTGTGTCAGATGGATGCTGACTCAAGTCTTTGGTAATCACTAAGCTGTGGTTTGAGGGGGTGTTGTACTGTATTGGATTGCATTATATTGTACAGGAAACGATATCCACCCCCCCCCTCGACATGCCTTTAAATCATCTTCCATCAACTACTGTGATTCACTCTTGTTTTGACTCAACCGACCATAACAGGTCTCCAAAAAGCGCAGAATCAGCTTCGACAAGCCTGCTCTAGAGATTGTCTTCATATTTTGTCTACAGTTGGTGCTAATAGTGTTTTATTAATTAAGCCCAAACATTATATTGTAAATGATAGCCCATTCTGTCCTCCTGCTGCTTTACATGCCTCTGTCTGTCATCACAACTTCCATTTGATGCTTTAAATACGTAAACTTGCTGGCTTCATCCAGCTAAAACTACACGATAGCTGCCATTGTTGCCTATTTTCTAATGTCCGACAGTGCACATGCATTGGACGACAGGACGGTTTTGGGACTCTCATTTGCTCACATGCTGGACATGCGTGTTAAGAATTTTGCTGGATGTATTTGTCCATACAGTTGCTATGAACGAAAGTCAAAACTATAGGGAGAGACTGTTGGTCAAATTCTTACTATTGTATGAGGTTGTTGTTTTTTTTGTTGCTTTTTTACCTCTTCTGCCTCGTCGCTAACTAACAGAATCAAACTTAAAATCGTTTCTTTCATGGTGATTTGTAGATTATTAAAACTGATTTTATTTTCTTTGTGAAGAAGAGATAAAGATTGAATTAATTAGTGGTGGAAGAAGTACTCACTTCTAGAAATAACACTGTAAAAATACAATTAAAAATCTTAGTTAAGTAAAAGTATTAGCATCAAAATATACCTAAAGTACTAAAAATAAGAGTACTGTACCCATTAAAAAATGCAGAATGGCCTATTTCAGAATAATATATATAATATCACTGGATTATAATTATTGATACATTAATGTGTAAGCATCACTAGTCTTGCAGCTGCTGAAGGGGGAGCTAATTTCGACTATATATACTGCCAGGTAGTTTAATCCAGAATAAATCCAGAATTCACTCTAGCATGGAAATTGTACTTATCATCGTGGTAACAGATTTAAAAGTTAGATAATAGCGGCTGACTGTTCTACACCGGCTTAGATCAACTACCGATTTGTATCTTCAGTTACGATCAGTGCCAAACTGCTAATTGACTCATGATTATACTGTATTATTATAGTATAAATATTATTATACTAACATTCTCTTCTTCCATTTCATGTCTTTAAACAATGTGATTTCTGGCAGAGAGGTTGTTTGAAAAGGTCGGAAAACAGAGCAAAAGAAGAAAATAAGTACTATTCCCCCTTAAAATGACCATCAATTTGCCCTTAAGTAAACCACTTAGCCCCTAACTGCTCCCGACAGAGTGACTCACTGGCCGGCAGATGAATGGAAATATACTGTAACTGTAGACGAGGGTGTAAAGCTGGTTTCAGCGGAAATATGAAGCATGCCAACTCTTTCCAACTTATCCTGGTTGAATCATTTTCAGAGGCTTTCAGGCTGCCTCAGTGGTGCACATTGATTTTTCCACACACAACTAATGCTATACTGTATCTACTGTAGGAAATTAGGACTTTATAGGACCAGAAAACAGGACTGTCGAGGCGGTTTGATCCATGGAAAACATTAGAAATCAATAGGAGAACACATTTACTGTTCACATGCAGAGTAACTGGGTGTTGTGGGGGGTCAATATATTGGAGATCAGGAAGTGGGTGGACATCAACTCTGTCATTATCTAATTGAATGGTTGTTTACTGCAGCGTTTCAACCATCTGACAAAACACTCAATGACAGTCCATCAGCTGTGTGCGCACACCTATGATATACAATATGTACAAGCAGAGTAAGTTTAGACTAATCCAGTAGTAAGTAAAGAACGGCCACTTCTGAGCAGACTGGATGTAGTGTTAACTTTCCCGGTGAAAGAAGTAAACACAACCAATAAACTTGAACATGTTGTTTCTTAAAATTTTAATCACACTTATTTTATCACATTATCAATTGTTACTGGTGCCCATTCTATACTGTTTATTACAACAGAAGGCATTTTAAGAAGATAATTGGGTTACACTTGAAGGTATCTACATAAGAGTGACATGACACTGTCATGAACGTGGCATAAACATTATAAACAAGTCATAAACCTTTATGACATAATGCTGTGTCATTCGGTTTTTGTCATGACAAGTTAGGGTTAGGGTTCATGTGTTCATGACAGTGTCATGTGTTCATGACAGTGTCATGTCACTCTTATGTAGATACCTTCAAGTAAAGTGCTACCAATAATTGTGTCAAGTTACTCTTTAATGAATGGAAGTAATGGGGAATGGATGACTTCTACATAAAATCTGGGAGGACCAAGGAAATCCAACTAGGACCTTGAGGAAAATGGTCATGCATAAAAAGAAAAAAATAATAGTCTTTAGTATACAACATTAACAGAAAAAAGAAGATGCAGCACACAGACAAGGAACAGGATGGAAAATGGTTTTGCTCGAGGCTGGATCTATTACGACCTGTGTTACTGGACAGGATGTACTGTGGGATTCTAAGAAGTATTAACAAATACTGGCAACTGAAGTCTCAGAGTCAGTGCAAAGAAGTGAGATATTAGTATAAGATTATGATCGGCAACAGCTTAAACATCAACCGTGAACTACTTAAAAGATACTACAGATTTTTGTAAAGGCTTTTCCTGGCCCCATAATATTTAGTCTGATCTCAAAGAAGAAGCATTCTTCAAGGAAGAAATGTTTCGCAAGAATGAAAAAACTGTTAAAGAAAATGTTTGGGGGGGGGTGTCAGTGCTGTTGGGAAAAAGCACTGACTGACTGGGTGCTTAAACTTTTTAAAAAAAAAACCACACATGTGGATAATGTATGCATACATAAATGTCACATTTGTTCCCTGCAGACGTTGCATTAAAACATGCATCGACAACTTGTTTGCATTATTAAGCTCTTAAATTGTGATTCTTGGGTCATAACATTACTACAAAAACTATCAGAGCATATGACGAACAAACATCTTAACGCAATAATTCTGCATCACCCTTAACTGAACCTCCAAAAACAAAGAAGTCTTTGAAGTCATGACATACATCTACAGTATAAGTCTTGGCATATTTATGACATGGGGGTAAGACAGGGTTTCTGAACAACTGCCTTTGCACAAAACCGGAAAGACTGAGGACTTCATGTCTTGGTGTGAATGACATGGAAGCCCGCAAACGTGTCAGGGCAGGTCTGTGAATCTCAAGGTAAACACAATGTTTAACTTACAGGCAAATCTTACAGATCCATGACTTTAAAAAACGCCCCTTTGAAGTCATTCAGCTCACTTAAGAGAACATACATCCTCAGTCGGGGTGGTCACAAGGAGGGTGAGTTAAGTCATACGGCTGTCAGCAACCCTGTTGCATAATGTGATGAATAATTCCTCCATTGTTTCAGGGTCATTGTAATGTACGTGCACTGCTCCGAGTGAGAAGCATGAGGGATTTCCTTGGAAGGGGTCAAAGCCAAAGAACTTAAGTGGGTAGCTCTACAATATGTTAAAGTAACAGTTGCAATCATACAGTAGCTCAGAAGGTCAGCTGCCAATCAAAGCCTTAAACAGGACGCCAGTTCCTAACAATTGTTAACCGTGAGAAAGGAGAACTTTTAAGAGAGGTCTTACTTGTTCAAGCTTGAAGATGTGCTGGTTGAAGTAGTGCTGGAGACGCTCGTTGGCAAAGTTGATGCAGAACTGTTCGAAGCTGTTGTTCTCATAATCCTCAAACCCAAAAATGTCGAGCACGCCAATGGACAGGATCTGAGGACGACAAACAAAAAAGGAAAAAGAAAAAAATCTTTTATCCAAAATCCTAGAAACTGGTGTATCTAAAAAGGTGACTGTGTTGTCAGTAAGGGTTTTAAAACTTTGAGTAAAGGTGACAAAAAACTACCGTAGTAAAACCGTGATTACTAAAATGAATTTAAGCGACCGTTCTTGTTATGTAATTTGCCCATGCGTGAGAATCTCTCAGACTTGAGCTTCATATTGGGTCTAATTAAGGCGGTAGAACTCTCAATGGGTCGTCCCACCTTGGTGGTCTCTTCCAGGTCCTTGATGTTGAGCAGAGCGTGGTTGATCCTGAAGACAATCCAGTCAAACAGAGCACTGTACAGGGACTTCGCCATGGAGTCTCGCACCGTACCGGCCTGCAGGTAGACACATACACAATCTCTTCAGTGTTACTCCCACTGGAAATTAGGGCTGGGTATCGAATTCAATACTTTTTAGGCACTGACCGTATTCCCTCTGAAGTATCGAGTATTGAAAAATGCCTCGTCGTTCAATACCTAATTTCAATACCTAAGGAGTAAATCTCATCACTGTATTGGTATCGGTACCGACGTTATTTTAATGATACCCAGCCCTACAGGTAATATCTCAGTTCACAACATTTGATTAGGAGCATGAGGGACACAACGGTTTCAATGAACAGCATTATAGGAGAGAAACTAATTTATTGTGTGATGTCCTTTTACTGTATGTGTTGTTTTGATTTGTCCTTTGTCTCACTTCCATTTAAACATGTTTCTTTGTCATCTATGATCACTGGATTCATTTTACGCTAGTTTTTGTAAAGTTTATTTTTTGTTGGTTATGTAATACCTTAAAGGAATAGTTTGGCATTTTTGGAAATCTGAGAAGATCGATACCACTCTCATGTCTGTACGCTACGCTATGTGAAGCTAAGCTTAGGACAGAAACTAAAAACCGTGAGCCTGGCTCTGTCCAACATCTGCTTAATAGAAACTCTATGCTCACTGATTAACATATTATATACTGTACACACACACAATTTTTTAGGGGGTTATGTCCGTCCCAGTCAAGAAATAGTGCAGCCATAAAGTGGTGAATTGTTTTTTTTTGTAAAGATTAAACAGACACAATTCAACATGTTAATTATTGAGCTTTAGAGGTGCTGGAGGGTTGGTTTCCTTTTGCAGAGTCAGGCTAGCTGTTTCTGCCTGATTTCGGTCTTCATCCAAAGCTAAGCTAAGCTCAGCTAACCGTCCACCAGATTTTGCTTGATATTATTCGTACAGACATGAGAGTGATATCGATCTTCTCATCTAACTCTCAGCAAGAAAACTAATTCCCCAAATGTCCAACCATTCCTTTTAGTTTATGACGCTTATTTGTGCAGAGCCAGAGGTTGGAAGAGTCATCCATTACAATACAACTTCAGACATCATTTCTGAGTCATGGACTGAAGCTCAACCCTCCACACATCTGTATTGTACATTAGCTTGGCCTCGTAACACTGCACAGGTCCAGCACAAAGAAACCCCCACAGCGAATGGAGGCAGAAAATAAAAAGGATTTATATTAAGGTCAACATTTGAAACTCAGACATGACATCTCAAAACAAAACAGGCCCAGTTTGCAAAAGGTTATTTAAAAAGAAGTCAGACAGTGTGCAGACAGTTGCATTTGTCATTTTATAACCAAACATGTATAGTTTTGAGTGTAAATCTGTACGGTCAGGATCGTCTTTTCACTCAGAACTCTTACTGGAAAATACATATTAAGCATTTATCTTCTCTACTGAACCTTTGCCACAGAAGGCACAGACATGCTGGCAGACAGCACTGTGTCACAGTAGGACGTCCCTGAGGCCATTTTAAATGGCATTACCACATCAGGTTGAGTCATGAAATCTGTCAAACCGATCGACTGTGGCACAGACAGTATAATCTGCCAAGTTCTGATGTACATGCTGCAGAATGTTACATTTTCAGTCATGGCCTAATGGAAATATTAGCTTTAATAGGCTAAACATAGACTGTATATACTAAAGGCTCTGCTGCTGGGAAGACCAGCATGGTATTCAGATGACAAACATTAAATATTTGGAAGACACAGAAGAAGATATAGAAAGAATAGTGTGCTGGATCAATGTTGTGTGCTCATTTTATAAGCAGGGAGATTATTTGACAAAAGCTTCTTTGTCAAATGAAAGAAAAAAACGCTTCCAATCCCCGTATCCGCTGGAAAGATTTGACCCTGCAGCAGCAAAGGTGAGCCGTGGTCTTCAAAAACTAAACAAACCATGAAGTGGCTACTCAAAGTTAAAATGGCTTTGTCTCTAAATAATTAACGAGGGTATTTTTAGCAACCACAGACCAAATATGCCTTCCATGAGTCAGGAAAGATATTATTTTGTACCCCATGCATACTGTGGTCTAATGACCCATAAGCTTTTCATTATTTAGAGGAAGTTGGACTTAAAACATTCAGCGGGAAACAGCCTCATAACTGACCAAATGGAGAAAACACATTACAGAAACGATTAGATTTCTTTAAGGTTTCAAAGTGTATGATTTCGGTTTACAGGCAATGAGATTCTTGTGACTGTAAGAGCAATATTTACACAGAGACCACCCAGTGAGCTAGCAAAACAATCACTGTTTGTCCATTTGAAATGGCTCCTAAATATCCAGCAGGTCATTATGAGGTTGTTTTTGATGGGAATCTGTAAAACGCCAACATCTTTTGGGAGAGTCTGTGGTAAAATACTGCTGAGATTGTTTCCTTGGGTGAATATTGTGAGTGATTTGCACTGGAAAATAAAAAGATCATTCAAGCTAACTCACTGTATGTGTGCAACAAAATATTTAACACTGATTTGACATCACTGGAATGAAATTAAAAGTTTAGGCATTATGAGAAGTTTAAAAGTTAACATTATCTGTGTGCATCACAATAAAAAACGGCCATATTCAAACTGTATCCATGTTGTTACCTTTTTCTTCTCTTTCAGACGGCTCTCATCCACAGACCTTGTTTGTTTTCAATTAAAAGTGTAGAGGGACTTCAAATGAGTGCCCTGCTCTCTAAACCCACTGAAGGACTTACTGCATGTGTTTGGAAGTGTGTTGGTGTGTGTTCATGTGGGGGCCACAGACTGAAAGAGCTACACACACACACACAGAGAGAGAGAGAGAGAGAGAGAGAGAGAAGGAGGAGATCTGGTCCTGGTGCAGGCTGTCCTGTAAACACGGCCGGGTCAGATTGAAGAGGCGAGGCTGCAACGCTGTTATTGAGCTGGCAAAATGCCTTCAGTCGCTCTACTGAGAATGATCTTTATTTAAACTTTAGAAAATGCTCAGTCATACAAGAACTCCTATGTCTTTAGGTCTGACTCAAAATCCATACTACAGTATACACATTAACCTTTATAGTGTATCATTTATTTTAAGTCAATATGTCAGAACATATTTAACTGTTTTATATCAACTGGAAGTGATACAATACTTAAACCATTGGATGTCAATACTGCAACGTTCAAAAACAAATGCCAAATAAACTTAAGCAACTTTTAAGTTTAACTTGAACAGACAGCAAGAAGTCTTTCCAAAAACATATTTTTGTCTCCAGCTGTAAGCAGCTCCTCCGCTTCCTCTGTGCAATGCATTTTGGGAGGTGTTTGGTGTTTTAAGCCCCCAAATACATCTTCCAGGCAACGCTGCCTGGAAGGCACTAGGACTAGGCAATGGTAAGGGTTAGGTGCCTTGAAGTCAACAGTCACAGCGCTGCCTGGAAGGCACTAGAACTAGGCAATGGTTAGGGTTGAGGCTAGGGTTAGGTGCCTTGAAGTCGACGTTGGGGGCTTAAAACACCATTGAGCATTTTGGGACGATAGTGGACACTATAGGGAGCACAAATATAAATGTATATCTTAGTAGACATACTGGCTGTTTTGAGTGTACTCTTTATTTTGAGCCGAGTGGTGGTATGCCGCCAACAACAAATTCAAACTTTAACATTAGACTACAGTTGAACCCAATACATCAGTTGGGTTTACTCAGCTCAGTTTTACAAACATTTTCAGTTATTTACACTGAATATAAGTGATGGTGCATCACAATAAAATGGGCAATAATGGAGCATCACTATTGACAGAATCCAAATGCAGCATTCTCTGATTTGACCTCCGAATCTCCCATTTCTAAAGAGCTGACTGTCAGTTAGCATAGAGATGAGGAAAGTTATTGGAGGATGGAAGATTTTCAACAAGGTCTATCCAACCCATTAGAGTGTATAAAACTGAATATTAGCCCAGTTACAGAATGCTGCACACTTGGTGTATGGAGTTAAACTGTGGAATGAATTAGAAATTGACTTGAAAAAGTGTAACACAATCAACCGATTAAAAAAATTATTTAAATATAAGGTGATTAACAAATATAAAACAGAAGTGTGAATACTAGAAGGTGCACAAAATGTATTGGACTTCTTGTGTTGTACTGGGGTATATAGTGTATACTTAGTTTCTGTAACTTTAATTGTTGTATGGAAAAATATACTTTTATGTAAAAAGGGTAGGTGTAATAAGCTCTGGCTTCAGCCTACACCTTTTCGGTCTTGTTTGTTTCTTGTCTCTATGTATGTATACGTGTGTATATGTGTGTATTATGTTGTTGAATGTTATCAGGGCATTGATTGCCCTGAGTTACAGATGTCTGAAAAACATAAATAAAACTAAACTAAACTAAAACCAGTGAGTGAATCTACTGTAGTTCAGCTTGTGCAGGAGTCTGAAGCGGCACTTTCATTTTTACCCTTCAAGTCCTTCTTTCTTTAAACCTGCCAAACTATTTCCACAGAAAGTAACATGGATGGGTTTTCCTGGTCTACTTCTACTTGAGAGCAGGAAAGTAGCAGACTTGTTTTTCCATCACCTGTAAAGAATTTCACCACCTGGGACTTTAATTTAAATGTTTGGGCTTTTCTGCATCTGCATTAAATTCACCACGATTAATATTGCACACTAGTCTGATAGTATATACTGTATATTAGCACTACTACTAGTAGGAGAACCATCTCACCTCGGACAGTTTGTAAGGGACAATCAGCTTCTCCCCGACAGTAACGGTCTTCCGTGTTGTCAGAGCTTCAAACAGCATCTCTTCCTTGACCTGAGGATCATGACAGCGAGAGACAAAGGGAAATGAGTTAAATGAAAGAGAAGACGAGAAAGCCATCATTCCCATTATCGTTTTACAAAGTAATAGCAACGGAATCCTGGATCATCATAAAGTTTGGACTTGTTCAAAGGAAATCGGACACTTTCCATTGAAGTTGCTTTGACAGTGCTTAAGTGCCTGTGTGCAGGGTGACAGCTTGAAGAAGTGCTTTTGAAAATCTGCAGCAGCAACATAACGGTATCCTCATAAGTCTACACAAGTTAAATGTGAGACGGGCAATGAGGATGTGAATACTGCGAGATTCTGAATTGGCCACAAACAATAATAATCTAATACAATACTTAAAATTTACATTACTGAGATAATACCAAAGTACCAAATACCATTAGGGCCCAATACGGTTTGTATTTATCAAGTACTTGAGGCTCCAATGGAAATTTAAATCAAACTTTAGCTGGAGAGTAATATGCATAGTATGTCTCTAACCTTTCCAACCTCCCTCGACAAAGATAACACAGTACAGCATGTGGCTTTATGCCGGTTAACGGAAGGCTACGCAACGAAGCTCAATCGCTCCGAAAGACTCTTGGATGTGTAATCGACAAAGAGCTTCTGTTGAAGAGCACATTAAAATGACCCTGAGACGCAGAAAAATACCCAGTATACGTAAGTGCGTATATAAGTGCTGGTAGAAAAGTCTGGTTGCACTTCATGTCACTGGGAACTTAATTATTCAATAAATAGAAAGGCATCTTTGTGTGCATGACATAATTTAGAGTGGATAACTAAAGAGCAAAAGCATTTTATCCTGTCCAATCTTTTGCACAGGGCACCCATATTTAAACCTCATGTTTGATTTTATCTTACCTCATACAATATTTTGTAATTGAGAAAGTAGTCGCAGTCAGAGCAGACATATCATGTTAGACTTTTTTTTTTTTAAATCTAAATCGCACATTTAGAAATTATGCAGGAATAAAAACTCCCAGTTGCAATATTTTGCAGTACCTCCAGCAGTTCTGAGACGACAGGCAGCACCTCTAGGTTACAGATGTCGATCGAGTCGTCCCTGTAGGTTTTCCTCTTGTAGCGGATGTTGCCCAGGTGAAGGATGGCCGACAGCAGGCAGAAGATCCTAAACAACAGTTCAGGAAACTGGTTAAAATACTGTTGGGACTGTCTGTAGCTGCAGTTACTCTCAAATCTGTGGAATCCTTTGATTTTATTAGTGCAGATTTGATTGAAATAATGATGAAATTGAAATTCACATTATGGTATTGGTGGCGGAGGTGTTGATGATGAATGGAGTGGCCAACAAGGCTGAGATATTTGTACTGTACGTTCTATGCCCAACAAAGCTGTCACTAGGGACTATTACAGTGAAGTCAATCGTATCTTAGAACACACTCAGTGCTGTGTGTGTGTGTGTGTGTGTGTGTGTGTGTGTGTGTGTGTGTGTGTGCTTGTTTAACTATGGTTGGTTGTAGGATTAGGGATAGAATTAGGTTATGGTTAGGGTGAGGGTAAGGGTTAAGGTAAGGCATTTAGTTGTGATGGTTAAGGTTAGGGTAAGGGGCTAGGGAATGCATTATGTCAATGACGGGTACCTACAAAGATAGTGCCACAAAGCTGTGTGTGTCTGTGTGTGTGTGTGTGTGTGTGTGTGTGTGTGTGTGTGTGTGTGTGTGTGTGTGTGTGTGTGTGTGTGTGTGTGTGTGTGACTTACTGTTTGCGCGTGGAAGGAAGAAAGCCCACCATCTCCATAGCCAGCTGAAGCCTCTCAAAGTCATGCTTTAGGTCTTCTCCTTCGACTGTGAAGCAGTCCTGAAAAAATGAAAAAAAAAATGCAGCAAGCGGGTGTCACCAAGTTTACAGCAGCGGTTACGACACAGCGGCCTGGAAGCCAAAAGAGCTAATGACAAGTCACTATGAAGGACTCTCTAAAGACTGTTGACATGCACAGTGCCCAAATATTTTTCATGTTTACAGAGTGTCCAGCAAAGAAGCCTAAAATAGTTTTTTAGTTTACTTTGCAGCCAGAAAAAAAAAAAAACAGAAGAGTGGCCTGAAGCAGACAGAATGAACTGACTCATACTAAAATAAGTTATCATTAAGAAGTCCACGGGTCAAACACTCAAGTCTGATGGGCAGAGTGTCTGGTGAACAGCAGTGTGTGCAGGTTCTGCTCAAGTAGTGGAAAATCTGGCCTGGCTTCTCCCCTTTAACCCAATCCACATTTTGCGAGCTGGTAAAAGAGCAGCAGTGTATGTGTTTTCCTTTGTTTGAGTGATGGACGACGCACTTTACATGTCATTTTAGCTGACGCTTTTATCCAAAGCGATTTACAATTGCAATATATACAATTGCAATATATACAATTGCTATATATATATATATATATATATATATATATATATATATATATATATATATATATATATATATATATATATATATATATATATATATATAATCTAACAAAGTACATGTAATACACTGGAAGTGCAGATCTTGTGTATCAGGCTACATTTACATTGCTACGTTTTGGATTTTAAGCAGAGTTTTAAGCCAAAAGCGCAAGCTTTTTTAACTCCAGTAGTAATCTCCGTTTAAACCAACACGCCCAAACCGCACATCTCATGAACATTCTTGTATACTGGGCATACGCGTGCTGGGGTAAACACAGGGCAGCGTGTATACTCTGCTTGTAGTTGCCATAGAAACATTAGCACTTTAATCTCAGAGAACGAAACGCCATGACCAATAAGACCCAATCGGGCAACGAAACTTTGGCGTCAGTGTTGGATTTGCCAAAGGTCTCCGTTTGCGGCCGTTGAGACTGCAACACAACCCCGCAGATTCCAAACATAGACAGTAAAAGAAATGGACAATATGACGCGGTTGTCTTCTACGGAGAAGGATATTAGAAGCACTTTTCCGGTGATGGCTGAGCGTTACTGCGCAGCCTCAAACTGAGCTTGAAGACGTAGATGTGACGTGAGAAACCTGTCTGAAAGTTGGAAGTCTTCTGGTAGCTGTGCCAAGAGAAATCTCAATCATTCCCAATCTTGCAAGGACGGCGAGCGTAGGTATATGTAAGGAGATAACATAGGCACAGGCTAATTATTGCTAACTAAAATGCTAGTTAACATTAGTAATTAAACTTAAACAGCTAATGTAAGTCGAAACTGCCTGCGAGCTTCTCCTGTACTCATACCTGCAAACTCAGACGGGGTGAAAAAGGTGACACATCTCTCCCCCACCCCCTCCCGAGAAGGAAATAAAGAGAAGAAACAACTATTTCCCGGTGCTAAAACGATACATTTAAAATGGTGCCTGAACTGAAAGAATTATATATATATATATATATATTTATAATTAAATGATTTATTAAAAATGTAATAACAATAACTTATTTCACCAGTAAATTCCTGTTAACGACAAAAAGAACAGTGGATGGGAAAAGGGTATTTTACAATTACTTTGAATGCAGCACGAGGCTGGCGAGGCTGAGTCTGTGTTGTTTTTCAGACAGCAGCAGCTACAGTCTGGTGTTACAATCCTCTCCAGTGAAATACAGACACACTTTTACACCGTTTAGCTGTCAGCATTTTAACCGTGTTTACTCCAGCTGCTAGCTAACGGTAGGCTAACGTTACCTGCTGCCAAGTGTAGCGTTAACTAGCGTCCCGTGCGGTGATGTGTCTGTTGCCTCTAACGTCTGTTTTCGGAGAATCAGACAGAAGCGCAGGCATTTAAGAGGCACCTAAAACAAGGCACCGAAATCCGCGTTGCTATTCGGTCTGGTAGATGACGGTTGTTAAGGTCTCGGACCCCCCCCAAATAAAAACTCTTCAGATCTACACAATTCACGTGGATTTTCCCCATTCAAAACGGCGATTTTCGCCGAAAAGCAACTACTTTTCAGGTATGTGTACTGTACGGTATTTTGTCTACTATGCGACAGAAAGTCGCGTGGTTATAAAGATTTTTTTTACCAAAACGTAGCAATGTAAATGTAGCCTAAAACAGCAGAAATATTATTAGGAACCAAATGCACATGAGAAGGAGTAAACTGTGGATAAATCTGGATAACTTGTTTTTGACAAGATGAAAAGCTTTTCCCAGACTGGGAGCACATGCTTTGATGTAACTACATACTGTAGTCTTTTGCTACATACACCCACCGTAATGTGAGCTCTGCTCTTTGCTTTATGGGCCCATTCCACTATGGCTGCCATAATTATCACATACCGAGGCCTCAGAAAGACAAACACTCCAAACACGAGACTCACACTTACACCAACGTGCCTCCTTCTTGCCTCCCTTACTCTCTGCTTTCATTGCAGAAACTCACACTGACCGATTAGTGTTTCTATAGCAGGAAAGTCTACATTTATTACAAAGAAGTGGCTCTAACTCGACTTCTTTCAAGAAAACAATCTATCAATGTAGTAAGCAGGTGGTCGAGGATTCCATATGTTGTAAATGTTAGAAATTAAATAAAATTACATTTAAAAAAAATCATAGTTATCATTAAAATACATCAACTGGAATAATATTACCTGTGTCGACATGTAATAATAGTTTTTTTTTCTTGCAGTGTTATAAAAAAAAAGTCCTAATACAGACCACTACTGCTTGTCACGGTATATTTATAATATTTTCTATTCACTAATGTCAGAGTTAACATCAATATTGTGTCATCAATATTCAAAAATACTGTTAACTCACTGAGGTAGAAAGAAGAAAAATTAATCACACCAAAGAGCACCGTTACATACAAACATTAATTACAAACATTAATGCCCACCACAAACCCCACCACAAAAACCCAACACAAATCACAAAGACTTTTTTGATCATTGACATCATTCAATCAAAGTAGTTGTACTTCAGTGCGATTTCAATCAGATCTAGTGAGGTGAGGGTGCGTCTTTGAGCAAATAACCTATGGTAACCCAGAGGTACGAGCATGTAAATATACAGAATCTTGGCCACAAACTAGCTATTGAACAATGGGGCACACCTGTGACTGGGACTCAGCCCATTGCTCAAACACTCACACGTCTTATGGCTGCAATACATTGTGTTTTATCAGGCAACTTATATTAGAGATACTATACTTAGAAGCCTGATCATTCTTTTTGACCTTAGGAAAACTACCAGCTCGCTGTTTTGCCAATATAATGAGTAATCTTTCCTACTATGTGTTGTAATCTATAGTAACTACAACTTAACACTTGCATTTCTACAGAAAATGGTATTCTACTGTACAGAAAGGAAAGAATGACAGGATTTAAATGGAAATATCTTAGTTTGAAGTTTGTTCGTTTAGCACACACGATCACTCTTTTGTACCTCTTAGAATTAACTGGGATGTTTTGATTGCTGCAAAGTGTCTCTGTCAACCCTCTGAGTTTAAAGGGCACTTTAAGATATCTCCTTGAATTCTCCTTTTTAGGGTATTTGAATATGACTGATCCCCGTGTGTTTCAGATCAAAATGTTAAGAACAAACTCAGCTTTCTGTATACGGATGCCCAAAATTGTCCCAGAGCAATGCGTAAAGAGATAATTTGGTGCTAAAGCGGAAATATTTCTCAAATCTCTTTAAGAACAAAAAAAAATACCCTACAGTTAACTCAATTGTCTTGGTGCTTGAAATGAGTTTACACAAGTCTTGGGTTCACAAAAGTAGCGTAATATATGAATAAAATAGTAAATAAATGTCTGAAATGAAATTCTGTAATATCGCTTTTTGAGTAGGAGTTTTGTCAAACCTCGCTTTGACTCGCCGGTGCGCGTTTCGTCCTCAGAGGGTTAACTGGAACCTAACGTGCAGTCTTAGCCATTAACACTGAGCAGCGTTGCAATTTTAATTTTCATATTCTTGGTAAATGTCAGACTTGATGCTAGAAAACAATTCTGCAACCCAAGTGAGGAACTAGAAAACACTGCAATGTCAATGATCAAAAAAAGTCAAACACACACACACACACACACACACACACACACACACACACACACACACACACACACACACACACACACACACACACACACACACACACACACACACACACACACACACACACACACACACACACACACAGCTACAGTGGCCAGGATATGACTGGACATACCAACATAGCTCACAGAAGCAGCACAACAAGGGAACAGCAAAAAAAACAAAACAAGGATGGAATAAACACTACCAAAACCAAACCAGGAAAAGTCCAAAAGGCAACAAAATGAGCTGGGGTTGGTGCAGGGAAAGTGTGGCTTAAGCTGCTCAGGTGACAGAAAATCTACTTGTGTAGGTTTCTCCGACACGTAATGACACACGGACAGTACATACACAGATACTGACCGGTTCACTCTCACAGTAACTGTCCCAGTGCGGTTGGTGGGTTGACTTTGTCATCTGGAAATGTTAAGGCAGAGTTTAAAAGGGGGAAAGAGGTTACGGTTAGATAGCAGCACTAAAATGAAGACACATACTGTACACTTAAACACAGATTTATGTGCAACTAAGAGCAAGGACGTGCTGTTAAGACACAAGCAATGGCTGAACTTTGCAGCTCTGTTCATTACAGACGGACAGACAAATATCAAATAAACACAGTCAGACATATGTTAAAAATTCAAAAGAAAGTACAGATTCTGATGAGAGAGATGTATGCACACAAAAAGCATTCGCAGACACTAAACAATAAGCACATGTCATTACTGAACACATCAAGTCATTGAGCAGGATGAGAAGGTGGAATGAAAGCTGCAGATTTGTTAACACACATGAACATTAAAAGGGATAGTTCTGATTTTTTGAATTGTGTTGTATGAAGTTAGTATTAGTAATAGTAGTGTATTAGCTAAAGTAAATGTCTGCTCGTCTATACCTTTCTGGATCTTTTTCAGCATCATAGCTTGTCAATACAACCAGCCAGCATGATTCAGGCAGGGTGTCCTTAAATGCATCTTCAAGAATTTCTTTTTACAACTTATAACTGCACCATCACACAATATTAATGTGACTTTGGAAACAAAAATGGAATTCACTGTAATTGATTGATTTCATATTTCAAGCATCTAAAGAAAGGTGTAAATCTCTGCAAAATAGAATTTAAATGAACTAGATCCAACCTAGTGCTTGCTTCGGACATTGGCCTGTTAAAAAGTACATTTGTGGTTACCGGTAAGTGTCTGACTTACAGATTCAAAACCACCGGTGTGGCTCTCAAAGGAAAATGCAGAATGAGTTATAATTAAGGACCAAGGTGTGAAAAATGAATACCTTGTGGGGGTTGTGAAATCCATGCAAGAACTATAGCGGGTGCAACAGTGTGGTTTTCTTTATGTGAACTCCACAGAATGCACAGAACGGAAGGAAAGACACAGATACAAGGGAAGGGTAGAAGAAGACCAGAGGGCGAGACTGTATGCATGTGTTTATGTATGCATGCGTGTTAGTGTGTTTGCATGTGCACGTCAGTGGCCGGGAGGAATGGAAGGAATTCCCTGCTCTCTTCTGCGTAGGCGTAAAGGATTTAGGAGGAAGGGAGCGGGTCCCTGGTTGCCATGGCTTGACTGTCAAAGCTCGAAGGAAGAAACTCAACAAGTTTTACATAACATCCACATTCCTTAATGACATGTAATATGTGTGTGTGTGTATGTGTGTGTATGTGTTTATTGTGGCTTTGTTTTTTGGTTATGTGAAACCTGTTTTTGTTGTGGGCAACACAAGAAACAGTGACAAAGGACAGATACTATTTTTGTCTTTGTCTCTGTTTGTGGTGATGTACGAATGAGAATGTGTGAGTGCATGTGTCAAAGGTTAATAAGGACTAAAGTGTATGCAAAACCCACACACATGCAGTTACACCCACACAACTCAATTTAATACACAATCAAATAAAAAAAAATACAAACACACACAGATCTTCAAAAGAAAACATGTCTCTCTGAAACAAGTGAAGAAATTAGACCGTTTTAGAGTGTGTGTGTGTGTGTGTGTGTGTGTGTGTGTGTGTGTGTGACAGAGAGAGAAAGAGAGGGGCAACATAGTAGGTGTTGAAAGCCACAAACAGAGGAATGCGTTTCCTTTGTGTCCCGATTTCTCTCTTTCCTGATTGCAGAGACACAGAGGTAACTGTGCTCGGTTTGCTGGGGCCTAACAACTGGTAGATGACGCCAATACACACACACACACACACACACACACACACACACAACTCTACAAATTAACGGACACTATGGCAAAAACATAACACAACGCAAATCTCATAAAGACATAGAAATGTCAGAAATTGACAGCAACCTGTCTAAGACAAAATCAGACAAGGTCTCTAGTTGAGCTCATATTTCTACAAATCAACAGGTGGTTGTGAAGGTCCCACCTGACTGAGGTAATGGTATTCTTCAGGCTTCATGAGGTGAAAGGCTTTCCTCTCTTCTTCGCTCGCTCCTGCCAGCAGGTAGTAAAACACATGGTAGTTTCTAAAATAAAAACAAACATAAAAGAACATTTCCACTTATGGTTAGCCACATTTCAAACTCATAAGAAATGCAAGCTTCATTGTTAACTCATCAACATTTGTTTTTATATGAAAATACCATAAACAAAAAAAACAAAACAGCAAATGGAGAGACAACTTCATAACTACTACTACTAATAATAATAATAATAGTGTCACCTAAATGAAATGGGCTTATTCATCGTCCAATGGTCATTTCAGCATGCCTTTAATTAGCATGTTAATTTACTAATGTCAGCAAGTGAACAGCTCATACAATGCTACAATCAGGGCTTTGAATTCACTTTTTGGATCACCTGCCAACATGGCTAGTAGATTTATAAAGTTACCAGCCAATCAGATTCTCCATTAGCCACATGTTTGTTTTTTCCT